>NC_060213.1:27331500-27645833 GCF_021130785.1 Homalodisca vitripennis | reverse complement strand
GAAAGTTTTAAATGCTCTTTCTTTTGACATACAACACAACGTACCGTTGTTTTAAGTTTTTTTTTTTTTTAAATCAAATTCGAAATTTAGATTTTTTCAAAAAGTGCATTAAAAATAATTTTAACAATTTTAGAAATGGCTTATATTTTTCGTAACCTCATCGAATTCTGAGGTGGTCAGATTTATACCTTGTGTTGATTTGATATGGAACGACCCTTAGAATGATGCCACCGAAAAACACACCCGTAATAAGCTGCCAAAATCTACTTGCCTTTATTGAAGAACCCTTCAGTAATTAATAGTTTGGTGAGTTTACAAAATGTGTTCGCTCTATCTCACGTTCTATTATATGATCTGGCATTGATGACTGGAGGCATTTGTAATCAGACCCTCTAGAATTTTGATAACTGATACACGACAGATGTCAGTACGAAACAAACGTCTTGTTTTTAGGTAAAAACCCTCCAGTATTCATAATTATATTTATTTTATGTGTCAAAAGATGGCTGACACCCTCAACAAAATGTAAAATAATTGAAAGCTAGTACAGCTGACAAGAAATATGTATAGCTGCAAATTAGATGAGTGTAAGCTCCCATGCAAGTATTACGTATATGTACGCCTACTGCTCTAAACAGACTGTTACCAATAAATACTATCACAACTAAAATAGGGTAGTTTTTTTTTATATTAAACGTAAATAAAACAACTCTTTTTGTTAGAGTGGCCCAAGGGTCATTCCGCATCAAATTACCCAATAATTTAATACTGGGTAATACATCTGCGTAACTGGCTGATTGAAGAACCGGTCTACACCTTGTATAAATTTGTCAATCGTTGCCAAAACCAATGACATATCTTATGGACTGCACAATCACAAGACCATCGGCTAAAGCTGACTTTGTACTTTGCAACATTGTAATTCGTTGTTTATTGTGTACTATAAGAATCCATTTTTGTTTTAAAATCCAACGCTACTACATTTCTTGATGAAATTGGAATAAAGATTTAGAAAAACACTTGTAAATTTTTTCTCCCAAAGAGCTGGGAAGCAGGTAAAAAAGGTATCAAATAAAACTTATCGTAAGAGTAAGTACTTTTTATTGGTACAAAAAACACAGTGGCTTTTTTATGTACTATTCAGACTTAAATAATGCCATTTGTAATAAAATTATATAACACATCTGTAGGCCTACTCATCCGATTAACTGGCAACAAATGAATTTGTCTATTATGTTTTTGAATATTATATAAGCCTACTTTTTTAGTTGGTATACAGAAAAAAATAGGTAAGTAGACTTTAATAAGCGGCCCATTAACAAACATCCATTTGGTTGTTTATATTGAATGGTTTGATGTTTTTATCCAAAGAAATAATTCAATATTAAAATTTATTTATCTTAGCATATGATTTAAACTTATTAGTTATAGTAATTTTAATGTAAACAATAAACTGCAAGAAGTAAGTAATATTTCGAGACTTTGAAAATTGCGATGAATGTGAGGAAAATATGTGAGATATTTCTCACAGGTGACGAGATTTGTTTAAGTGGCTTCAACATGTGGGTTTGGTTCCTGGTAACCCAAGGAGAGAATTCTTTCCTCCTATTTCATAAAATCAGTTACTCATTAATATAAAATTGGACAACTTTTAAATATTGTAAGGTTTCTTTGATATCTAAGTCTAGGCCATAGTTGGTTTTGTTGTTTTATAATGTTAGTGTTAAATTTGTTTTTAAAATTGTAATGTACGAGATTCTTATTGTTATGGTAATTTATTATAACTCTTACTGTGTATGATTTTTACATATCGAAGTTGGATAATATATCAAATTGTTCGATAATAGCAACTGAATAACGAGTGTAGGCCGCTTATTAAAGTCTCCCCAAATAGGTTTTCTGCCATGTTAAAAATAGAAATAGATACAAACAATTCTTGAGGCGGAATTTATATTGTGTCAAAATTTGAGCTCAATCAGCAGAAAACTTTTTGATTTCTTTTTATCGGCCACTAACACACTATATATGGATAGGGTACGATAAGCGGACCTGGTTTTTTAAATCGAAATTGGCAAATGATATTACTTAATCATAACCATCGATATAATCAATCGATACTGATTAATTATTTTGAACTATTAACTTAAATAGCCTAATCCATATCAACAGCTGTAAACACTCTAAAATAATACATGTAGGATAATATTTCAATTTTACATAAGTAATTCTGATTATTAAAAATGGCAGTCAATTTTAGAAAACTACACAATGTTGCTTTTTCGTGGCTTCAACATGTTGGACTTATTCCGAAAAACCCATTATGTTGTGGGAAAGAAACAACTGTAACTGTGAGAGGAGTAAATAAGGTCGTCTGTTTTCCTAATTTTGGTTATAATAATTTGTTTGATCACTGTAAATATTAAATTCATATTTTAATTTAAAACATATGATTGTTATTTAGGACTATAGGTACTTTTTTATTGATTGATAGTCTAGGATTTGAGATGCGAATATTAGGTATCGATGACTTTATTCTTCGATATAAAAACCGGGTCCGCTTATCATACCCTACCCCTATATATATATATATATATATATATATATATATATATATATATATATATATATATATACAGTATATATATATATATATATATAAAAGTATGTTGACATATACATCTAGTGTGGTTGTACCATTATACTAGATCTTATAAACACAACGCTTTAAAAATACAAGTATTTACTTACGTCAACGAGTTTAATAAATCGTGGAAACAGAGGGTTTCTATTCACAGCTATTAAAGGAACATGAGGCCAAACTTCGGGAACCGCAACTGTAGCAGGCAAAGACTGATGTACAGCAAAATCTTCTCCAGCTGTTGGGTTCTCATCATTACCTTTGTTATCATCATCATCATTGGAACTTGACTTTTGACTAAAAGATCTTATGCTTCTGGTATTGAAATATTGTGACAAGTTTCTATTAGGGGAGCAAGTGGTTTCAAAGTGGTTTTGTTTAACAGAAAGAGGAAAAGCAGATAAACATCTTGAATATGATAAAGGTATGTTTTTATATGTGACATTCAATAACGAAAGACTAGTCCTATCTAATTTAATGTTTCTTGCTAAATGTTTGGCAAGAGCAGAAGAATTTCTATGCACACACTTAATATTGTACATTTTAATATATGTCTATAAAATACGTATAAGTAATTATATAGATCTTGATATTCTAAAATATTCAGTGTTCACTGAGTCGGCGAAATAATTAGTACAGGTTACAAGAATTCAAACCTAATTGCATCACCTAACCTCATCACAACCAACAAACAAGTTACACTTTACTTCCACTTCCCCATTCTCACTCAAGTAGTTTCGCTTTCACATGGTGGTTTTTTTTCAGTTTATATATTGCAAGCAGAGGTGAGGTAATAATTTTGTACGATGAAGCACCACAGTACTCTACTTTTTGGTTACCTTTCCTTAACATTTTTAAATTATTTTTCTATGGATGTAAATCATTATTTGTTCTTCATTCCCTTATAAAGCTTATTATAAATATTTATTTTTTGTTTTAAAATTTATAATAGTTGCAACATTTATGTTAGAGTATTGGGTGTTAGTAATAGAGAAAGGCATACAAACATAGGATTAAGAGTCAGTTTAGTTTCTTCTCGCGCCGCCCCTGAATTACATAACACCACTTGGGGGAGGAGGGATTTTCGGTAGCGTTACGAGAGTAGGAGAGGGGGTTCGACTCAGAGTTATTTAACTATTAAATCTCAGTTATTAACTGCTTGAATTTGTTCACAAAATTTGCCTGGTCTTCTCCAAAGATTTTAAAGTTATTAAGAACTCAGATTATACCTTCCTACGATACTGAAAGAAGTCTGAATTCACCATTTAAATGCTTCCTCCTTAGAGCGTTTTGTTTAAATCTCTTTGTGTCAAGCGTGTTTAATTGATTAAGATTTTGACATTCATCCCAAACGTTGAAAGTGATTAATAAAACCTTTGTTTGGAGAAACTGCATCCCTTACTCACGTGCTAGGTTGTAAGGACAATACTATAAGGACCAGACAACCGTAAATGAAAGTCAACAGGAGAAATGTTGCTATCAGGACCTAAGTTACCTTACAATGCAAACTATACAAATAGAACTTTCCATGCCGAAAAATGCGTTAACAAGTGGGGAGGTTGAATTCCCGCCAGCGACGCATAGAATTCGGCGAACTGATATGTTGTGTATAAGCAAAATTCTACATTGTAGTAGAACGTCGGAGCCTCTTGCGGTTTTATATCAAACCACGAGCCAAAATATGACAGAATGAAGGATAATTTTGTTTTTTCTGGTTGTGATGTAGTTTATTCAAAACATATACCTGCTAAATATAAACGTGCATTGTGGAAGTGGAGTAACGTCCAGCTCTGTCACAACGTCAACTGTAAGAAATGTAGCAATAAAAATAAAAGGACACATGTCAGGCTGAAATTATGCAGATAAAAAGTGCAGGCAATAAAGCAAATGCAATTAAATGACAGTCTTATATAATTATGTGATAACAAATAATTAACTATGTATAAGTAACACATTTTTATTATTTCAACTTTGAAGCAATCGTATTGTGGCAATGCACCAATACAAACAATTTCTTTTTCATACATTTTAAAACTGACTTAAAAAGAAAATGGATAAGCGATCCGTCTGCCTAAAAAACAAACATATAGTTTCATACGCAAAAACTCGGTGCATATTAAGTACCGAAAATGTGCTTGTACTGTCGCGTTAAATTCGATTGGGCAGAATCGCGTTTTTTTTTCGGTCCGTAACAGTACAGTGAGTACCGTGCCGTGTAATAGTGTAGTGCTTGCTACGTTATAGTTGCATTTAGATGTGGATTAAAATGTAAAAAAGTTAAGCCATATCCCTCATTGTACTGTATGTCGGTGAGGTAGAATTACAAGAAGGTATGACGGCACCGAGTTTGCGTATGCAAGAGTTTAAATTTCAAAAGCAGTTGTGGTTGTTGTTGCGGGAACAGCTGAGCTAGCCTGCAGAGCTGTGTAATTTCACCTAACCTGTGTAATTCAATGTAGACAGCAGTCGGCGAATGAATCCTTGCCGGGCTTGTACTGCACTTGCTCCTCATGGACATCTTGCATGCACTTCACTTTAAACAGTCCCACACGCTTGTATTCGATAGTACTTAAACTTTCTGCTTTATAGCTTTCTGGGATTGCGGCGCTGGTATTGCATTTGTTGGCGGACGTGCGACGCGATTGGTCATTTCCTCGTAGTTTTCCTCAGAGCGTTGAGCAGTGTTGTTGGCTATAATTCATATTTCTTTATTTAGCTGAACCACAAGAATTGTGATACTTTCTCTGCTTAGTTTCAGAAGTAATTCCCTGCCGTGCTTCGAGTAATTTCGAAATGTTCAGCAAAACATTAGGAGTAGAAAGGCCTGGTTGATCGATTTCAATTTTTTGGATGGTTTATTCGAAGTTGAATTCTGTTTTGAAACTTGGTGTATCTTATCTCAGGGAATACATATTGATCTGAAAACTGTTCTGGTTGAGTTGAAATCAGCAATGATTTCAGCACCACCTGTTGATCGGTCTCCACACTTAGTCAATTCTTCTGCTCAGTCCGCAACTGGTGTGACTACAGTTCAGTATAGCTCTTCTAGTTCTTCAGCGACTGAATGTTTAATAGGCGATAGAGAGGAAAATATTTCCAAATATTTCCTTAGCCAAAGATGTCTGGTCTCAGGTTGTGGGTAGTAAACAGCATTACAGGCATGTTGTTCCCTAGCAGCAGCATACAAATAGAGCAAAAACATCAGAAAAGTGTTTGATAAGCAAAGGTTCTTTTTGTTTCTGTGCTTGTTACTCGCAAGGGTACTTCGGCAGTAGAATATTCTGCAGAGGTTAAGGGATATATCCCCATCTCTGACTTTGATAGGATCAATGCAGACAAAGTTCAGCTGTAAGGCTGTTTTTAATTGTCCATTCAGAGGGTAATTTGCAAGATAGGCAGAAGTTTAATTACATGAATACTGAGGAGAAAGGCAACAACAATAGCTCACCATGAAAACGTGTTCATATATTAGTAGAATGTTCATGGTTTTTTTTTAGATAGACGAATGAATTCTTTGCACATGTAGTTGGCAGCAACTATGATTTAATTGCTCTTACTGAGACCTGGCTCTTTTCTAACCACCCTGATACTTCTGCTTTTTCTCAAAATGTTACTCTGAGCCGACAGAGATTGTAATGATAATTGTAAGACAAGCTTGTTAGCTTGCAGATCTGATCTTGAAGCTCCCCAGGTTGTGCGAAATTACGTTGCATGGTTTGCAATGAGTTCACAAAGGAGACACAAGTGAATATTTCAACTTTACCTCTGAGGATTTTCTAAATAAAATTGTTGAACTGAATTGGTCTGACATTCCTTTGACAAGAACTTGAACTCTTGACCATAAAAAATTGTCATCCTCTAGTGAATTTGTGTTTTTTCCACATAGATAAAAACCATGGGAGCTCAAATCTCAATTCGTTGATGTTGTCCTCAGGGTTCCATCATATCCTATACGATACAGGATAGCATTTGTTGAGGGATCTACTGGTGTATGTTGTCCTGTGTCTTGTTTGATATCAGTTGCTCACCAGTGGGCAAAAAAGGTTGACTTCTTTGATAATGAAATTAAATTCTGTAATGCAGTCAAAGTGGCATTGTGCAATTTTATTTAATTAGGATACCTTGACTGAGTTTCATGGTAAATGTTTTGGACTTCTTGCCCATTACAATTGACAAGTCCAATCTTAAAAACCCTCTGATCAACCAGGAACAGTACATTGAGATGTTTGAACATTCTATGATTTCTGGTCCCGTTTCTCACTGGGAGTCTTTTCATTCCTTTTACCAGTGGATGGAACGGCAGGGCAAATGAATGAAAATATTTGTTTATTACGAGCCAAAAATTTGGACCTCGTAAATGGTTCATTCCTACACTTAACCTCAGAATTCAAAATATAGCTAAAATATAAAATATATCTGGCCATTACTAAATCTAAAATACACTTGGCCTCTAATTGTATAATAAATTTTTAATTACTACAAACTTAACTATAGTTATATTACCAAATAATGAAAAAGAAAATATTTACATTTCACACAAATATGTAAGAAAATAACAATTTTACTTACATGTTTCCATACATGAATATACAGGAACACACCGTATCTCACGGTCAATTAAAGATGAAATGTATGCAAATGTTGTGTTCGTTGCAGTCTGTTACTTAGTTGTACAGTCATATCAATAAACAGCCCTACAGTTGTTAAAATGTGGACAAATCAATGTCTTAGTAAACCTTTGAGATAAAGCAGTTGAAATGCCTGTAATTTTTTAATTGAGTATACGTCCAAATACCCTGTTACTTGCATTAATCACTGTGTAGGTCCATACAAGAGTGTTGTTTATAATCCAGCCAGGATAATGCGGCTTTAGAAAAATCACTATTTTTAGCTTAACTTGAAAAAATCTTTATTTTGTCTGTTGATATGACAAGGCAAATTCAGTTCTTCTAGGGCTACAAACCTATTTTGGCCATGGGAGGTTGATCTTCGTGAAAATACTTTTGTTTTTCTATTTAAATAATGAGGCATGTGTGCGTCAAATTTTGTCTTGGAAAATCAAAAATATAGTTCTTTTAAGTGTTGCAGCCCCAATGAGTGGTTTATCTTTATGAAAAATCTTTAATTTGTATTTTAAGAGCATGAGACATGTGAATGTCAAATTTCATCTTTCTAGGACATTGGGAAGTTAAAAAAAAACATAGTTCTTCTGTTTCTGTGTGGTTGCAACCCCATTTCAACCTCTGTGGTTGTTTGTCATGAAATGCTTTAATTTTTATATTCAAGCCATGAGCCAATTTTCAGCTTTCTGAGACATCGGGAAGTTGAAGAATTAGTGATGAGTGAGTGAGAACTTTGCATTTTATATGTAGAGATTTTGATATTGGAATCTATGCTGTTTAAAAATGTATATAGATATACCTAATATAACTAAAGTTATGATTATTTTGTAAATCTGTGACAAACCATTTATTTTCCTATTGCTTATCACTGTAAAAAAAGATATAAACCCACTTTCAGCTGTGAAGAACAGATCTTCAGAATTGGGACTTCTGGCAGCTGTTTATCTAAGTCTGCAGTTAAAATTAAATTTAAGGAATCTTTGTTGATGTTGATGCCCTCATAGACACTGGTAGATGAAACTTTTGATGAAAATGAAGGATTTATTGTGGTGGTCGGAATTATACGGCTTCAGTAGACTTACAATCTCATGTAAGTAGTCATTATTTTGTCGATATTGAGCTTTTGAGTCACCATTATTTATAAATAAGGTTTCTGTCATATCTATGTACAGATATGATTATCGGGCAAGTGATAGTATTCTAATATACATATATCTTTTAAAGGGACTAACCCTCCTATAGCTTTGGGCCCACGATGTTTGCCTACAGTTATAATTGATCCTTCTTAATGGTTTGTCTATGTCACACCAGAATTGTCATCTGATACAGACAATACCTCAACAATTTTTTGTTGATGAGACAAAATTTATTGAAAATCATATAAGTAGATTGATATCAGATAGAATCATTGCAGAGGGCAATTCCTGTCCTAATAACCAAAAGTGATAAATTCGACGATGTGAAAGTTTCTCAATATCAGATATTCAGAATTAATGACAATAGACAATAGACAATAGACAAATTTCTTTATTACGTGTTCATTAAGAACAGAAATAGGGTCATGAAATACAAGTACAAACAAATATTATGTTGTCAGTGTCAATGAACATGGCTGCGCCTCAGGTCATCTTCTTTTTGCAGTTATGAATTCTTCCAGCGTGTAGGTTGGCCTGCTCACAAGAAAGTCATGGAGTCGCTTCTTGAGAGCTGCTCCTTTGAGTTGCTTTTATTGGTGTTGGAAGAATGTTCCACAGTTTACGGGCCATTGTAGCTTGGACTTTTTTCCATACAGGGTTGTGCGATGTATTGGCAGGACATAGTTTTTGGAGTTTCTTGTGTTATATTTGTGGTAGTCTTCATTGGTCTGTAGATTTAGCTTGTCAACGTATAAGATAATGTGTAAAATGTATATGATGTGACTGTTAAGATTCCTAGAGTTTTAAAAGCTTGTCTGCAGCTTTCTTGAGGTCCGAGCTCAGCAAGAATTCGTATAGCTTTTTTCTGTAGAAGAAGAAGTCTGTTATTGTTATTGGCTGAGGATCCACCCCACACCGCAATTCCATACCTTAAATGCGATTCTACAAGAGCGTGGTACGTTGTTTTGGCAGCTTCCAGATCACTAACCCATTTGATTCGCCTCAAGGCATAGATTCCAGTACTGATTCTCTTGCATAGATTATCCACATGTTCTGTCCACGTAAGTTTGTTGTCCAGAACAACTCCCAAAAAATGTAACAGAATTTTTTGTTGATATATCAAGTATGTTAGGGATAGGGTCTTTTTTTCTGCTGAAATTTACTTGAATTGTTTTTGGAGGGGTTTATTGCTAGGTCGTTACTGTTACAATAATTGAGTGCTTTATTAAGTGCGTTTGTAGCTGTTGCGTGGATTCCCCTGGCGGTGTCATTTTTTGACCAGGAGTGTTGTGTCATCTGCATACATAACACAGGTGGTGTGTTGGTCTTGAACATGTTCGGGGAAATCGTTAACAAAGAGCACAAAGAGGACGGGGTCAAGGACCGATCCCTGAGGTACACCACGGTTGACAGGCAATGGGTTGGACTTGACTGTGGTTTTTACACCGCAGCTTGTGGTTTGCACCTCGACAATCTGAGAGCGGCCTGTTAAATAGTTTCATGAACCCAGTTTTTTTTGCTCCTCCTACTATACCAAAAGATGTTAGCTTTCTTGCAATTATGTCATGTCCTAAGCAATCGAATACCTTGCTGTAGTCCAAGTAGCAGGGCAGTAACATATTGTTCTTTGTCAATTTGAGTAGTAATAAATTCAACAAGGCTGATTATAGCAGACGAAGTTGACCTTTCTTTTAGAAACCCGTGTTGGCTGTTATTTATGAGCTTTTGGTGATTTAGATGTGCCATGAGTCTATTTAGGACTACTTTTTCTATAATTTTTGAGAATGTCGAGATCAAAGAAATGGGCGGTAGTTTTTCACATCTGTAGTATGTCCTTTTTTTATATTTAGGGTATACTTTTGATATTTTTAGTTTTAGTGCTGACGGGAATTCACCAAGGGTGAAAGATTTATTAATTATACTGACTAGTGGTGGTGTGAGTTCATTTACACAGTGCTTCACTATTTTTGAAGAGTACTCGTCTACTCCACTAGAGGACTTTACCTTAAGGGAATTTATAATGGATGTTACCCTCTTTGTTATTAGTCAGTTGTAGAATTAGTGGGTTGTTTATGTTTTTTCTTGAAGTGTGGTCTGCTTGATTATTGTCGTCGGTTGGTTGGGCAGTTGTTGTTTTGTTTTAGTGTCAGCTCAGCTATTTCAGTGAAAAATTTAATTTAAGTGTCCTGCAACTATAGAGGGGTTGTTTGTATTATCTTCATTTATTGATATGCAGAGTTCATCTGGTGATCCTTTTTAATTTTCCTCTCTTTGTTTATAAATGTGCCATAGGGCTTTACTTTTGTTACCAGCTGAGTCAATTAGTTTTGAATTCGCTTGTTTTTTTTTTTAGATCTCGAAGTTTGATATCGTAGTTCTTTTTCTTTCTTGCCATGTCTTCTTTGTCTAAGTTATTCCCTGTCATTATAAATTTACTCAAGGCTCTGAGAAAAATGTCTTTTAGCGCTTTAGCCTCGGAGTCATAGTGTGATTTTACCTGTTTCTTTCTCTGCTCTATTTTTTTCTTGGGACAGGGCAATGTCAAGAGCTATTTGAAGGGTATTGGTAAAAATGTTGTAGGCTACGTCTGTATTAGGGGGCATAGTGGATATTGTCCCAGTTTTTTGTTTTGACAAGAGGGATTTCAGATTGTTTTAGGTTGGCTTGGCTAAAAACTCTTTTAAACGTGGTCTGTGAACTGTTGTTAATTTTGCAAATGTTTATTTTAAAGTACTTGTACCGTGTGATCTGATAGACCTGTCACACAACAATGTTTGTGTCATTGCCGTCAGGTAGATTAGTACATATGAAGTCAATGGAAGTGGCTTGTTTCATGCGTAATGCGTGTTGCAGGTAGGAGGAGTCTTCGGATGTTGTGTGTAATTAGTTCATCCTTAAGTAGGGTTTTTTTCTGTGGTGTCTTTCATGTCGTCTATATTTATATCTCCCATGATCACTACAGGTTTGTTATGGGCTTCTATGTGGTCAAGGATATTTGATAGGCTGTTTATACAGGATTTTGGCACTCTCTTTTGGGGAACGATAGATTCCAAGAAAGTAAATGGTTTTCCTCCATGCATTTAACTTTGGTCATTGCCGCTTCACAACAGAGCTCCTGACATAAGTGGGAGACATCAATGGCTAGGGCATTTTTTGTACCAGGGGCTGTTCGACATAGATAGCGACCCCCACCCAGTTTGTGGTTTTTGCCGACTGAATTCCGCTATTATGAGTAGTTTTTCAATTTGGGTGCTCCTCAGATGCTCCTTTTTTAGTCCGTGCTCCGTTAATATGACTAAAGTTTGGTTGTGTTTCATTAAGGATGTGGTTTAGGCGTCTACCTTTTTTCCTAACCCACAGATGTTTTGATGTAGGACTGTTAGCTGAGTATTTGTGATTTTTTTAAAGTCGAGTTTATGAATATTCTGGTTTTTGAACTTGCTTATGTTTTGGTTGACCTGGCCTAAAAAAAGTTCTCTAGTCTTGGTTGCCTGTGAGTTTGGTTTTTGTGTGTCATTGCAGATCTTGCTTCGCCCGTAACTTTTGCTGTAAGGCCTTTGTATCTGTCGCCGTGAAGTTTCCAATCGTGGAAGTTGGGGGTAACAAGTTTTCATATGTTTGTCCCTTCTTCCCCATTTAGTGGCACTTACTGGTGGTTGTTTGTAGTTTGCTTGAGGTATTGTATTATGGGAGCTTGCCTGTGGATAGTGAATAATTATGTCATCAATGGCTTTCATTTATAGTGTGAGGAGCAGGAATGGTACAGTGTCGGTGCAGTGTTGTGGTTGGGATTTGTCCGGCATTGGAGTCCTCAAAATGCTTGTCATCGGTAATCTTTCCAGTTATTGCCCTCCTTTTCTCGTAATGAATTTTTAATATGTTCAATATTTTTCTCAAAGAATTTTTCATACGTTTCTCTATCTTCAAGTTTCTGTGCTGTGACTGGTGGTTTAGTTGGTCCTACAGCTATGCTTTCTTGTGTAAGACGAGACGATTTCTTCAGCAGTTTTGGTGGTGAGTAGCTGTCAGGTTGGTGCATCTGAGCCTCGACCAGGATTTGGTTTTTGTCATTATTAGTTATAGAATTTGCTTGTGGTGTTTGGTGCATATAATTTGCTGTATCCACTCCAGGTAGATTCCCTGTCTGTTTCAGTTGTCGTAATGAGAGCTTGTTTGGATTTAGCAACTTTTAGTGAGACACTGAACAGGTTTTTTTATTTTGCCTTGTATTTCTCTGATTTTGGAGGTATTCAGCTTATGAGTTGGGAATCTTTTTGTGCTACTAGGTGTTTGACTGTCTATTAAGACTTGTGGATCCTTTGCACAGTTGTGCTGTTTAATTTGATCATTAAGTAGCGTTACCTGAAAGTTCTATACAATCCAGCTTCTTTTCCAGCTTTGCCAGCTCTTGAGCCACTGGTGTTGGACTTGACGGTGTTATTGTGTAGGCTGTGGGCTGTTTTGTATGGTTTGCGTTTCTACATTTTTGAATTTCTTTGAGTCTTGTTGGGTTTTTGTCCAGCAAATCTCTTTGTCCAGATTTTTCTCTTTTGAGGTTAAGGATTGTTTGTTCTAGTTCTGATATTTTATTTGCTTGTTCATCATAAATGAGAGTCTGTCTTGTGTCATGTTCCTCATAAAAGTTTTGTAGTTCTTGTCTATTTTGTTTTTCCTTTGTGATCTGGGCTATCGCTTCCTGTAGTTTTATTCCCAATGCTTCAATTTTATGTAGGTATTTTTCCTCGGCTTCAGTTCGATCCTCCAGTGTTGCCTCCATTTCAGAAAGTTTAGCCTCCAAAGCTGAGTTTCGGATGCTTAAGTCCTCCACAATCCTTTTTCAGCTCCAAGTTCTCCGCCAAAAGGAGACTGCCCACCTCGGCCGCCAATGCCAGGGATGTCTCAGGGTCATCTTCCTCTTGTCCCTCTTGATCTCTTATACCTTTGTTTTTACAGCACTCAAACTCAGCTCCAGATCAGACTTTAACTGTGTTTCTATTTGCCTTGACCTTGTGGTATCCTGATGGGCTGGGTGTCTTAAATTGGGAAAAAGTTCTGATTCTCCTATTGCCACAAAGGTTAATTCTGACATAGAGCCGTTTTGGGCAGTCATTGAGGTCTTGCAATTTTCACATGCCCATGTTTTTTATTCATCTTGGGTCAATTTTTTTAGGCGCTTGTCAGATATATTCACACAGCCACCATGGTACTACTGGCTACAGGACCCAGTACATATTATACCGGAGTATCTTACCCCAACACTGCAAACACCACAGGGTATTTGGAAGTTTCCGAATTCGTTTTTGGCATGTTAATATTTCTTTGTGACAGATGTGAATCAGTTTTTTTAAAAGTTTAAAATAATAATAAAATTGATCAGTTTGATTTAATTCTGTTTGGCTGGTTCAGAATCTGTCAGTTTTATAAAAATGGGTTCATTGAAGAAAAAATTATCAGTATTAATAAAAATAATGAAATTATTATAAAAACAATAAAATTATTAATAAAAATGATCAGTTTGTTTTTAAATCTGTTTGGCTGGTTCAGAATTTGTCAGTGTATTAAAATGACTGCAATTTGTGAGAGAAAGGGTTTGTTGTTTCCCTCTTCAAACTTCTTGTTGTCAACAGTTTTTGCAGTTCAATAGTGTAGATGTAGCCGTTGAGGTAGAATGTGTCATGTGATAGTTTGCTGTGCAGTGATGACCTTGTCAGTGTGGTGTAACCAAGGTTGAGGTAGGTTCCGCAGGAATGTCCTGCCACTGCTGTGTCAGCACAGGTGTTTGGTTGCCACTTACAGTTTAGTGGTGTTTAATGGTGTGCAGATCAGTAAGTATTTTGTTGTGTTTACTCACTAAAACTTCACAATAAATGGGAGCACTTTCACAGTTGATGATAAGTGTCGGCCATCTTGTCTGCTCATCTGAGTTAACTCAGTTCATGTATAAAAATAATATTTTACACTCCATAGTAATTTTTCAATTGTTGCCTACCTATATCTATATGAGATTCAAAGTAAAAAAAACAAATAAACAAATAGGATGTTTTTTGAAAATATCCAAAATTCACCTACAGATAAAATATGAGAAAGTTTGATAAACAACACACAAACAGATAGACACTGAAACGAGAAAGTTTGTTTAAAAAAATACACACAAACATATAGATCCTGTAGTATTGTCTTTTAGAGGTCAATGCTGATTACTGATTACTGGTCAATACTGATTTTATCTACAGTCAATGTATAGCCCTTGACAAATGAGCAGTGTCAATGATGTTTTACTTAGTAACTTTTCAATGTCCATGGATACCACATAGTCCAGCACTGGGACTGTTTAGATAATGACAACAAGCTGGTTTTCAGTAGCAATCAACCAACTTTCCTGCAAGCTGTTTGTAGTGGGGTATCCTGTTTGGAGAAATCTGCCACAGGAAGACTACAGTACTCAATCTCTGAATAGTGTTCTTTTTTTATTTTAAAAATATAGTTTAATTATTTAGATTCATTATTGGCCTTAATGACCTACAAAGTGCCTACCATCTAATTCCTATTCGTGACAATAAAAAGAAGTTAACAGGACAGGTTTTGAGGCTGGGGTAAATTGTGCCATTTCAACAGAATTTGCTTTGGAGTTAGTTACGAATAGAGCCGCCTATTTCCAAGATTCCCTGTTTTCAGAAAAATACACAAACTAGTTAAGATATTTCCAATTCCTCCATATGTTGTTTCAGACAATGAAAAACTTTAACATGAGATTGATCAGTATGTAGTACTGTAGAGTAGTACTGGTGATTGTCCCCTTTTAGTTGAAACTGATGAATCAGAACACGTTCTTGCTCCAACACTTAGTCAGATGGGTGGACCAGTTGCATTTTTTTCTTGATTTGTATCAGACAGGGAAAAGAGGCATTTGTAATAGAAAAATAAGCTGAAGCTATCTTTGAAGCAAAAAAAAGTAGAAACTTCTTAATTGGTCATCATTTTAAGATAGTGACACATCAGATATTAGCATATTTCATTTTTGATCAAAAAAACAGTAGTACCAAAAGAGTAAGGAAGTTCACTGATGGAGGTTTGAACTGTCTTGTTTTAGTTTCGATACTGTGTACAGTCCCTGTTGTCAAAGTAATGTCACTTAAAAAACGATTACAGAGGTAGCTAGAAGTACATAACTTGTTTTCTTCATTAACTTAATTTAGCTTTTATAAAGAAAAATGTTTGAATAAAAAAGCATTATTTATTACAACTGATATACAAACCTCTTGCTGAATCAAAGTTCCTAACTGCAAATTTTATTGAGATAGAGAAGAATATGATGTTAATTTATTCATACTGAAGAAAAAGTTACTTCAGATTGGAATCCCTTCTAACTGAATTTTTTTGCTCACTGGAAGAATCATTCAGGTATAATATAACAACTCCAAGGGTTTGTTGGAAAGGAATTCCCCAGGGCTGTACCTGCACTGTGTCTATCTTTATATAGAGCTGGACTTTCAAAGACTTTTGACCATAAAGTAACATTACTTGAGTTTGCAGATGATTTGGTGGTGAATAATAATGATAAAGCATTGGAAAATTGTAAAAATGCTCTTAATGAAGCTTTAACTCGTTTGCATTTGTGGGCTAGAAATAGTGAGTTTTAAATATTAACTGAGAAATCAGCATTGTTTTCAAAAAATATCTTAATCTAACATTAATGTATTTTACGATACTAACCAAATTCAGACTAAGAATGACCATGCATTTCTTTGTATAGTTTTTCACAAAAAACTTACCTGGAAAAAGGAAATAAATTGCGTAAAGGAAAGATGTCTCAAAAGACTAAATATCTTTCTATCAGTTATCAGTTGTCATTTGGGATCCTTTAATATTAAGTTCATTTATCATGTACAATATTGGATCATTTAACTTATACAATCATCAGTGGACGAATTGAGTGAAGGTTTGACTTGGATTTGAACGACCTGAGCTTTGGTGTTAAAGTTCTTACTTGCGGCGGAGGACCATCTTTGTTAACAGTTCATAAAATTCAATACGGCCTACGGCCCATAGTCCGAGACAAGTACTAGTACTACCATTCTTTATTGCTTCCTTCTGTTTTTCCGCTATACTTCTTTAATCTGTGTGTAAGCAAATATTACAGAGTTTTACTCAATATGAATTATTACATTCAACTGAACAGCTTTAAAATACTGTTAAATTCAGTGTTTATTTATTTTTATTTTACATGCTCCAAAACAGGTAACAACCCAATTACATTGGGGCAGTTCTCTTATTACAATACAATATATTGTGGGTTAAAGTCCCCAACCACATGCAACAAGCAATAAATTTTAAAAGCAATAATAATTGAAACTACTACTTAATAATAATTATACCTACACCTTAATTTTAAGGAATACACACGCATATATATCCTTTATGTAAATAGACATAACTCACTCAAATAATATATAAATACAACAACAAATAAATAACAACAATAAGTAAATAACAACAATAAATAAATGGCCAGAATAAAAAAAAAATAACAATAACAATATATAAACAACAACAATATGTGAGTATAACATGCATTTGGAATTCACAAATAAATCAATTGTACTTTAGTTAATAATCAACAAACAAGCAACATATTTTAAGTTGTACATTTCAACATGCAGAAAAAAAGCAAAACAATATGTTGTGTAATATATCTATTCTAAAAATTTAACAATTTCATAAATAAATTAATAAATAACAATGTTATACATAATTATTAAGATCTCAGTTTAAGAAGCATTAGACACTTGTTTTTAAAAGTAGAATCCGTTTCGAAAAATATATCTATATCACCTCCACCTGAAAGCATCATATTATGTGATCTCACCATCCGGAGCAGAGGCGAGGACGCGTGCGCCACCGTCCGCACGTGTGGCAGTTCAAACAGTAGCCTGCCTCTACTGTTAAAGCTAGGGACCCTAAAACTTATAACCCCCAGACCCTCAGCGCTGTCCACCCGTCCCTGAACCAGGCCCCTCAAAAACATCTGCTCCATCACATCCCTCCTCAGGCTCAGACTCTCAAACCCAAACAGACTCATCAGCTCTTCATAAGGAATCAAATATGTATAAATATTAAAACATATTTAATATTATAGTTAGTTAGTTAGTTTTATAGTTAGTGTTCTTCTAAACATATTAAAATTTTCTGATTTGGATGCGTGTTGAGATTGGAACAACTCACACAAGTTTCTTGATATAGAACACCAATACTTACTGCAGTCTGAAGGTTTGAATGAAACTCTAAAGTTTAAAGAGAGAAAACAATGAGAACACATGGCAAATTTCACTGTAATAATTTAGTGAGGATGATTACACTGGGTAAAAAACAGAAAATTTCTTGCTCAATGATTCACTTTACTGATTACTTACTGTACACTTTACACTTGACAATACAAGCCCATGAACACGTTGGAATACAACACGTATGATTCAAATTAACTTATAACTGCGGAACGCTTGTCCCTGTTCTTGGCTCTGGAGATGCAGCGGGCCTTGAAGTTAGCTTGGTTCATCAAATGCTGAAAAAGTCACAAAATATCAGTTGTAATGAAGTTTGCGTTTTTAAGTTTAGGCTATTATAACTGTAACACTTTCACTACTGACAACGTCTTTTGACAGCACCAACTTTTATAGTAATAAAAATGTATTTAAACGTATTTGGACTTCGGCATTGATTGTCATTTACTATTTCCATGTTTTTATTTCTTCCTCTACGGATTATGATCAATAAAATGTTGTTGGCAGTCATGGAAAAAGTGGTTTGTTTAAGAAGTCGTCATCACGTCGCGTTGCCAGTTTGTTGTCGTTCTGCTAATTCGTCGTCTACATTGTTATGGTTTTACTTGCTATTACTTTAGTTTACAACAATTGTTTTGTGAGTAAATACAATGAATCGTGACAGTATTGAAGACAATCAAGTGCTAGAAGAATTACTCAGATTTACAACAAGTGACAGTGAAAGTGATTATTTATTCCAAGATGACACAGATAATGATCCTGGTATTACTACCGATGGACTTCTTAGAGATGCAAGTAAAATTTTGACATTGCTTTTTATGCAAATAACAAATATAATCAAAATAGTAATAAAAACTTGTATTATGCTCTTTGATAACTAAAAAAAAACGACCAAGCAAGACTGCAAGAAGAGACACTTCCTATCAGTGTAGCGAGTGCAAAATTGACATGTGTTAAGAACCATGTTTCGAGACTTTCCATACTAAAAAAAATATTTAAACGTAAGTGGATTTCAATTGTAAATATCTGTAGCTATATTGACAGTAATGACAATGCTGAATACAGCAAATTATAATGAGAAATATATTTATGTTATAGACTAGTACATGGTGAGGTTTTTTGGTTTACTTAAAAAAATATGTTTTCAAGTTTTAAAACAAGACTTTAGGTTTGAAAATATTTATGCATGAGCATTTGTGAAAAAAAATGGGCGGGAGTGTTAGAAAGTTGTCAAAATTAGGAAGCGGCAGTTAAAGTGTTAAAGGTTACATCATATACTATACCAATGACATGAGTCAAACAAAACGACAAGTCTTGCATGTCTATTATTATATCTGACTAGAAGGAACGTTACAGGAGCTGACACGAATAAATGAAAGAGTAACACAACTAGGAATAAGATAAATGTTTTATTATTTACCAATTACGTTAAGGAAGCAAGCACAAAGGTCAGGCCTCCTAGTGGACAATAATATTGGAAAGAACTATGCATGTTATTTTCGAAATCACGTGAATGATTAATTTTTTATTTATTCCAACATATTGCAAAGATTTATTATTGTATATAAATATAAAAAAACTGGGAACAATGTTCAAATAACAAAAAAATTTGATATAAAAATGTTCAAATTATCCAAATTTGCTCTTAATAGCACACAATCTAAATTGCAGTTGTGTTCCATGTGAGCTGTTATATTTTTATTGGACAATAAAACAAATTGGAAATGAATAAATAACACATCCACCTAATGAAAGTTACAGTGATATTGTAAATGTAATTCAGTTACATTATTATGGTTTATTGACACTTGGAGTAATTGTTTCTATGGTCTTCAATTTTCATAATACTGTACAAAGAATTTTAATATTTCGTGGTTACTAGAAAAACAAGAAAGAAGGAAGTGCAGAAATGAAGACGCAATAGAATTCAACTGGCTCATCAAAAACTCTACAAGGCCACTGACTGTCAGCACAGGTTAAATGATGACTGTAGGAATAGATGATATTGTCAATTACAATTCATGAATGTGAAATGAGAAATAAGCATACAAAATAAAATAATACCAAAATAATAACCAATAGTTGTAATTCTTTTCAAGTTTTACACTCCACGTGGGTATTTACTAAAACAAATTGACAGTACGTACTCTTTCGATCCTGGACTGCTTGTGAGCTGCCATGTTGAGGGGAACCAGTTTTTCGCCCAGTTCAAACACGTCACGCAACAAGTCGTTCTCTGTGAGATGCAGGTTCATGCCAGACCCCAATACCTGTCGACATGTCACTTGTCAGCATTGTGCAAATACATAGAACACTCTAACCCTAATTAGTGGTTAGTCAATAAAATAAAAAACTCTTGGCTAGCCTACTCTTACAGTAAGAGACACTATTGTGCAAGCCTGGGTTGTGGCAGATAAACTGTTGTTTAATGCTATTAGGCCTGAGATTTACTGTTAAACTTCGCATGAGTACATAAGATTAGTCTCTTATGATAACAGTAGCATTTAAATTATTAAATAGGATCTCTTTACTTTATTAATAAAGTTTATTATAAAACCAAACAATGATATGTCATGAACTATAATAATATTTTTGTTACAATGTCAAGTAAATTCGAGAGCTATTCCAAAAGTAACCGCCTTTTGGTTAGAAACAGTCACCCAATCAGATAAACATATTTTATTATATACATTTTAAAACTACATATTTCCTCTATGTTCATACATAATTACTATTAAGATTTAATCACTTTTAATTATGAATATTACTAGATCGAAACACTTGCTATATTATCTTCAATCCAACTTATAAATGCCTTCTTCCAACAATTCTTGCTGCTTACGTATTTAGCCAGCCCAGTGAAAGCATTTTTGAGATCATCGTTGTCATTGAAACGCTGAGCCAAGTCACTTTTTAATGTGCATTAAGAGATGATAATCACTTAGAACCAAGTCTGTAGGGTGGATTGTTGAAAATGCCTCATTTAAATTCTCGCAGAAGGCCTGTTATTAGCCGAGAAGAGTGAGGGTCGTGCAAAATCCTGTTTGTTCATACACTTCTAACAAACGAACCCATTCCCTTCTCCCATAAAGTTTGGCTCATAAACAGTTTAAAGTTCCCTTTGAATACTTGCCACCGAATATTGTTTTGCTATAAAACTCCTAATTACAGAACGAACTTCATATTTCACGGCATGAACTGCTACATACATTTTGCAAATCTATAGAAAATGAACAAGTGCTCTTACAACCTTCTAACTGCAACCACTAGATGCTGACTGACCTACGCATGCCTGTGTGTGAGAGAGAGAAATACCCCCCACTACTACCAGTGCTTAATTCTGGAATAGCCCTCGTAGTTCACTTTTGCGGAGAGGTTACCCAATCTGGCTTGGGCCTTTGCAATATCAACAGGAGCAAGTGTGTGTATATTTCCCAGTGGCTATCTGTTCTATTTTAGCATAAAGCAAGTCCATGTAAACTTAAGCCGTTATATCAAGTGACTTAAAACAACCTACAAGCTGTTTAAATAAAGTTTACTTTTAAGTTCTGCCAGAGGACATACAGCATGAAAATTGAGCAACAAGGAGAGTTGAGTTGCAGCAATCAACTAAGTGTTATAAATATTTGACACAATGTGTTAGGCATGATATTTTACTTACTCTGATATCAGATTAAAACTAATGTATACTTTTCCGTTTCATTTAGGCCATTGACACAGATCACCGGAATTAGATGTTATATAATCATAACTTACTACACTAGAGTGATAATAAAGCTCATTACCTAACTGACGGAATACAACTGTTTAAAAACAAATTTTTTAGGAAGAATTCTTAACCACCTAAAAACCTTTAAAACTAGATATATAAAAAAAATATGTAATTTTGTGAGATTCCAATGTCTAAATAAAATTGTTATAGTGGACATAATGCATTTATAACTAACAAATTACATAATAAAATTGGTTTCCAAATCTACGGAACAAAAAATATTGTACTCAAATAACAGAAAACATAGCCTACTACAGGAGAATTGAGAAAACATAAAAAAGACACTGAGTTTTGGAAAAAGTGTGTTATTTCTAATAGCTGTACCACAGTCGTGTTTTAGTTTTGGTTAAATCTAACTCTACCATATGATGTAGCTTATCTTAAACTATAAAATATGATGTACCTCAAAAATGAGAATTTTATAGATAGTGAGGTTTGTAAAAACAGCCTAAATTTCAGGGTTAACTCACGTTTTTTTTCCAACTAACACATGAGAAATTTAATTCATATTGAATAATCTAATCTATGAGCATTCCAAATAGGAGTATGGTCTTCACCACCATACCTTATACCTGTTTTAAATCCATCAGCAACTCTAGCTGACATAAAAATCAAAAGTGGTGTTTACCTTGTTATTATTTAAACGAATCTACTGGTGAAAAATTAGTAACATCCTGAAACCACAACGAAGAAAAGGAACAAACTGAACATAGATTTAGCACATCATAAGGAAGACTCACTTAATATTACAAGACACTTTACATGCGTACATGCAAGGCAGCAAAACACTAAGGAGTGATGGGTGCAAAGTTTAGTCATGCAGTGCACATAAATACTGCTTTACGTTAGCCAAGACAGGAATACCTGCAAAGCCGTGATGTTGCCATGTTACCTTAGGCTGATGAGACACAGTGGCTAGCAAAGCCAATCAGTCAAGTGAATTAAAACTAAGTGTTCGAAAAATGTACTAATGGGTCAAGTGAACGGTTCACTTGTGGGTGAATAATTTAGTCAATTCCTCACAAGCTTTTACTTGGCCTTTAAGAATAAATACTGGGAGAGCACTTGTGAGTATTTATTTACTCATACTTCCAGCTGGGACTGCTTTTACAAGTAAATACTCGAGTAATAACTGGAGAGTATGTAAAATCTCGCACTTCACTGTCTTTGCTGCGTTTCAATAATTCAGAAGTAATTACTCTTCAAATCATAAGTAAAAGCTTTTAATTGCCTTTATTCACTTTACTGACTGTATCTGTGTCTCTATACTGCCATGAATCTGGCAAGACATGAGTTGTTGTAAAAGCTGGTGTACAATTTTACGGCTGAAAAGAAATAGAGCTGTTGGCACAGTCTTACTTTAATACATGTAGTATTAATGTTCGTGGTCTTGCATTTAACTAGCAATAACCTTAAAGAGATTGATTCATGTTCCACTACACAAAAGTTTTGTAATAAAGGACAAGAATTGAGAGAAAGTTTGGTCAGAGTTATACAGTACCATTTATTTTCTATGATTTCTGCTGCAAGTTTTAAATAAACAACATAAACTCATTATATCAGTGATTTTATCAACTATGTATGTACTCTTTAATAACTGTAACAAATGGTCAAATACTCAGTAGAAGAAACTTAAAAAAACAATAAAAATGAGAAGCATTATAAAATATTACTTATTTGAACAAACAAAATGTTCATGAATGTAAAGGATTGATAAACAAAATAGTACATACGAGGTTTGTCTGACAATATCTGACCTTGACTTTGACAAGAACATACCGTGATTCTGTCCCTTCAAAGTACTCCCCTCCACAATCCACTCGTCTCCCTCCTCCTGCTTTCAGAAATTTTCCCTGAACTTATTTTAGGAAATGGTTAGCAAATCTTTCGTAACATTGTCTATTTGTCTCCAATCTTTACTCTTTCAGATGAATTTTCAAATGTGGAAACAGCCACAAATCACTTGGATCTATGTCAGGACAGTAAGGAGACTATCTAAGCGGTTTGATATTGTATTTCATTAAAGAGTAATGGATAAGATTTAATGAATGAGCTTGAGTGTTGTCGTAACGGAGGATCCAATCACAACCCCTGAAGTTCAGGCAGTTTCCTTTGCAAAGCAATTTGTAACCGCCTTAGGACGAGATAATATTACTTGTTGACTGACTTGTGGAATTTATTCGTAACAAAAGTTATCCCAATACATTTTTTTTTAAACTGAATATTGCTCTGATTTAGCCTTTCTTTTTTTGGGTGTTGCTCTTCACAGGTGAAGATTTAATTTTGTTTCAGGGAGTCCAGGCCATTGTGTGCGATTTAAAGGTGGCGGCAAGCCATTCAATCATCTGTCAAAAACAGAATTTTTTTGCAGAATCAAGGTTTAATTTCTAATCGTAAAATTTTATAAACCGCAGATTTTAAAATGCAAAACTTCTTTCAATTACCATACAGTTATTCAACCCTTTTCAATGATTGCTACAAGACACGTTCAATGATTGCAGAATTTCTGGCCATAACACATGCCTGTAAAATCATAGATCATTCTGCACTGAAATGCGGCCATGTTGTGTATCATAGAGGTTGTATCTGAGTCAGAATAGCCAAGATTCTGACAAAACTTCATGTAAACTGATTACTCTCAAATCATAGAGCAATGCGACGCAAGAATCAGTATATAGTATATCAGTACAATAATATATGAATCAGATGCCTTCATATCCGTTCTGAGATGGTCAGTCATATAACAATCAACCTGCGACATGAGGTCAGATAATTGTCAGACAAACGTCATAATCTAATTTAAAACCTCAGTAATACATGGTTTTTCTCAGCGTTTTTATAGTTCCACAATTATTCTTTTGCAACTATCGACAAAATCTAATCCATAATTAATTTACTGTGCTTGTTACATATTTTACTTTCTGAAAATTTAAAAAAATAATTTACAAAAATGGGAGATGTATATTTGCATTTTTGTACTTACCTGTGTTGGTTTGTAGAACTATAACTACAGTAGGCTGCATAGTCCACTAGCACGTTAATTTAACTAAATTAAAAAAAGAAACTATATTAAGTACAGAGTACATGAAACACAAGGACAACTAAACACTAACAAAAATGACAAGCAATAGATTTGGCATACAAGCATGCGTACAAAAATAATGTGTTAAAAAGCTAAAAAATACATGGCATTATTTACATTAGGTGTTATTACAGATTGTGAAAGCTGAAATTTTAAGTAACATTCTATAGAACGTAAGTAGGAAAGAAATAAGCACGCTGAAATTTTAAGATTGTGAAATATGTATCAAAATTACAATACAACAAATCCCAACACAATTCAACAATTACGATTAGGCTGTACTAACTTTTTTATTAACTACACTACAAATTTATTTATAGAAAAGAAGCAGGACATCTTAACCCTTTTAGTGCCAAGTATTGCTGTGAGTAAGTCATTCTAGTGCGAAAAGTCATTGACATCAACAAAGCAAATTTGTTGTAGTCCTATTTATTTTTCAGCATGCTGGCTAATACGGTTAGGATTTAAATGTTTTAGTCTGGTGTTATTCTTTCTTTTCTTGCCTGATACAATTGGGGCAATGGTACTTTTGTGATGTTTGTTATAATTACACTGGCAGCCATTGTGTTCTGCCGAGTATTTTGTTTATTACAATACATCATATAATAAATAATTCGTTCTTACATTTATGGTATATTTTGTTTTTACTCCAATATATACAATGAGTGACAACCAATTTATCCAAGCAAGTGATAAAAGTTTGTTGATTGAGTTAGGCCTTCAACTCTTTCTTCAGTGGTTTTTTTTATACCTACAATGAAATTTAAGTTTCAATATTTACTATTTATATTGTAATAAATTGTTCAATCACATTCTGTATATCTTGGAGTACAGTGGCAAAACAACTTGGAAAGCAACTTCATTGAAAACATATTTTACAATTTTTAATGTTACCAGACAACAAAACGTAGCATTTTTGCTTTCTTGCTCTCATAAGCACTTTTGACAATATAAGTATTAATAGATCATGATGATTGTATAGATTTGTATGCTCTTTATTGTAAAAATACTGGAAAAAGATCTGAAATAATTATTATGGGGTAATGTAATCTGAAATGTACGATATTTGGGTTAAACGTCAGAACTTTTTTAGGTTTTTTTTTAATTAAAAGAATGATTATACTTCTGACACATATTTTACATACCGCATTTATACTTTACAACATAATGAAATTGGAAGATGATATGATAAAAAAATAAAAGATACAATTTTCCAAAAAAACTCAATATTTAGGAAAAGAATGGTACAGCACTTTTTGAATAACAATTGATGGCGCTAAAAGGGTTAATTATGTTTAATATTGGATACACTTTGCTCAATACTACCTACCTCACACTCCAACCTTTCCTCTTACTTTCAAGGATCAAGAATATTTTGATTGTCATTCCCCATTACAATGTATTGACAAAGTTGTTAGTGTCTAGTGCATATGTATGCTGAAAAGTACATGTCACTGTTCTAATATGAAACTGGGAAACAACAATTTTTAATAGTCAATTGATAATTAATAAATACAACAAGGGAAACATCGAACATCTCATTTAACCCTTTTAGTGCTGGGGATTTACATGTCATGTCTACGTATAAAGCATGGCCGCCAGTACAGGTAGAGCTTTCTAAAAATATATTTGTTTGTTTGTTATTTCTTCTTCAAAGAAACACAATAACTTTGGCAAAAACAATAGTTTTAAATTCCATAAATGTATGCTAATAACCCAGGTTAATTTTCTTCAGCACTGTAAGGGTTAAATTATTGTAACTGATCCAAATGTGCAAGTCACTTAGTTCAGCTGGTTTGTTCGTATTTGTTTGTTTGTTATGATTTTGTTACTTAGCCTATTTAATTGTGTTAGGATACTCTTTTATTCAACACATTATCAACATACAGTGATTGTAAAAATATAATTAGCAGCCCTGCTTCCCACATTGACTCTACAACCCAAAGTGAACAGACAACTAGAATATTCTCTACTCATTAAGAAAGATTGCAGTGTAATCTAACATTTCTAAATATGTGTAAAGTATTATTACTTTGTATGTGTTCTTTTTTAAGCCAGTGGACCTTACATAGAGTATTTTTCAAGGTCAGACTGCTGATTTTCCCATAAACTAGGAACAACTCTTGGCTCTCAGCGCTAATCAATCTAAACCAAAATAAATAAAAAATGAGACAAGTTAGATTACTTGTTTGAAAAATTGTTAATCCTTTAACCGCTGTGAAATTAGGTTAGATTACTTATTAAAAAAGTTGTAACCATTTAACCATTGTGAAATTTGGTTAGCAAATGTTTATGCCGAGAATAGTTTTGTGCTGACATTTTCCAGCATCAAGTTTTTTGTTTTGTTTTCGCCATATTATTAATTTAAATTGACAAACTATAAATAGGTTATTTAAAATTTATTTACAGATCAAAGAATTATCACGTGATTTATAAATATTTTGAATATCAATTACATAGATTGAAAATATCAATACATAATTCAATAATTTCTCTATTTACTCAATCATTAACATAATCGCATACAAGGATGCACATGACATCCTAGTAGTTTGACTAGATAATATATCCTCAAGATTGCAGCACCAATACTAGTTTTCGACCTAACAGGGCCTTGAATAACAATATAAATAACACAATACACTATTCTTTGTTTGCAGGTTATTTTTGACGATGGAAGGATTGTGAAGGAAACAGGATTTTTCCGGACATTTGCCATTGTTCAGTGAAACAAGAAATCAGTAACACTATGTTTCGAAGATCTGCAATCTGATCTCTTCTTCAGGTAAAGAACTAACCTAATACATAATTACAAACTAGGTTAAAATAAACAAATCTTACCAAAGCGTTGTGGCACGCCTAAGTCAGGAATCACAACCACCATGTTGTTTGTCAACTTCACTAACTCTATAAACATGCATTTAATAAAAAAACTATACACAACACTAATCATTAAAACTGAACTACGGAATACAGGTCACAACACGTCTTCATTCGTCTACTAACCACCTACGACTGTCGACCAGTCGTTTGACGAATTGGTGGTTAGTAGACGAATGAAGACGTGCTGTGACCTGTATTCCGTAGTTCAGTTTTAATGATTAGTGTTGTGTATAGTTTTTTATTAAGTGCATGTTTATAGAGTTAGTGAAGTTGACAAACAACATGGTGGTTGTGATTCCTGACTTAGGCGTGCCACAACGCTTTGGTAAGATTTGTTTATTTTAACCTAGTTTGTAACTATGTATTAGGTTAGTTCTTTACCTGAAGAAGAGATCAGATTGCAGATCTCGAAACATAGTGTTACTGATTTCTTGTTTCACTGAACGATGGCATATGTCCGGAAAAATCCTGTTTCCTTCACAATACACTAGTTGTCGTAATGATAGCAAAAGATAATAACTTGAAAACAAGAAAACTCAGGCATTGTTCTCTTGTGCACTAAAGTAGTACTGCACCATACTCCACCATCTCGAGCATGGTGGTTATTTATAAAAGTAGTGTTGAACTATACATCTAAAGCGGTGGTTAAAGGGCTAAGCAATTTACAGTGTCTAAAAAAGTAAAATGAAATTAACGAATTCATGTTGTGCAGGATCTATGCATGCTTTAACCAAATCCATGCACATACCTTTCATGCACAACACAACCCCTTGTTCTTGCAATATTGGTGAGTATTCCTGCAGCTGGTGAGATGTTCTGCAAACCAGTTGTAATGTACTGAGAAACGCTCAATGTAACAGGTATTTTTTTTATTGCCATTTGATTGGTTCAATACTTGCACACACACACTCACACAGTACAATATTTTGGCCAAATAAAAGTCATAAGCATTTGCGCACACACACACATTTTACTTAAAGTAAATTTTTATTTGCAAGAAAATGTGACAAAGATATGAGGCTAACCTGACAGAATGCATCGTATTGCTTTTTTCTGCACCAAGAGTCGAGCGCCAGAGTCTCCAGACCAAACCTGACTTGGATGTTTGGAGGGCAATCATCCTAAAACAAAACACAAGTTGCTAACAGAACAAATAAACATTATCATCACATTTTCAAGCACTTAAAATCCTCTAAAACAACCCAAAAATAGCCATATTGTTCATTCTGTTAACAAAAAAAAAAATGCACAGAAATGTTCTTTCATATCGGGTGACACAGTTCTAAAAGCTTGCTGCCTTGACTCGATAATGGCGCACGTTTTTAACACTGAAGTGCGGATGCTGTAATTGTATGGAATGCCAAGACTCCCAAGGAATGTAGAATTTTACAACTACAGAAGAGAACAGATATCAGTTTCTAGTGTTCGAAACACATAACAATAATGTTCATAATTCTGTTATCTTTTAAAATCATCCATTGTTGATAATGAACTACAGTAAAATTCCATTAACCCGACATCCTGTAGTTCGGCACACTTGATAATCCAGCATACCTTTTGAAAAAAAAAAAACATTTTCCTGAATAACGCAAAACATAAATCATTTAATATGCAACGATGTTTTATTCCGTTTGTGGTGGGCACAACGTTTAGATAGACATGGAGAAGAGACTAGGCGTCATATTCGGCTGACTGGGTGATATCGATTAGACTCGATTCATGTGACTGACCATGGCCATCAGCCTGTGTAACCAGTAGTACTTTCATATCAATTCAATTGAGTCTAATAATGGTAAGTCAATTTCACAGTTAATGTACTCAGCACAGGCTTGTGATGGAAGGACAACTCTAAAGGACTGAAGTTTCATTATTGCTTTCTGAGATAGGCAAGCAGTGTCTAGAAAGCCTGGCATTGGCAGTACAGTACGGGACTGTGTGAACCGGGATGAATGCGCCCTCGACCTTGATTTTGTCCTACCCAATTGTTGTGATACGTAGACTACACATTGTAAATAGTCATAAAAAAAATAGTTCATATCTCCACATATAACGAGGACTATATGAAGGTTATACTTGAACTTTTTGTTTACTTATTATGCCTACAATATTTCCTTGATATATATCCAATGATCCAGCATATCTGATAATTCGGCATGCCTCAAGCCCTGACCGTTTTGGATCAACGGAAGTTTACTGTATATACAAAGAAAATGTTGTATTTGATGAATATGAATGTTTTCATAACTGTGGGGATACATCAGTGAATAATTCCAGAATTTCCAGCGTGTGTGCAGATTAATTGTCCTCACTTGTAATACTTTAACCCTTCCCACGCCATAGACAAATATATTAGAGTGGCAGACTTTGACCAAAACGCCAAATACAGTTATATCCGATAATATGGATTATGTCTCTTGGAGAGATTTTTTGTTCACTAAAGGCCTTCAAAATTCCTGGTGCACGCTCTGTGCTTATCGTGGTTGCCAAGGAAGTATTACAAACGACCTTCACTCTGCGGCAGGGGGAGGCAAGTGCCCTTGGTCTAACTCCAACCACATGCTCATCAGTTCTGCGTCTCCTACAGAGCCATAATCAAACATATCTGTGACTTGTATTACCGCTTTCTCTGTTGTCACGAGCGTCTACTACATACCTCGTTATTATTCATCATCGTGTGGTAGTCTTGTGATTTAGTTTGAAATATTTTATCTTGTTTTATAGTAAAATGTAACTGAAATTTATTTGAAATACACAGTTTTGTAAATAGTTCTTTTTTATTTTTATCAATAAATACGCTAGTTTTAAGTAAAATTCTCGGTTTTATAGTTTTTTTTTTTGCTTTTACCTTTTATAATTTAGTTATAATAAAAATAAGCTTTAAACTGAAAGAAACAAATGTTTTTTACTTGTCTTAGCATCATAGGAAAGTGAATGATTATTATTAGTGGCGTGCGAAGGGTTAAATTCTATAGTTATTAAATTTGCACTGGCCGTATGCAATGGATAACCCTACGATAAGTAGGAAAGGGAGGGGAGATAACGTAGTAGACTAACCTCCACGTATCTGAGGATGTCACGGAAACTGCTGCGCTGAGTCTTGCGATCCTTCTTTGCACGGTACTTGTGTGAATCAGTGGCCAGCTGGCGCAACTTGTCGATCAGCTGTTCCCCAGCCTCCCACTCGTAGTCGTCGTCGTACTGGCGGCCTCGCTCCATCATCAGTGCAATCACTTCGCCCGCCGCCATCCTCACATCCAGGTGTGGCGAGTCCAGCAGACCACTCATCTGTGTCAGGTTCCTGTAACATCAAAACCACACAGGCAAATGTTAAATAAAAAAGATAGTTAAATATTTAGTAATAATATCCGTACAATCAAACAGATTTGTAAAGAGCGACTGCTAGTAATAAGACTTAGACCTTTTAGATAAAAACACAGTTCAAGGCAGGTCTCTTCTTGGTGAATCTTCTTGTACAATCAATGAAAATCATAAATAAATTATGGAACTCGAATCACAAATTTGAATAAAAACCTACAAAATATTAGAGTAGCAGATATATTTCTGTGCAATAAGTACTAACATTTTTTACAGTTCATACTGTAACTTTTTTTGTAATTCAAATTTATAAGGATTGCAAAGTGTCACAAGTGGATTTTCTACAGTGGTTGATTAGTGATAATTTGTTGAAAATGAGTGGTTTCCCTTAAAAACAGTCATTTTATATAGAATTTATTACTTTGACATTATGTCTCTTATGAGATCCGATAACGTCTAGGAGAGTGAAGGTACCATAAATTTTAAAAATAGTTAATGACACATCATTCAAAATGCATGTTGCAATTTATACGGTTTTAGAAATTTCAGTCCAAACAGAATTTGAAATATATGCTTAACCCTTTCCGGGCCAGGCGGCAAAATATTGCCACCAGTGACATACGCGAAAAGCGCCAGGCTGCAATATATAGTCTCCTTGATATTCGTCGTTTTCTTAAATAAATACGATGTCAAATAATTAAAGTTTTATGTTTTTTTATTCCCTGGTATATTTGTAGATAATTAACATGAATATCATTTTTATTTTGGAGGTCTATGCATTTTTATTTCGTAATAATTGTCATGTGACATTATCAGCTGACTCGATCTTTTGTTGTTAATTCTTTATGCTTTAATGTAATCGTACTATTGTATGCTGGATTCTTCTTCATTATTTTATTTTGTGGTTGTAAATATTAGTAGTGTTAGTTGTTACGTGCTTAGCTATTGTGTATAGTAGTTACAATGACTGACAGTTTGCAATCTCACAGGAGTGAAATTGTAAGTAGCACATTTGTAAATAGAAAAAGTGTAAATAAATTTCAAATAAAATTGTGTAAATATTTCTTGGTAAATAGTGTTTTGAAACTGTTTATGGATCCTACAATCATCTGTTTACCGGTACATCCATAATGTGAATATTTATTTTAAGTTTCTTGCAATGTAAGAGTCAGTTGCTTTAACACTTATAAAATGTTGCAAAGTGCTAAAGTCTGTGAATGTAACAGGGGTTTTTAGGGTTGTCAATGTCTTTGTATTACCTTCACAATCCCTTTAACATCAAAAACAAACTTTAAACAAAGGATGCTAAAAGTTTATAGCTGTTAGTGTTAATACGCATTTCGTAAATGCAAATTTTGTACTTTATATACACCACCACTAATATCAAAGTAAAAATATAATTGATGTTCAATTAGAGATGTCAACTCGCCTTCGGCTCGCTGGGGGCTACGCCCCCAGGCCCCCAAGGTAAGTGCCTTAAATTCTGGGAAAGATTGATTTGGTGATAGGTAAAATTCGGACATGATGTCATGCCAGGTAATTCCCAGGGGGGGGTTAACGTTAACGGGGGATAAGACGTCAGAGGGTTATCTGGTCATACCAGGAACTTACCATGGGGAGGCAAGAGATTTGGTGATTGGTAAAATTCGGATAGAGGTCACGCTAGGAAATTCCCAGGGGGGGGGGGGTTAACGTTACCGGGGATTATGACATCAGGGGATTATCTGGTCATACCAAGAACTTCCCAAAGGGGTTAAGAGATTTGGTGATTGTTTAAAATTTGGACATGAGGTCATGCCAGGAAATTCCATGGAGGGGGTTTTAATGTTACCAGGGGTTAAGATATCAGGGGGTTTAATTTACTCAGGAGGTTATCTAGTCATACCAGATACTTCCGGGGGGGTGGGTTAATGTTATTGGAGGTTAATGACACACCCAATGCCCCCTTTCCGGTGTTGGCCAAGTTCGGGGATAAGCGGAATTCTGAATAGTATTAGACATACTTTTTTGAATTTTCCAGTTTTTACCAAAGTTTTGACTCTAAGGCCCTTTTTTGACTTAACCGTTAGAGATACGACAAAAAGTGACTGGACCTTTCTTGTCGAAAATTTAATTTTCTCTTTCGATTATGCCATCAGATTTAAGCTACGACCTATAATTTAGGCAGTACAGAGTATAGGACAAAATACTGCACTGGGCACTTTAAAAATATCACGTAAAACATAAAAATCAATACTTTAAAACGCGTTATGCGGCCAAACCGTTGAGGATAGGGCAAAATGTTACTGAACATTTTTTGTAGATCACGCAATTTCATAAATCCTGTTAAAAATTTGTTTTGAGCTACGACCAACCGTTTAGACGCTATCAAGCCCGGAATGTAAATTTTTAGGCGAAAATGTCAAAATATTTTAACTTAATCGCGTTTTGCGGTCAAACTAATGAAAATAGAGTAAAAAATTACTTAAACCTTTTTTGTAGATCACATTATTTCCTAAATCTAATCTTTGTTTTATTTTGACCTCCGACCAATGGTTACGCCGCTATCGACCCCATAATCAAAATATTCACGTAAAATTTACAAAAAAATTGCACATAATCACGTTTTTTTTCGGCCAAACCAATGGAGATAGGGAAAAAAGTCACTAGACCTTTTCTGTAGATAACGTAATTTGCTAATTTGATGGGTCAATCAGATTTGAGCTACGACCTACCGTTCGGCCACTATCGGGCTCGAAACTTTATTTTAAGCGAAAAAATCTCTGGAATGTCAAACATTTCCGTGTTTTTGTGGCTTAACCACACGAGATAGGTCAAAAAGTCACAGGACCTTTCTTGTAGTTCACTTCATTCCTGACTAACGATTTTTTCGTCAGATCGAAGCTAGCTCCAACGGTTCACCCGCTATCAGGCTTACAAGAAATGCCTGCAGGGGTGAAGAATGCGCGATTTTTGAGGAATTTTTTTGAGGGGTTTAAAAGTAAAAAAGTCCGGTTTTTCAGACTTTTCCTCCGGGTCATATTGTGAAAGGTACCTGCGTGCCAAATTTCAAGTTTCCAGCACTTCTAGAACTATGTTAGAATTTGTATCTATATGTCAGTCAGTCAGTTACACATGCGGCTGTATAAGTATTTAGATACATACAATACAAAAATGTTACAATAACCACCTATCCCTTTTCAGTTTTTCTAAATTTCAAATTGTTCATTTTGTAATCCAAGTATAGTTCTTCGTACTTCAAAAAACTGACTTTTTTCCAACTACATGACAATTGGCAACTAATGATTACCTCATGTTTTAAATTTGTTAAAACTAATTGATACATTTTTAAAGTGTCTTTTTTCCAATGTTTTATTATTCTTTATTTACAAATTTATAAAAAAGAAGAAATTTATTTAACACTTTACATTGTTTTAATTTATTCTTCTCTAATGATATAGAAATAAGTTTTTGTTTTCACTTATCTATTTTTTTATCTATATCTATGGTCCAGGAAAAAAAAATACATGAGAGTAAAAACCGACTAAATCAAAACCACTAGGTTGCAAACATATTATAATTACATATTTTATTTTAACCCTAGAAGTGTGTCCATGTTACCAAAGATAAAACGTCAGTCCATTTTTGACGTGTTGCAAGGGTTTTTTAAAAAATTCGTAAAAAATACTTAATTTAAAGAAAACATATATTGTTATATATCGTTTTTCTTCTCAGGAGTTGTACTATTTGAAATAGGAATAAATGTTTTGATATTCTTTGGTTTAGTATATATTTTCATGAAAATAATGAGAAATCGCAAAAAGTTTTATATGAAAATTTCAAGTTTGGACCTCTGTAAGGTATTGAAATATTACAGTAAGGTCAAAATGTTAAATGTATAAAATGTAGAGAATTTTATAGCAAATTAGAAAATATATTAAAAATTTCTATGCAACCAAAATTGTAATTTTGCCATTTTTTTTTTACAAAAGCGAAAATGTACAAAAATGTACAAGGGTTTGGGCTTTTCATTTTTTTTACCTCCAAATGTGACTATATATTTATATAAAAAATAGTTTTCTATTGTAAATTATACGTGCTATTTGAAAACACTAAAAGTAAACAACAAAAAAGTAAACTGTTATTTTATTATAAGCTGACAAAAAAAAAATCTTTTGAAAAATGAAAATATTTTGTAACAAAATTCAGAAACAAGCTAAAAATTTTCACTTATACTTTATGTTTATGTAATTTTTGAATATACTCTTAGTAAGTATGTTTATTTGGCTAAAATAAAATATAAGATATGTTCAAATAGTTTGAGAAGGAACTGAGTTATGACATTTTTTGCTAACAGTCGCACGTTGAAGAATTTACTCATAAAAAATAATCTGGTTTGCAATGTAAAAATAAAATATAAAAAATTTTTTTTAATTTTTTTACATGTTATATTATGTTAGCCCATAATGTTTGAAAGAAATACACTCAATAATTTTTGAAATTGAGTAAAAAATAAATGTTGTGCGTCAAATATTGTAAAACCTTGCATTGTAAAATTTTTGACAAAATATAAACAATAGATATTATAGTTCAAAATAACATTGTTTTATAATGTTTTTGTCATTTTATATGCATTTATGCAGTAGAGTATTTCAACCTGAAAAATTAGAGACCTAAATTATGAAAATCGGTAAAAAAATAAGCTCGTGGTGAAATAAAATAGGAGCTTAGGAACGTAAAATAATGTGTCTCAATACAATGTACATAAAATTTAATGGTAGTTTACACAAAATATGAACAAAAATTTTTCTTACTCAGTGCTGAGCTCCTGGAAGAGTTTTCTGTCCTCGTTGCCTGCCACGTGGGTAGTGTTGGAGAAGGGGGAGGCACTTTTTGTGTACGCCAATGTTACACCCGGGGCACCAGAACACAGATCGTTTTTTACACACACCACACCTCCTCAAGCTGCCATTGTCACTCAAGCTTTGGATGCCGTGGCCCTCAAATGCTTCTCCAAAAGGGATGTAGGGGATTACCGCAGGAACATCAAGTACAGGGGAATTATTTGCCAGCCCGAGTATAATTTCATTTATGAACGTGAGCTTGCTTTCCGGTTTTGAACTGCACAGCTTATACAAGTGGTAAGCATCGAACAGCGCCATGTCAATGAAATTATACACGATCTGTTTCCAGTACTTGGTGGTTTGTCTGGAACAAGTCAAGTGGTATATGTTCTTGTCCTTAGCATCAACACCGCCCATGTATTGATTATATTGACAGATCATATCCGGCTTGATCTTGCGTTCACCACTCCTACTGACAACTACTGTATTTTTTGCTACATATGCAGTGCTTATCAGGTGCACAGGCTTCCTGCTTTTACGTTCTTTATATTTTACAAGAAGGACATGTCCTCTTCTAAAATACAAAGGCTCGCCTACACGTACATCTGCAGCTAGAATGCCATGACTCAATAAACGGCTGGTTTTATTGATCGTGCCAGTCAAGTAAGTTTTATTGTCCAATAGATACTGAGCAAGAGGTATAGTACCAATAGAATTTTGGTATAGTAGTTGTCAGTAAAGAGGTGGTGTCTTTTGTTGAGCAAACCACAACACTGCATCAACTCTGCAACAACTTTCTGCGTAAAAGGGTCCTGCCCTCCAGCAAGGAAGTCGGTGCCTGAGTATAATGCACTGTGCAAAACGTAACCTGAGGCACTGTCACACAACTCGAACTTCTTAATACCAAACCTGGAGTGGCGCTTATTGGGCATATATTGGATGAAGACACATCGGTTTTTCATACCGACCATGCTTTCATCTATACAAACCTCCTGGCTTGGTACAAAGTAGCGTTTGAAGGCATCATTCATATTATCAATGAAGTCTCGTACCTTTACCCACGGATCAAAATCTGGATGGTCCCTGGGCAAAGCATCTCGAGAAGACACCTGAAATTGTGACATGATGGCTTGAAATCGATCTAAGCCCATTGTAGTTTTATAAAACGAATTTGAGTGATTTGGAAGAGAAGACCAGTATAGTTTCAGTACCTTAGCCCTCATGAGACCCATATTCAGCAGTATCGCCAAGAATTTCTTCATCTCCACAACAGTCACATCAACCCATGTTCGCAATCGGGATCTTGGGCCAAGATTCCCTGTTCTTTCCATGGTTTGAAGATTCTGTTGTGCATACCTGTTAGTCGCATTCACCATCATTTCCCAGATGGTGTTGGTCATAAACAGAAAAAAAAAATCAAGGGGAGTCCTGCTGTTACCGATCTCACGGGGACCAACATTCCTTACTTTGAACCTAGCCTTGATGTTCTTGGGTGGTTCATCTGGGTATGCTCGTATCCATAATGAGGCAGGGAGGACGAGAGGCACAGGTCCAGTAGCAGGGGCAGGGGGGGGCGAGAGGCACAGGTCCAGCAGCAGTGGCAGGGGGGGTGAGAGGCACAGGTCCAGCAGCAGTGGCAGGGGGGGTGAGAGGCACAGGTCCAGCAGCAGTGGCAGGGGGGGCGAGAGGCACAGGTCCAGCAGCAGTGGCAGGGGGGGGTGAGAGGCACAGGTCCAGCAGCAATGGCAGGGGGGGCGAGAGGCACAGGTCCAGCAGCAGGGGTAGGGGGGGCGAGAGGCGCAGGTCCACTAGCATCAGGTGGGGGCGGATCAGCGGCAGCAGCAGCAGAAGGACCAACAGGTCCCTTGGCTGGACGATGACGTCGACGACGCTTTCTCGGAGACATGTAATAATCATCATCGTCCTCCTCGTCACTCTCAGGCACATAGTCATCACTTGACCCAGAACTGAAGTCAGTAAGTTCATCCATGGCAGCCTCTTCATCCACAGGCTGCAGCACAAAATCATCTCTTGTAGATGAAGGACCTGGCATGGGCTGGTCATCTTCTTCATCCTCCGAGTCTAGCAGGAGCCTGTCGAGCTCGCTACTGTGGTCCGCTATATTCTCTGCCATTGTAGGCCTAGCTATTGATCTGTTGTGTACAAAGTAATTTATTAGAAGTAGCACTAAATCATAATTCGATTGATGTCGCACTACTTCTAATAAAAGTAAACAAATTTGGCTCTAAAATTGAAAAAAATGTTTATAAATGATAGGCCACTATGACCTGATTATGAATTATTATCAAATTATATGTAGGCCTATCTCTAATACTTGTATTCTAATGTTTGGGAAAATTATTTCTGAATAATTTGTAACTTGTAAATAATTTCATGTTCAAGCCTAACTTAGGTCTCAACTTTTGAAAATGTATAAAAATGCTACTGACACCTAAGTATTTACAATTTAGGTATGTAATACTCATTATAATAAATATTAGGAATGATGTTTATAAATAACTCTAAATAATAATATATCAAATAGAACATGTGGTATGTTGTGAAATCCAAAGAAACATGTGACTGACAATAAAATATATAACAGATCAATAGTTATTCCAACAAAAGCATAAAAACCTTATATATTTATTCAGAAACACTTCACAGGTAATCACTTCACTAAATCACTATACACTTACACTTTATAGCAAAGCGCGATGGAACGAACACAAGCGTAATGTACTGTGGTGCAACAAGTTACAAGACAATGACCGACAGGGATGGGTTGGGTTGGTCTCGATGCGACGCCGTGAGTCATCTCTTTTGTTTCGCACTGCCGGAAACCTACTGAACTAAATTTACCGCTGAAAGGTTGTACCGGTAGATCGTTTCTTTCACTTTACACTGATTTTTTTATTTTCTTTATTGACAATAAATAACTGTGTGAATGTTATTATACTAACCAGCATAAAATATGCTGGTTTACAACTTTAGAATTGTCCCTTTTTAGAATATTCATAGTAACTCAACTATTCGTTCTAATGACTTTCTGTTTGCACTGGAAGAAAGAATATTTCATTCCGCGTCTATTGACATATGGCAGCACTGTTTGTAGGCAATAAGTAACTTGCTATGATTGGTTGAAAATGACGTATTTCTTTGACCCGGCCACCCGCGAAATTCAACTCAAATGATGACTTCTTCAGAAAACATTTCACCACGACCGTAATATTGAAGTTAGAAAAAAAAAGTTTGTATGAAAATTGTAGAGTGGAATCTCACAATTTCAATGATACCAAAAACATGGTGATTGTTTGAAGATAAATAATTATTTTTAACGAAAAACTGAACCGACATACAATATGCTGGTTCCGCACAACACACATAAATTACAACCGACATAAAATATGCTGGTTCCACACTTCTAGGGTTAATGATGATATAATATACCAGTGTAATTCTTAGAAATGGTTTTTACTTAAATATTCTTGAATAGAAACTTCTTAGTTTTTAACAACACTTTTAAAATTAATCTGTCTAGATATGCTATATCACATTAAGTATTTGCATTATTACTGAACTGATAAAACAGATTAAAACCATCCATGAATTTTCTAAGTATCAAACTTGAAACTGATTTATAGTACGTCCAAATATAGCCGTTGTCTGATCGGATTAGTCATACCCCTTACTGCATCACCGAGATTGGTTAGACAGTTGGCTAGACCTACATTACAGCTGTAAACAACATTAGATAAGCAGTCTCATCAGAGCAACCAATAAAAGATAACATTTGAGGACTTTCTCATTAGCTAACTAGCTCATTTTCCACTATCTATGACTTCCCATCTTCTCTCTTTGTAAGCACAAACACATAAATATTATCCCACAGAATTCTAACATACTTTTCAAGAGATTTCCAATCAGTATTCCAATTAAACTAAAAATTAATTCATTTTTATCTTCTCACGATTTTATGCAGGTTCTTAAAAAACATTTGTTTCTTTTTCAATACCGGGGATTACAATCATAGTTTTTCACTTCAAGAGCGAATGTTATTTCCCCAACACATAAAGTGTCTTAAAATTACAATAATGATCAGGATAAAAACTTATCTCTGGTCAAACTTTTTAACTGATAAATTCTAAACCTCTAGTTTTCTAGAATTATAAATATGTTTGGTCATTAAAAAATTAAAAAATACACTTATCTTGAAATATTCCTAGTAATTAGTAGCTAACATAAATTTCATGGTAACAATGTAGTATGAATAAAGGAACAATAGAATGGTTTATTCTAGGTATTATAAATAATTAGTTATATACCAAACATGATTGAAGAACTAAAAAGAATCTACTCAAGAGTTAGGAGGAGGGACAAACATTGCAAAATGCTTACCCCCTTTAATATTTAAATATTTTTTAATATTTATTTTATTATGGTTCAATTTAACGTCTTTACTGTACTTATTGTTTGACGATTAACACCAAAACCAATACCAATGCACAGAAATGAATACGTATATTACACTACACTTGAGAGCAGAAGTTGTTTTCCTTTACGAGATGTTTCACAATTAGTAAAGGATGTAGAAATTACACTGAAATTCTTCAACAAACACATCCAAAGTGGAAATGGAAGCAGGCAACTCACGGGTCTGTGAAGGCATGAATATCAATGATGGTGAGCAACAGGCTCCAGGCAGACAGGGCGGCTGCATGCAGTGTGGCCAACTCAACAGGAACAGAAGGAGTGGTACCATCCCCCTTGCTGTAAGATCCACTGAATACCGACAGCAGGGTACGGTGGGTGTCCGCCAACACGTCTGTAGAGTCTAGGAACCCCAGCATAGCCAGTGTCCAACAACACTGCAACACAACCAATAATTATCATATTAAATTCACTAAAGGAATGGAAGTGGAGGTGAAACATAAATAAAAATCAATATTTTAAAGAGATTTCTTAATAGTCGTAATCATGGTCATAGATGATAAAACCGCATTTTAAATCAAGAACCTTAACCCTTCGCACACCACTAGTAAATCCATTACCTTTCCTATAACGACAAGTAAAAAAATTCCTTTTTTTAGCTTCGAAGCTAATTTTTATTATAACTAAATTATAAAAGGTATATGCAAAAAAAGAGTATAAAAGAGGGAATTTTACGTAAAATTAGCGTTTTTAAGTTTAAAATTTCAAGTTTTATTGTATAATGTAATCAAACTGAAAATTTAATTACATTTTACTATAAAACAAGATAAATACTTCAAACTAATCACAAGACTACCACACGATGAAGAATAATAACGAGATGCGTAGTAGACGCATGCTGCGTGAGCGTCGTGACAACCAAGGAAGCAATAATGCACACCACGGATATGTTTGGTTATGGCTCTGTAGGAGACGCAAAACTGATGAGCAGGTGGTCGGAGTTAGACAAAGGGCACTCCCATCCCCCTGCCGCTGAGTGAAGGTCGTTTTATAAATACTTCCTTGGCAACCACGATAAGTACGGAGCGTGCACCGGGCATTTCAAAGGCTTTTTGTGAACTAAAAAACTCTCCAAGAGACGTAATCTATAATATCGGATATAACTGTATTTGGCGTTTTAGTCAAAGTCTGTTATTCTGATATATCCGTCTACGGCTTGGGAAGGGTTAAATAAGAGAATAACCATAAAAAATTAAAAGAAATTTCCTTCGCTAGTTTGATGTATAGTTTGCATATTTAAATGTTGCAACTTTTAAATTGAAATGAGGGCTCCTTTTATTTAAGATGAATAATGTAGCTCAAATTCTGAACTAAATCATAGCAACTAAAAAAGGGACCTTGACTACTCTTAAACGGTTAACAGTGCACAAACAGTGCCCCCCACGGAGCATGCATATCCTCTATTCAAATTTAAGCCAGTGATGCAGTTGGATGTCCTGCATGTAATCAACAGAATCAGTACCAATGCAACTGGTGCTGATGACATATCAATTCGACTGGTGAAAACGTGTCTTGTTCGCTATACTTCCATTCTCCTTACTTTAATTTTTAATGAATCTTTGCGAACTGGTATTTTCCCTGATATATGGAAGATTGCCCAAATCCGTTCACTAAACAAGATCCCATCACCTGCTTTTCCGCAAGACTACAGGCCTATCAGCATCTTGCCTGCTTTATCTAAAGGTCTTGAACGAATAGTGCATTGTCAAATTACTCAATTTCTACAATCGCAAAATATTCTTAACATTTATCAGTCTGGATTTCGACAGTATCACAGTACTGAAACTGCGTTATTGAGAATTACAGATGACATCCGGTTTGCCATGGATCAAAGGCAGTGCACTGTATTAATACAGTTTGACTATTCTAAAGCTTTCGATACTGTTAATCACACTTTTATTAGTAGAAAAATTGAGACATATAGGATTTTCCACCGAGGTTCTTACATGGATGGGATCTTATCTAGGTGGAAGACAGCAGTGTGTTATGGTTGATGACATTAGATCTGACTGGAAGCCTGTTACGTGTGGTGTTCCTCAAGGATCCATTCTTGGCCCTTTACTTTTTTCACTATATGTTAACGATATAAGCAAGGTACTGACACATACGAAGTTTCACTCTTATGCTGATGACTTACAGATATTATGCTCACTGCAGTGTTAGTAACATTAACCAAAACTATTGAAAACATTAACTTGGACATTCAACAGATTGTACTTTTGGACTGAAAAGCACGGACTGAAAACTCAACTCGGACAAAACTAAACCCATAATAATTGGGCATTTTAGACTTTTGAATACAATTGACTTTAACAATGTACGTGAAATATTGGTAAAACGGAGAGGCTGTAGCATACTGTAGTAGTGTCAGAAGTTTGGGATTGACAATTACGAAAACGCTGGACTGGACCGACTACGTTGTAGATACCTGTAAAAAGGTATTTGCAGCAGTGCATACGCTGAAAAGAATGCAACGATTTCTACCGCACCACATAAAGCTTGTACTAATTAAATCACTCGTATTTCCCCACTTCCTCTACTGTTGTGCCGTGGTTAATGACATGACTGTGGTTTTGAATAATAGATTGCAGAAAATCCAAAATTATTGTTTAAGATTTTTGTTTAATTTAAAGCGAGATGAGCATATCTCACCTTATTATGTACTAATGTCAACGTTAAAATTGCAAGATCTAAGAGCTTTCCGAATCCTAATTTTACTTTTTTTCTATCCTTTAAAACCGGGTTTCCAAAAATACTTTTACAAAACGATTTTAAGTTCATTGCTATTGAAGAAGGCGTAAGGAACACCCGCACTGGCTCGTCGACGTTGCGAATCCCCCACCACAGAACGACTGTCTTTAATAAATCATTTGCAGTGTCTGCTTGCCGTTTGTGGAATTCTCTTCCAGATCCTTTAAAATCCTTGGAGAGCCGGGATCGGTTTGCTTCGGCTGTTAAGTTGTATCTTTTGCAGCGGATGTCCGCGGCCGTGGTGCCCGAGGATTGCTAGTCATGATTTGTTGCAGACAGAATGAATGAATGTGTGAGTGTAAGTAAATAATTTTAATAAAAATATAGTGTTTTAATATTGTAATGTTGTATATTTTGACTAAATTTTTTGTTTGAAAGTATCATCAATATTATTTTGTAATCAAATATTAATTTTATACGCAGTATAAATTTAAGAGTGCAATTTTGTTTTTGTTAAAAGATTTGTTTTTTATTTTGAAGATTTACAAATGGCTTGTACTTACATATACTAATAATCAGGTTAAGTGTAAGAAAGGACTATGTAGTCCTAACTTCGCCTGAAAAAAAATAAAGAGAATTTTCATTTCATTTCATTTCAAACAAGTCCGCCACAGTCAACATGTTAATTGTTGAGCACACAAAAGCAAAATCAACTGTTCTGACTGAAGGGTTGTCTTTTCCACTGTTGATAACAATATTCACATACACAAAACACTTGTGCATGACAGGACAACTATAGTTATGTAACCTCTACTGTTATACCAATCAGCTGTTGTGGCTGAAGAGTCGTCTTTTCCACTGTTGATAGCAATAGTTGATTTGAATTGTAATTTCTTGTTTAACAGATTATTACCACTATCATTCTTAAACGCCACATAGATTTCATACTCTTCCATTGTTGATAATAAACTGCCTTCCTTACAACGATGAATTACTTCCAGACCATTTCCTATTTCGCTCATATTGTGATTTTCATTGATCAGATTTTGGGTGAAAGTAGGTCTTTGTTTATTTCATATAAGATTGGGATGTGTCCATTATCTTTATTTGAATGAACAACCAGTTTGTTCGATATACTTTATGGGACAGTGTCATGCGTGATCGTGTTTTGCGTATGTGAATGTGATATATTTGTTTGTGTCTATTCTGTTATTTTAACTTTATGACATCACCATTCACCACCACGCTACAAAGGTTCAAAGGTTCTTCATGATGAAGAAAACAAAATAAGCTTTCGAAATATGTCATCCAATACATGACTATTAGATTGTTTCACAGAAGGCTATAAACCCAATTTTAAAGTTATTAAAAATTACTCTTGAGCTATAAACTATGAATTACAAATAAACAATCAGTTTTTATATCCTTTTTTATTTTGATCAGTTTACGCAATTTACCTTGGCTCTGGCAAGAGGACTGGCAGAATTATCAAGGATGGTGAAGGTAAGTAGCGGCTTGAGATCGTGGCACACCTGATCTGTCAAATCGCCAACACCCAACTGTATACAGAGCAGGGCTGCCAACTGTGCTGCACTCGCTTGCTCTGCGCCCCGACCCTTCTTCAGACACCTCTCGATGCCATCACAGACTGTCAACCTCCTGAATAATAACAAACACGCCAGTTCCAGTAGTACCAAGTTTCAAATCTGAAGTCTAATTCAATACAACAATTATTAGCTACTTTTATCTGTACAAAATGTATTTTAACCCTTTGTATACTGTAAAGAAATTACTTAATACCTCTGTAACGCTCAATTAAAATCATATTAATACTGTATTTACATTGTAAGTTATTGCTTTTAGTTGTTTCGGTGTTCAAATCAATATCAAATGCTATTTTGAAAATATTTATTTTTATTGACTACATGTATATATGGACTGTAACTTAAATAAACTAAAATTATGTTTAATTAACAAAGTCACAATTAATTATTAGCTCCTATCACAAAGCTTTTAATTATTAAATATTATTAGCTCCACAAAGCCTATCACTTGCGGGGAGCTGAAAAATGTCCATTTCTGTATGTCTGTCTGCACGATATCTCGAAAAGCAACTGACCTATTGAGTTGAAATTATGCATTTCATTTCTGTATGTCTGTCCGCACGATATCTCGAACAGTAACTGACCTATTGAGTTGAAATTATGCATTTCATTTCTGTATGTCTGTCCGCACGATATCTCGAACAGTAACTGACCTATTGAGTTGAAATTATGCATTTCATTTCTGTATGTCTGTCCGCACGATATCTCGAACAGTAACTGACCTATTGAGTTGAAATTATGCATTTCATTTCTGTATGTCTGTCTGCACGATATCTCGAACAGTAACTGACCTATTGAGTTGAAATTATGCATGAAGCTTCATTTCTGTATGAGGAACACTGTTTCAATGATGGTGCATGTCACTCCATGGGATTTGGCTGGGGTTAGCGAATATTTTTACATTGGTCTTAAGGGTAACCACGATAGCAACGAGAAAATAGCAGAATAAATTGGTAAAAAAACTCAATACATCCATAACAGATTCAAACGTGTAATAGATTAAACACACATAGCCTAACTATCCCAATACATGCAATATCATTTTATAGTGACTTGGTGTGTAGACTTTTATTATTTACACTGAAACCTAATTTAATGAACAAAAATCTGAATGTATCATGTGGTAAGATTCAAGATATTTTATTGTCATTAAGCAATTTACATGCAATAGACAAAGTCATAGTAGCAATATTTAACCGTTTACCCTAAAACAATAGTATATTTAAAAGCATAAATAAATCATTAATTAAAATTCATAACTAAAACTTAATAAATATGACACATACAAACTAAGTATAAATAGTAAATAAAAATTATAAAATAATTAAAAAATCAGGGTATTAATGTTAAATATTATGTTAAACATGTTAAATATTCGTCAACATAGTAGAAAGCATTCATTTTTAACCATTTACTTAACACTAACTTAAATCTATTCACTTCTACACTAAAAGCTCTCTGAGGTAGTTTATTAAATAATTTAATCTTCATGAAGATGTGGCTACTTTTTGATTTTTCCAACCTTACTGAAACTTGATTAAGTAAGTAGTTATTCCTTGTATTGAGGGTATGAATATCTTGCCTAAATTTAAAATGGTACACATTTTCCTTAACACCAACTAAACAAGAATAAATATACATACTAGGAAATGTCATTATTTGAAGTTCTTTAAAAATGGGCAAACATGACTCTCTTTCTGGTATAGATTTAATTGTCCTTAGAGCTTTCTTTTGCCAAATAAAAATTCTATCTGCATGACTGCTATTACCCCAAAGTGTAATTCCATACAGAAGATGAGAATTAAAAAGGGCATAGTAGGCTGTAATCAACATGGACAAGTTAACAATTTTTTTTTAGTTTTCTTAACAGGTAGATATTCCTAGATAACTTTTTACAGAGACTATTAATATGTGAGCTCCAACTTAATGCTTAACTAAATGCTGTCCAGATGAATGCCAAGTAATTTAACAGGCTTACTACTTTGAACTACTTCCCAATTCAGAGAGAAAATTATTTTTTCAGTTTTACTATTATTTATCATCAATCCATTAGATCTAAACCATTCCAGAGCCATACCCATAGAATTATTTTGTTTAATTGTCAAATTATCTAAAGTTTTGTCACAGTTTAAAAGTGTTGTATCATCCGCATATAATACAGTTGGACTTTGTATGTTAAATGATAAATCGTTCACAGCAACTATAAAAAGGAAAGGTCCTAATACTAATCCTTGTGGAACTCCTTTCTCTGTAATTTTAAAATCTGATTTTTCATTATTTATTGTTACCATTTGTTTTCTTCCACTTAAATATGATGAAGTAAGATTATGTAAAGAAAGATTTAATATGTAGATTTTAAATTTTACATGAAACTTAATTTCTACAAGAATGAGTACTATGATGCGTCATTTTCGTGTCAACTTCATTTTTTTATGATTGCCTTTCTGTGATATCAGGATATCTTGAGAATGAAATGAGCTGTAGATTTGAAATTTTGCATACAACCTCAGCAAATCCTATTATGACACATTGGCGTGGCATATTTTTACCTTGCTATAGTTGGCATAGTAATAATTTTGTACTAGTTTAAAGGTATGAAATATAAATACAAGCAAGATAATAAGAATGAAAAAGATACAAAGGCGAAAAATGCGCAGTCAATGAGTTAATTGTGAAATACTAATACAAGATAGTGAAATAGTAGTTCACCATGGTTGTTGTATAGTACAATAATAATCATATATAACTTCTGAAACTATTATAAAACAACAATGAAGTCACATTTCAAAAGTAGATAACCTCGTATAATAGTCAATAACAGCTGAGTATCAGTTTACAAACAAACTAAGCTTGCACAACAGCTGATTGACATGAGTGAATAGTTCCACTTAGAGCAACAGCTGGACCACTGTTAGTGGAGTGTGTCCAGACTGTCAAAACAAACAAAAGTTGGAGTTGTAACTGTCCCCAGATGTTATGATGAATCATGCTGCATATTATATCACACTAAAGAAATTCTCTAACGCATTCTGATGAACTTTTGTAGAACTAACATTAATGTAATGTGTTGATCTGAGATACCGTGATGGATGTATTCCGCTTACACCATACAAGAAGTTAAATTTCTCAACACAAGCTTGTTAGCTACAGGACCATTAAAGGAAAAAAAATTAAAGCCAATTAAATAAGGTTGATAAGATGACATTGAGTAGTTCACAAACATTCTATTCATGAAAGAAATCTGTATTTGCAATTTTCTAACAGTGTAAACCCACTGCTTCTATTTCTGTAAATATTTAAAGATACATAGACCTAGTGAAAATATAACAATAATATGAATGCAAAAGTTTTCAATATGTTTGTTATAAAAAGCCCATACAATTTCAAAACAAAACAGCAGATACACAATAATAAAGTTATGTAGAGAAATGCAACGGCTAAATGTAAAACAATATAAGTGTGAAACTAATACTGTAAGACAAATAGGAGGGGAGGAGTTAATTTTTAACTGTAACATTACTTGCCTGAAAGGTCGAGAGATTTCAGGACTACAAGGAACCTAAACTGTCCTATATGTTTATAAAGTAATTCAGCTGATTAAATTAATCAGACAGTTCATAATACAAATTCAATTGACAAAACGGAAAAATATTAAACAAAAAAATTATGTGACCTAAGTTTTAATTATTACATTTACAATTACACCTAAATAAATAAATGATTAAGTAAATAATAATATAATTATTAAAATATTGTGTAATGTGATGTCATTTTTAACTTTGTTACGGTTAAATAAAACAAAACACAAAATCTGGAAACAATATCTTATTCGACACAATCCAATCAAGAGCACGAATCCACATAATGATAATGGATGACTGATTAATGGTTTAGATGCAGGAATTGGAATGTTAATTTTAACAACAAATATTGTCTGGAGATAGGGCAGAGTCTAGAGATATCGCTAGTAATCAGTGAAGAGGCCAGAGTCTAAAGACACAATGAAAGGCGGCTGTCAAGTGGGTACTACACATACATTGTACAATCTTCACTGGCTTTTCTGCAATCTCAAGCTCTGACCGGAAAACTTCAATATTTGGAGCACAGAGTAACAAAAACCAAAATCAGTATTTTTTTTATATTATCTGGATTTTTCTGAAACAATTTATGTTGTTGGGATAACATTCACCTTTAACCCTAGAACTTGTCAGTTATTTTATCTATGCTGGCATACTTACTCACAAGTATATGTTTGATATTATATATCTATGGCTTTTACAACTTGCAGAACTGGTTATGTATTTAAAGGAAAACTGTCTTACAAATGAAACCAAATTAATAATAAATAATTATTATCATATAATTTTGTTATAAAACTTTTAAATTCCCTGGTTCTTCCTAAAATATGGTTTACTACAATTTTTTTTTTTTTTATTTGTGAATTGACCAGAGAACTCATTCTTAGTTGTAGTACAAGTGTTACAAATACACTGGATTATTATTTGTAACTGTACTTTACACAAAAAGAAAACATTCAATTTGTAAATCTATTAAATTGCCTTCCTAAAAACTGTATCATATAATTTATTTTCCTCTCTATTGGTACTAACAATAATATTATATTACAGCTGATAATCTAAGCTTTCAATCAATTCAATATAAAACACTCTGTTGAACACTTTACCTCCTTTAAAGTTTAAATACTGATATACTATATGAATATGGCGGGTGCCACCAACTATTCATTAACTTTAAATAAATTGTCTACCGACACTTCTATCAATTATAAGTGTGTTTTTAATAGTTAAGGGTTATAAACTCACAGGTAACATATATTTTATTGGGTTTCTAATTTAAATTTATGATTTAAGACATGGTAAAAACAAACACAACACCCACTAGATTCCAGTTAATGGCCAGTGGGAGGGTTAAAAAGTGTGTTTTGTCACAACTGAATGCCAGTATTCTTTCATTCAAATATTACATATTATAACATCATTCATTTTATTGGCCTAGCTTTAGTGAAACCTATCACTTGAGAGGCTGAAAAATTGTATTCATTTCTGTCTGTCTGTCCGCACAATATTTCAAAAACTTAATGACCTAGAGATTTTAAATTTTATATGAAGCTTCATGTTTTATATAAGCAACACTACGTTCAATGATGTGATGCATGTCACTCCCTAAGCTTTGGCTGAGCGTTAGCGAATTCTTACATTGGTCTAATGGTTAACCATAATGGCAACGAGAAAATACCAGAATAAATTTGTATACAAACTGTATACAATCATATTAGATTTGAACATTTGAGATTTTTATATGTAGGTAAAAGAAAAAATAATAGAGTAGTAAGTTAATGTTAAAATTTGACCATGTCTATAGTACCACTGTTGCCTAATTACGATAAGGAATCTGAATACCTAACTTTATTTTAATGTATCATGTGGTAAGATATCCTGAGAAATATTTCATACTTTCCACATAGAGAAAAATGTGCTCAGATGATGCACGTCCAACCATGGAATTTGGCTAAGAGTAATTTTTGTATCAATTTCTTTTCTGTATGATTTTCTGCCTATCTGTCTGCCCATAGTGCATCTAGAGAATTAAATGAGTGAGCAACTTAAGTGAAGCTTGTTGTGTGACGCTATGATGTAGTGTACTTCTACTTACCAAGTGGGCAAAAATACAAAAAAAGTCTAGATGTAGAACTTTATTTTGTATAATATAACAACACTAAAATAGTAAAATATAAAGTTTTCAGTTTGGGTTACATTTTACATCACAGAGAAATTCCTGAAGAAGGTTTATGCTTCGGAATATCATCTACATTTTTAATAAACCTATATTATGATAAGTACCTATCTAAACGGGGTTTCCACACTCCAGGAACATCTGCAATGAATGCAATTAAAAAGCCCTTAAAATAGAATATTATGCTTTTTTTACTCTCAATTGGTTTATGGTATTGAAATATGGGGAAATACATTTAAAAAGAACATTAATAAAATTGTATTACAACTACAAAAAAAGCAGTACGTTATATTTTTGGTATTGGCTATAAGGATTCGTGTAAAAAAATTTCAAGAACTTCATATTATGACAGTCCCTTGTTTAGTTGTGTATAAAATGTTGCTTTATACGGCTACATCAAACAACTTAAAATATCAAAACATCCACCAATATAACACAAGGGGAGCAAACATATTGTAACTAAAAAACTGACTTCCACCACTTGTTAGTGGTTTGTATTAGCAACATTATCTTTTGTACCAAAATTATGGAATGCACTGCCAAATAGATTAAGATCACTGCCATTTTGTATTTTCAAAAGACAAATTGGCTTTTTACTTTAGAAACACCTACTTTAAGAAGTGGATGAGTTTTTTGGGATTAATCATGAATTAAACAATTATTGTAGATCTTAGGAAATTCTTTTATCTGTGTTGTAATTAATTTTTAGTTAATTGATTTGTTTTAATTATATTTGATTATTTAATATATTGCTTATTTAAAAGAGTTGGGTGAACTGGAGGATTGCATTGCTCTTAACATTGAAGTGTACAATGATGTGTTATCAATGTGACAATGTATGACAAATTGCCATGTAATCTTTACCAGTAATAAATGAGTATCATTGAGATGTTATTAAAAAAACACAACCAACCGCATGAATGCTCTTCAACTTCTTATAATGTAGAATAGAAGGAGATATATGACCAGTAATGAGGTACTATCATGTTTGTACCTGTCGATGAGGAAGTCTGGGACGTACTTCCTGGTGAGCGCTTGACTTACGGCGTCCAGGCTGGTGGTGCGACCTTGAGCTGATTTCTGGGTGATGCCGTCGATGGCCTCGCACAGTTTCTCCTCGAACAGATCCTCCTGGCTCTGCTCGTCCACCTCATCCCCGGCCACTGCTGCCAAACACACACAGAGACTCGCCACTTTACTGATTTGTTGCGATATTTTACCACGCAGACAAGTATAAAGGTATTGCCCAATCGTTGTTACCTCTCTGTTGATTAGATTCTCACAAGTTATATCAATTTGGTAGATTGAAGATTTTGAAAACCTAGGGTACATACAATTACTGTGTTAATTATTTATTTTATTTTAGACTATAACCAACTTAACTGTTATGTCAATCTATTTTAATCATAGATCCAGATCAACCTAACCATATTTTAATATCCTGCAGAACAAGTACAAAACTTAAAATCTTTTAATGGTTCATCACACATAATTCAAGTTCTCTCATCAATGGCAGGGGTGTTACTCAGGGGTGTGTTTTCTACCACACGCTGTCTCAGATGCTTCAGTTTGTCTCAGCGGAAAACACAACACTGCCTGTAATAGAAAAGACAGCAGAATCTTAGCGAGTCACTTTTTCCAGTGATAAGTGAGGCGGGTGGGTTGTTCAGATCAATGGGCTAGCGTTGACTATTCTAAAAAGCCAGTTAACTTTTTAACAAATTCAAATGTAATCCAACAATTTTATAACATGACTTCAGTGGCATTTTCCTAATTTCTTGGACTTCTGTGGACCAGAATTTGAAACGGAGAGATCACATTTCATGTCTTTCAGGCCAAATAAACAGTGAATGTTTACATCTGTGAATGGTTTCTCTTGTGGCAAGTTTATAAGCAATATGTTTATGGGTACTATAAACATTCTATAGTATAATAATTATATATTCATTATTCACACCACAGATATGCGATCGCGTTCTGGAAAAAATTCTGTGGTTATTTAAATATAAAAACTACATTGAGAAGTGTATTTCAACTGGACAACAAACAATCCAGCAAACCCGGTTTTAAAATTTTGGAAACTTTTACTTCCCCTTCAATTTATATTTTTTAGCCATGCTGTTGTCTACAGAAAATGTTGAGAGATTTCAAAAAAGTCAAATACTAATTGGTGCCAGCTGAGACATGAAACTCTGGACTATTCACCGATTAGCTCACTATATGAACATAAGACTACTGTGCTTTGGGAATATACAAGCTTAGAATTCACTTACAACCCCAACTGACAGATCAAGCCTACTACACAATTGCTGATTTTGTTCACAATTTTAGTGAAATCAGCGCTCTGTAGTGACCTAATTAGCTGTATAATTAGGAATTTATGTTTAAGTAACATATCCTTATACGAGGTAGAGTCAAAAAGTTCCCAGAATCGATTAAAAAAACAACCAGCGTAATTACTGCTGGGAAAGAATTACCTGCAGTGTTGGTATCGCTCAGTTGCCACTGTTTACTTATGGAGACCAACATTTGACGAAATTGGGTTTGAGATAAATTTATCACATGGTAGGTGTCCACAACATCCTTGATGACAATTTGAACATGCATCAAATTTGTTTGTGAATGGTTCCATAAATGCTGACTGACGACCACAAAAAAATCACATGTTAACGGCTGGTGAGTTAATTCATGTCTGATGCAGGTCCAGATGTTGTGACAAATAAATTATAAATATATTAATCTAACTTTATATCACAAAAAAGGGTTCAATTTTGTTACACTTGCATTTAAACCAGTACAAAGCACATTTTAAGTTGGCAATTTTAGATTCGGCCTATCTCAGTCTTGGCTTAAACCTGAGCTCATAAACCCACAACGATTATCTTTTAAACCTGAGTTTTTGTAGAAACCAAATTTTTAGACCGTGGGATTATCCCTCCTCATTTAAATCGAGCTTATGTTTAGACCACATGTTCAGTTAAAACCGAGCTCCAATATTTAAGCTACGGCCTAAAAACCAGGTTTTAGACCAGGTCCATTGTTACACCCGAGTTCATCAACCAGCTCTATACAGGGTGATTCAAAAACTAAACGGCAATCTCTCGGGAGCTTATTCCATAGCTAAAAACAAGTAAAAAAGTTCATATAACCATATGCCCGGAAACGCTTCGTTAGCGAGTTACGCCTAGCGAAAGATTTCGCCCGGATTTCAGAACCCTTGGTGAAAGTCAGGCCATATAAAAATGGTAAAAGGTAGTTACAAAGATACAAATACGATTGGGTTTTTATGTTTTTATATCTGACAAATTTTATTAAAAATTCGTCCCAGAGCTGTAAATGCAATACTTTCAGAGATATCTTACGTAAAACACAAGAATTGGTGCAAAGAAATAACACATTTTTGTGTTTAACCGTAAGATTACTTCCATAAATGTTAAATAAAGGTCATTTTTTTTCTTAAACAGATTTATAGAACATTTAATTCTGAAAAAGATTCATGGTGAATTACTTAGGAAAAAAATTAATAATAGGTATTGAAATTTTAGCTTTATTTAAAAATAAAACAGACGCACAAAAATGCATATTCTTATCTGCATAAAATATTAACTAATGTTTAGGTTGTGAGTAACAGCTGATCATTTATTCTAGACTGAACATTAACATAAAATGTATTTACCTTTATAAAACTGTAATAATCACCTATAATAGTTGCTCAAAGTGTCCCTCCGTTGTTTAGCAATGCACGTTTTCGCACGACGAATCCACTCTTTTCTAGCGCGTTTCATAACGTTTGAGCATTCTTGATAGTTTCTGCCGCCTCTGTAATGCGATTACGTAACTCCTCTATGGTGTTAATCCGTTTTGAATAAACAATTGACTTCATCCAACCCTATAAGAAAAAGTCTGCTGGCGTGAGGTCAGGAGAATGTGGTGGCCATTTTACTGGTCCATTTCGACCAATCCATTGTCTACCGTATGTATCATTTAAATAGTTTTTCACATCATTAGAAAAATGTGGAAGGTGCTCCGTCGTGCATAAACCATGCATTTATTCTGTTTTGAACAGGAATATCTTCCAAAGAGGGTAGGCAGGTTTTTTTTCTTAAAAAATTTAAGTACGCTACTCCATTAAGTCGATTAGGGAGGAAAAATGGACCAATCAAATTATCACCCAGAACACCAAGCCATAGATTGACTGAAAATGTATGTTGAAAATGCCTCGTCGCAGTTTCATGTGGGTTGTCGTACGCCCAAGTATGGGTATTACGAAAATTTACAATTCCATTTCTAGTAAAACAGGATTCATCAGTAACGAGAATACGCCGAAGAAAATACTGATGTCGTAAACAATTTCTTCTTAACCAGCGGCAGAACATCTTCCGTTTATTAAGATCTTGCGATAATAAGTCTTGAACACGTGTTATATGGAATGGTACAACTGTGCTTCCATGAAGTGTCCGCCATAGACGCTTGACTGGCAAATATTTAACTGACGTGATAATCGTCTGGTGCTTGTGGTTGGTGATAATTCTACAGCATTTATTATTGCTTGTTCATTATTATAGTTCCTTGCGCTACGTTGACGACCAGTATCTATTCGCTTCGGTTTAAAGCTACCAGTTTCTCTAAGTCGTCTCTCCACAGCTTCAAATGTTTTGCGATCAGGTGTTCTTCGATGTGGAAAAGTATCACGATATTCCTGAACTGCAGCTAAACCATTCTTGTTAACTTTGCCGTAAATCAGTATCATGTCCGTATACTCTTCAAACGAATACATACCATTTACATTATCTGCCATTATTTACTAAGATAATTACATACACTTTTATAAAAATTATTTAATAAAATATTTTAAAAATAAATATTTAATAAAAATATTTTTAAAATAAATATTTAATAAAATATTTTTAAAATAAATATATTAATAAAATATTTTTATACACTTGTATAAAATATTTCCAAATAATCACAGGATCTCACAAAATACAATCTTCACACGCCACAATACAAAAACCTCCATAAAGGTTATTCAAATATTACTTCATGAACTTAATTGTTGATCAGCTGATATTGCCAACCTTTGCAAAGAAAATATGACGATAAAAAGTGTTGAATAAAATGATCAGCTGTTACTCACAACCTAAACATTAGTTAATATTTTATGCAGATAAGAATATGCATTTTTGTGTGTCTGTTTTATTTTTAAATAAAGCTAAATTTCAATACCTATTATTAATTTTTTTCCTAAGTAATTCACATGAATCTTTTCAGAATTAAATGTTCTACAAATCTGTTTAAGAAAAAAATGACCTTTATTTAACATTTATGGAAGTAATCTTACGTTAAACACAAAAATGTGTTATTTCTTTTGCACCAATTCTTGTGTTTTACGTAAGATATCTCTGAAAGTATTGCATTTACAGCTCTGGGACGAATTTTAATAAATTTGTCAGATATAAAAACATAAAAAAACAATCGTATTTGTATCTTTGTAACTACCTTTACCATTTTTATACGGCCTGACTTCACCAAGGGGTTCTGAAATCCGGGCGAAATCTTTCGCTAGGCGTAACTCGCTAACGAAGCGTTTTCCGGCATATGGTTATATGAACTTTTTTACTTGTTTTTTAGCTATAGAATAAGCTCCCCGAGAGATTGCCGTTTAGTTTTGAATCACCCTGTATAAATGAACTAAGAGCGTTTTGTGTTTGGTACAACACAATAAACTAATATAATGGTTTAATCTTTTATCAAAAGTTTTAAAAACAATATAGAATACATTCAAACAGTAAAACTTTTATTAAACTGGAAATGTGTTTTAGTAAGATATCAAATTAAAACAAACATTGAGTGTTCTATACCAGTTGCTAAAGATCATTACTGTTAGTCATTTTAAAATAAAATGTATGGTTTTATTATTAAATACATAATTCTTATTTAATCTTGCAATTACTACATTACAAACTAAATACAATAATAAAGGAGATTTGATTTTTGCCCAATGGCTAAATTTTAAAAATAACATTCTCAAAAACATTTTAAATTGAAATAAAAATGCGAAATAAACCAACAATTTTAGAAAATAAAAAAATTAATGGAAAAATCTTACAACTATGTAACTCAAATATAAATTTAATATGTATTAAAATTATCCCAATGTGGATATTTATTTCAAGGATGAATAATTTAATGTCTAAAACAAGTGGCTGCATGGACAAATGTCAATAAACACAAAAACCTAATGACTAGCAAAATACAGGCTTATAACATTCTTTAACAGTGAAAAGGCACATCTGTCGTTCGAGAGATAATTTTTAATACCTTGAAAATTAATTACATAACAGCAAAACACGTGTTGCATATAGTTAAATTTAATAATTGTTTAAAATAAAAAGTTTTAGTGTGCTTTTCATACTAACCATTATGATAACCCTAAATTGTAGACTTAAAATAAGAACAAAAGATTTAGTACTATAGACATTTCACGGTAGGAAAGATATAGTGATTGTAATCATTAACAATCAGGCCAAGGACAGTGAGGTAATATATTATCTGGAACATTATTAGTGACATATGTTAGGACAATCTAAGCTGCCAAACACCAACAAGTTCAGTACAACCCAGATTAATTCTGAAATGTCAATATTTTAGCCTAGTTGTTATTTATTACAGTTTAAATGTCAATTAGATCCAGGACCAATCTCATTAGGCATACTAATAATTCATTTTCAAGGTGACACCAAATCCGGGGCCTTATAATAGATTCCATTACAGGAGATTTACTATCAAACAAATAAAACAAGTTTAAATCATTTGATTGGAATAACATTGAAGGGGGAGTTAATGTCTTTCTAATATAAGTACCGATAGTCTCAATAATTTCAACTAAACCAGTCCAAATCCTGCTTGGATTATTGGATATTTAAATTTATTGAAATAGTTACAAATGTACTGGTAAGGAAAGGTAAATCAATAAATTATGGCTCCAGGAAAATTATATTTTGAAAATTTTCAGTTTGTTACTGTACAGTACAAAAAGCCGTCATCACTTTGGTTTGACATTAACTTTCACAATAAGAGCAGTTTAGCCAGTATAAACCCTAGAGTTTATGAGGTTTTATAAATCCATAACAGGTAAAATTGGAAAAAGAAGTGAAAAAAGAAGAAATTGGTTTCCTTACTCAGTCGTGATAACACTTTTAATAGCTCTAAAATCCATATTACTGTCTCAGCCCAGACGTTTTTAATAGTGTATAGTCCTTCCTATAAAAATAACAGGCACTTAGAACACCATATTATTAAAATCTTTGTATTTTGATCAAGAAATTTATCTCTAAAAATACTGTTTTTAAACCAGCAGGGTTTGGACTTAATTGCTCTCAGGAGAGCAGATAGTTATAACACAGGTTAATGATAATATTTTATCTCAAAGTTTGATCAAGATCCCTAGCAATAATTCCAATTGAATTGTTATTTTTTTTAAATCAGTTTGATCTGAGAAATGTTAGTTGTTAGCGAGATTTGCCAAGCAAGTGAACTGTCCCCAAATGATGTGAAAAGCAGAAATGATGATCGCTGCCAGACTCACCTTCGTCCATCACGGTGGTCTCCGATGCCATACTGATCACACTGGCGTTGTCATTGATAGAGTCTTCATCGCTGGTGCCCATTACGTCAGCACGCAGCCGCCCCACCGAGAGCCCACCACCTGGCCAGACGAGAATCTCTGTTACCATCGCACCCACTACTAGCATGATGTTTGAGTACGACATACATACTCAACTCAACATTCTTCTAGGCTCTATCCTCAGATTTCACGCCTTTAAGGCACGATGTCCAATATCCGTTGTAAAATTCTGGTCAAATCTCCTGGTTGATGAAATAACAAACTTGTGGATGTCTAATAAATTTGTGTTTCTGTATGAAATTAAAATACAGATTTATAATTTCAATTTAATTTATTTAAGTGATAGAGTGCTTATTATAGGCTAATAGACTTTTATGAAGATCTTCCACTGTTAAGTTCCAACAAAAAAACATAAAAACTTTGTTTTGAAACATTAACGAAAATTTCACAAATTGCTCAACAAACTTAACTTATTAGAATACAAAGAAGGTAGATACAACAAATCGTACCAATCACGTATATAACAGACTGCAACAACGGTTGATAGGTGTAGTCAATATTTGTATATGAGTATGGATCTCTGTGTTCCTACTCTTGGTTGACAACACACGACTTGTATATTGTGTTTTGTACCTCCTCTCTGTCTCAACCAACTGGTATGATTTTTTGTTTATTTTAAACCATTTATATTCCTACATGTTGGGTCAGTTAGCCAAAGAAGGAAGTAAGAAGATCTGACTGGATGCCTCTATTTTTAGTGTTTCTTATTACTATACTGAACAATATCAAATGTCAACATTTCTTTTATCCATTTTATATTTAAACAGTGCAAAATATTTGCTGATTAAATTTGAATACACAAGTTTTCAAAATTGTACGGGACTTTATATAGATAATATATATTTAAAGATGAACACAGCAACAGTTCCACGGTGAAGAAGAGCGTGCAATACTCAGATACTTGGGTACGCGAAGGCTAATTTTTATTTTTGAAAACATCAATGTGACTCCCTTCATCCAGGTTGAGAGGATGGCTAGTAGTAAACTAACTTTCGTGCCCAAATTCACATTTAAAAACTTGTTATTTATGAGCACCTTATAATTTACACACAATATTTTTAATAATATTCTATGACTATTATAAATGAATAATTTAAAAATAATTATCACTAACATTATAGTTAGACAAAAAGTTTACAATAGCCTGCATAAGAGTTCAAGGGTTCCTTAAAAAAGAATGATGATAACAAGTATGGAAACTTTGTTACCTATCTACTGATAAACTCAGTTACATAAAATAATTAAACTTAAATGGTTTGTATGATATAGGTGCAACCTCTGGTCGGGCTGCAGCGGTGGGCACTGCAGAATTAGCACTCTGATACAGGAGGATGTTTTGCACATGATCTCTGATCAGATGCCACAAAAGTTTTCCTTTGACAAAACCCTTTAGGATTATTTTATCCTCAAGGGATGATTGGTCAGAGGGGAAGAAACCTCTTCCACCAGCGGAGCTCGAATGGTACACAGACGGCTCCAAAACAAAAAGCGGCACAGGCGCTGGAATTCTGGGAGTGAGACCATGTAGGGAGCTGGTGGTTCCTATGGGTCCGTATCCGACAGTCTTTCAAGCGGAGGTCGCAGCCATTATGGAATGTGCTCGTGAGAATCTTCGTCTGCGATGTAGGGGCAAGACGATTAACATTTTCACGGACAGTCAGGCAGCGCTGATGGCGCTGGATTCTTGCGCAACCAAATCCAAACTGGTTTGGGATTGCTATCAGACCGTTTCCTCCCTTGCCAGAATCAACAATGTAACCGTTTGTTGGGTTCCTGGTCATGAGGGGATTCTTGGGAACGAAAGAGCTGATGCCCTGGCCAACCAGGGCTCAGCAACAATTATGACGGGCCCTCAACCGTTCTGCGGTGTTCCAAGGTGTGAATCCTCTAGGGTTGTCTCGAAATGGATTCGTGCGGAGCATGGGAGAAGGTGGAGGTTGCATCCGGGTTTGAGAGTGAGATATGGTATTACAGTCACCTTCCTCCAAGGTGGCTTCGGACCTTCTCTCATTAAACAGATCAATGTCTTCTAAGGTCATTGGTCTCATTACGGGGCATGGTCACCTGAGGAAGCATCTACACAGAGTTGGCATCCTTCAGGAGGATCCGCTCTGTGGAAGGTGTAATGAGCAGGAGGAGACTGCTGAGCACCTGCTCTTTGATTGCCCTGCAATAGCAAGAGAGCGGTATGCCATCTTTGATAGCTTGGACAGGGGTGGTGAATTTTCCCAGGAGGACTTGATAGGTTGTTTTCGGCGGTTTGTTGAACTGCTGAAGTTGTAAACTGGTAGGCCTCATGGTGTTTCCGGGGTGCGCGAAAAGCCCTTGAGGCTTAAGTGCATGGCAGTAGGCCGCCCCAAGGGAAAAAATGAAACTACCAAATACCATTTTTAAAATACTACATATTTTCTCCACGTACTGTCAATACATATAAACAATACATTTTTTATATAACCTACTTTCAACTGAGTAGATTTAACTTTTCATAAATAAGGAGGTGCTTTGTTTACCTATGTAGTAGTTGTGCTGTGTTGACTATTTTATTGCTTCAAGTTGTTTTCATACAACAATAAATTTTTAACAATGAATGGACATCTTTAATAGGCTGTTACAAGACAGTAGTCTATTATTTCACTTGACCCTACACAAAGTGAATCAGTATATTAACAAACTGATTACACAAACTAAGTTATTAATAACTGAGTATATTGAACATAATTCAATTCTGTAATCAAAATCCTAAAATTAAAAATTTTAATAATTTTTGTGCAATATATGGTTTGTGACCACCTAATAATTCTTCCTGGAAAAAAGAAGTATATCATTTTAAGAAATTATTAAAAGTGGTTTTAGACTGTTTTAAGTAATGTTGCTAAAATAAACATTATCCGAAAAAAGTTATCCTTCACAGGAACATTTGCAACTTATATATGTTATTAATGAAATTTAACTTGTATCTAACTTTTAAATATCTTAAGAGGCAGCTGTTATCAGATTCCATGATCGGTCAGCAATCGGTAACAGATCTCAGTCACCAAAGGGATTAGACGTAAATGTAAAAAAAATCCAAATAATTATTCTGTCCATGATAATAAAGCAAAACTAACTGCAAGGTTTTAAGTATGTTAACCTTTAGAAATAAGACAAAAGCATCAATTTTATTACACTACAAGGCAGTTTAATATAAATATTTTAAAATCGGACGTAAAAATCTCCTTTTAAAAATGTATTATTAAGTTTTAATTTTATCAACTATATTTGGTGTAGACTAAGTAGGCATAATGCAGAAGACGGCTGATATATTGATAATACTGCTACATATTCACCCTGTTAGGGTTACATATTAACTCTGTTAGGATGATTTCAGCTGTAGTAGTTTCTCTGACCGCTGGCTGTTTCACAAGTATTTTACATTCATTTTACAATCAGAAGAAATTGTTTAAAAGTAAGATATATGTTGTTATTCTCCGATTGTCAATATGGTTTTTGATCAAATAAAGAAAAATGTAGGACTGTTACAGTTTATGAAACATCATATTTATGGGATAAAAGTAAGAAATAAAAGTATTAGGGTGCAATGAAAACAAACATTTAGGAACAATAAGAAAAACTATTTATATGTTATAATGGATCATACACGAAATAATTTTATTTACATCTGAATGATTTTTAGAAATATTAAAATTATATAAATAATAATTAAAGTTCATTTATTTTCTTCATAACCTCTGCATCAGCAATGACCAAATAAATATTAGTAAACATCAATATAGATTTATACCAGACTGATTGTGAACTAAAGCGGCCTACACACGTTCAAATCGGCTTGTCAATTCGATGTGAACAAGCCGAACTGACAAGCCGAATTGACTGTGTGTATGCAAAAGTTTGTTCAAACGATGTGAGCTCAAGCCAGAAATTTGAACCGATGGCATGATGGAAATTCATCATTTCGGCTTGACACATCGGCTTGACGGCAAGCCGAACTGATCGTGTGTATGGGAGCGTCAGTTCAGTTCCTCAAATCAACTGTCTGCGCATGCGCACCAGTGACAGGCGTCTGTTTAGCAACTGTCCCGCGTGTTTGCTGCTGTGTCCGTGGTCAGTGAAATTTATACCCCTTTTCCAAGTGACAGCAGACTTTGAAAAAGTAGTTTTTTTTTTATTTACATTACACTGTGTTGTCAGTGCAATGAGTTCTTGGAGTAAGGATTTCCTTCTTCAGTTCATAGAGTTGTTTAGGGGAAAAGAATGTTTCTTCATTCATCCACAAATAATTATGCCAATCTTTGGGGTGAAACCGAAGTTCTTTTAAAAGGTTAACATGGGAATACTGGGCTTGTTTTCAAAGCCAGTCTTTAGTCCACTGATCCCGCTTGAGTTGACGCTTTCTTCTAATTTCTTTCACAATTACACAAGCCACTGCACCATATATTAGTAATAACTCATCGACCGAAAACATTATTTAACTTGCAATTTCCGAAACACAAGCACAACAAAATTTTGGAGTTAATTAACCAGATTGAACTGACAAGCCAAACTGAACGTGTGTATGTGATTGCTGCGTCAGTTAGAATTGACAAGCCGAACTGACAAGCCGAATTGAACGTGTGTAGCGGCCTTAAGTTATCTAACCTATTTTTCAGTATTTTTAGAAGGAAATATAAAGCCCCTAAAGTTTCGCAGATTTGGGGTTACATCAATATTATATAAATTTTTAAGTAATATATGTTAGTCTATCTCTGTGCAAAAATAGTTGAGTGCGCACCTCATAATTCGTTGTAAAAAATTAAAATATGCTGTTAACTTATAACAAAAATTGTTCAAAGTCGCTTTAGATCATTGTGTGTTACACTTGTTATAAACTACATTATACATTTTTATGATAATTATAACTATTTTTTTCCCCATTACTATTGATGAAAAGTGGGTCTTGTAGATCAGTACCAAATAAATAACAACCCAGGTAGACTTTCCAAGTAAATTTTCACTGCAGAAATCATTTAGTGATTTAAAAGGGTGCTTTCAGTGTTCACTATTAAATATCATAAATACAATATTTCCAAAATTATATATATATAACATAAGACAAGCTAGGCCTAGCAATTTTATTGGTAATACTGTTAAGTTTTACAAGTGATTAGTTACTTGTCCTTGTAAGCCATATAGAAAGTTTAATCATAGTTTTAAATGAAAATGAAGGTGATACCATAGCCTCTCTAGGCTTTGGTAGCATTGTATATTGATATTAACAAACAATATTACTAAATTATAACCATTGATATAACTAACTGATACTGATTTGAAAAATAATTAACTTATACTCTGTAACAACACTGTAAACAAATTGTCAGATACTAAAAACTATATTTTACTTCTTAATAAGTGACTTTTAGTTTCAAAATAACAGCCAAGTGTAGAAAATTGATTAAATTGCTAATTAAAATGATAAAACGTGTTTTCTTGGCTACAAAATTTTGAAGTGGTACAGAAATACCCATTATGTAGACAACTATAGTCACAGACATGTGGAAGGCATATTTTGGGTTGAGTGAATTTGGTTTTGTCAATTTTACCATCAACCGTATTAAAAACTCTTTAGACCCGGCAAGAGAGTCGAAGGTTAAGGCCCGTGAAACAAAGTTTAAAAAAATGGCATAGCCTACCAACCGACCTACATTCAGATCATCTCTATGAGTATTTGTACGAAAGATAGGTATGGTTTTCTGGAGAGGATGCTTTCAACCACTTTTTGCGGTTAATCATTGCTATTCAGAAGAAAAAAAATAATAGTCACGCATATTTCCTATTTTCTATTTTAACCCTTTGAGTGCCAACGTCCGATTCTATCGGACGTCAAAATGATGTCTGAAAAGTGCCAACGTCCGATTTTACCAGACGTTCGGAAAAATATTCGTAAAAAATCCAAATAGCCTATTAATATTTTGACTTAATTATAGTGTATATTTATTTGTTCATAAAGAGTTGTTGTTTTCATAATATATCGATTTAGTTGTCTTTGGAACAATTTATATTAACAAAGATGACGAATGATCTAGATAAGATAGCATTGACAGCTGATCTTCATGATATCGTGTTCCAGTTCACTGTAATTCGCGTTGCGGAATTTACTTTGAGGTTATTTTTAGTATTATTTTGTGTGTATACATTAGTTATATGTTTATATAACAGTTTATTATCCTTGTTTATGTCATTATGGATCGTTCTAGATCCCCTCTAAGTAAAAATGCAATAGGAAGAATTATTGATGAAGAGTTCCTTGACGATAGTTTTGTAAGCAATGTCAGCGTGTGTTCAGAAGACAGTGATAGTAGTGAAAGTGGTTTATTTGGAGACAATACCTATGATGATCCAGATTATATACCTAGTTCCGACTTGGACCAACCTGGACCCAGTAATCGAAATGTGCAAACTAGGCCTACACAACGTTTTGTTTCAAGTGATGAATTGTCAGATGAAGATGTTAGTCCTCAACCTAGGCCTAGAACTGTAATCCCTGACAGTTCAGATGAAAACTTAGATGAAGATGGAAGTGGATGGATAGAAGTGAATGAGGAAAATGACCCAGGTTATAATGAGAATTTTTCTTGTAGCCTAGTGATAGGCCTTATGTAAAACACTGTCCAAATAGGAATTCACCACCAGTCAGCTACTTCAACTTGTTTTTCACCCCAGTAATATTAGATATGTTTGTAAAGTACACAAATTTATATACTAACTCCTATTTGAGGAAAAAAAAAATATATATATATATATATATATATATATATAATATTTATAATAAAAATAATCACAGTTTTGAACATTCTTTGTTGTCACGGCTGATAAATACAATTTTACATTGGTGTGGTAAAAGTGACATAACAATGTTAATTTTAAAGATTTTGAAGTGAAAATGTGTACAGTTATTCACAATTAAATGCTCTTTCAGTTTTTATACATAGTTACAAGTCTTGTATTTTTTTCATTGATGTTATTGAGTGTGAAAATGGAAAAACAAAAAAAATTTGGAAAAATATCTTTGGTAAGTAAATTTTTTTTATTACTAGATATAGTTCCATAGCAGTTTATATTATGTTTTGGTAAACTGCAATTTGTGCAAAGAAAATTAAAAGAAAAATTAGGTTGATAGCTAAATAAATAACCAAACTATGAATTTTTTTTAAAACGCTTACAAATTTGCTAAAATGGGCCTGGCACTTTTCGGTACACTCACTGGAAAAATACCCGGCACTTTTCAGTACACCACCCCCCAAATATGCCCGGCACTCAAAGGGTTAAATGTTTGATGGAAATAGGAAATACTCATGAATAACAACACAATGATAACACAACATATTATTTTTATCATTTTGTTATTATTCATGAATATTTCCTATTTCCTGTTCTAATTGTTTGTTTGATCTTATGGTTCTTGATCGTCTCATATTCAATATAAGAATATTATGTTCGATGATTATACTAATCAATGTAACAAAACTGGACTGCTTATCGTACTCTGTCCGCAAATTGTTCAAAGTCACTTTAGATCTTACTGATCTATATGAAAAGTGGGTCTTGTAAATTAATACCAAATAAACAACACATACAGACCTTCCAAGTAAATTTCCACTGAAGAATTGTTCAATAATTATGAAAGGGTGCTTTCAGTGTTCATTGTTATATATACCTATATTGTAAATTTATCATCAATATTTCCAAAATTATAAATAGCATAACACAACCTAGGCCTATCAATTTTTACTTGCTAGCATTTACTGGCAATACTAATAAGTGGTTAGTTATTTGTCCTTGTAAGCCATATTGAAAGTTTAACCCTAGTTTATAATGTAAATGAAAGTGATACATAGCCTCTCTAGACTTTATTACTAACCATTTTAAGCAATGCTAAATAGTTTATTATTTATTATGACATAAAGAAGACTACATTTTTACACACACTAGTACTGTACATACGAAGAAATAAAATTCATTGTCCAACTCATTGACATATGCTGATCAAGGACTTTTATTACTTTGAAAATGACACTACAAAACAACATATATTGCACAGAAATAAACCCAATAATTTATTACAACAGTTGACACACAATATAAACAGTGAAATATGATATCTCCTTAGCTATTTTGTAAAAGTTGCACAATGAAGTTACGTGAAGTGTGTACAAGGAAGAGAACACTCACCTGATTTTCCTTTGCGTTTACCTTTAGGCATACTAATGTAAAAGAATTAAAATTGACTAAAATAACACTTAATCAAGAAGGTAAAATACTGCCTATAAAAAATCTGTTTCGTATACTAAATACTTCAAAATTTAAATGTGAATTTAGATAAAAGCACATAAACATCATCATCCTCTTAATACATGCGAGTTTCACACTCACACTGACTGCAGCTGCTGCTACAGGCCGTGGCCTTGCATAGCAGTTTTCCCGTTATAATCTGTGTTAAGGAAGGACGACCTTGCCACGAATACATATCCAAAAGAACAACTTCATAGAGACAACTTTTTTCAATCTGTAATACTAATATTTCAATAAATTACAGGGGAAGGTTAGAAAGTATTTGAATAAAACTACAAATCAAGCATTGTAAGCGAAAATGTTTTATTTTGTAAGTTTTAGAATAAATTAATCTGCACTATTTATATTTACAAGGATATCACGTTCAAGCCTTTTACATTATCGAGTTAGTAAAACCTCTACTTATGAACTGATAAAGCCATATGACTAAGAATTATATAAATATTATTTATATATAAAGGCTATATTGATTACTTGTTTAAAATAAATCACCGATAACCAAGATATTAATTTGTTACCATAAGTCTTGAGTTGTCACAACTAATATTACTGGTGAGAGCATAAGAAGTGGGATTTGGAAATACTAATACATTCTAAATTGCCTTATTTTAAAGGCATTTACCCTCTTCACTTGATAAAGATGTATTTTTATGAATAAATACATTGCATTGAGGAAAACAATGATAATATTCGTATTAACAAATGTTCTGAATTATGTGCGTCATTATGATTAAATTCAACACGCGACACGCAATTGTTCTAATTACTGGTGTGTAGTAAAATAATTTGAAAAGACTGGAATATATTGTTTTTATTATAGCTTAGAAATATTATTTTAAACTTATTATGGCAGGTCCATTCACTTGTGACAATCTTTTGCGTGTGGTAAGCATACGGCAACTATATATCACCATTCATATGCACAGTAAGTTGTAGTTGGTAAAGCCAGTGGCGGCGATAAGGCCCAGAGGCGCTGAAGCCGAGACTAAAGGGGCCCTATCATTAACAAAACAAATTTAAAAGATTGCAAAAATGTAAAATATATGAGCAATGAACATGGCTTAACTAGTAATATTTAGTTAAACCGGCGCCTCAAAGTAATAATTAACTAGCATGACTAGTACTGCAACCTGATCTACCAATGGAAGCATTGTGTGTGGAAGTCAATCTCACTTCTCGCTGTAAGGTGGTTGTCTGCGCTGTCTATATTCCCCCTCAAGCCCAAACAAGACTTTACTCACTGTTCGCTGATTCACTTGTGGACATATTGTCCGTATACCACAACTTTGACCACGTATTAATTGCTGGCGACTTCAATTTGCCTGGTTTCAATTGGATTCATCCCGATCCTTCTACTGCTTCTCCTTCGGCCAACGTCATATTGGACTTGGCTTCACATCTTGGCGTATGTCAGCTTAGCAATGTAGCTAATGACAGAGGAGTTCAACTTGACTTGATATTCGGATCTCCTGATATCTTTACCGTGTCACGTGCCGAGGAGCCTCTTCTAGCCCAAGAACCATGCCATCCTAGTTTGTTTGTCTCCGTTAATATTTCGTTACCATCACTTGGGTGCCCTGAGCGTCCTACCTTCATTCGGAACATTCAAAGATGTAACCTAGTGCAGGTTAAAAATGATCTCCAGCTTGGTGCCATTCAGCTCGACTATGATTGCACTGACGTCAATCTTCTGTTCTCCAACTTTTGCACACAGCTTAGTGAACTGGTGGATTATCACTCTCCATGGAAGGCTGTTGGCTGTCATGTCTTTCCCAAATGGTTCTCCAAGGAGCTTAGGGAGCTTGTAATTCTCAAGAAGACTCTACACAAGAAGTTCAAGAAATCCTTTGACCTTATCGACTATAATAACTTTCGCACCATTCGTGATCGGTGCAGGGTTGTCTCCAGGGACTGTCGTTCGAGTTACATCAATCATGTCAATACCACCATTTCATCTAATGTAAAGATCTTCTGGAGCTTTGTTAAGGACCTCAATCGGACGTCTTCTATGCCAAGCTCCCTTAAACATGGCGCTACTGAGGCTTTCCGCTCTGATGAGATATGCGAGCTGTTTGCGGACTACTTCTCGTCGGCCTACTCCACTGTGTCTCAAGATGAGCTGCCTGTGCCCAATTTTTACACTCCATTCGTCATATCTGAATGTGCAGTCACTCTTGAAGACGTTGAAAGGAAGTTAGTCCTCTTGGATTCCACCAAGGGCAGCGGTCCTGATGGCATCCCCCCAGCAGTACTCAAGTTCTGTCATTCTGAATTGGTCCCTCAGATCCATCACTTGTTCAATCTCAGCCTATCTACTGGTATCTTCCCCTCAACATTGAAAGTTGGATTTGTAGTCCCAATATTCAAATCTGGTGATAGTCGTGATGTTACCAATTACAGGCCCATAGTCATACAATCCGTCCTTAGTAAGGTTTTTGAGAGCATCGTTTTAGATATGGTTCAGCCTCTATTTAAACAAGTTATTATTGATGAGCAACACGGTTTCACCTCCGGTCGCTCTACCGTGACAAACCTTCTATCACTCCAGTACATGGTGATGGAGGCCTTCAGCCGCAGAAATCAAGTTGATACCGTTTATATAGACTTTAGCAAGGCATTTGATAAAATCAACCATCGTCATCTTCTTGCGAAGCTACAGGGCTACGGGTTTTCTGGCACAATGTTGCAATGGTTCAGCAGCTATCTTACCGATCGTCAACTTGCCGTGCGCCTTGGTTCTGGCGTCTCAACTAGCTTCACTGCAAGTTCTGGTGTTCCACAGGGGTCTCACCTTGGACCATTCTTGTTTTCAATCTTTATCAATGATATTAAGCATGCCATCAAGGTTCCCTTTCTTCTCTTTGCGGACGACATCAAGCTGTTCGTGGAGGTTGCATCTCGGATTGATTGCCAGTCTCTGCAGGATGCTCTTGACGATGTTTTTGACTGGTGTCGTGTGAATGATATGACTGTGAATCCTTCCAAGACCAAGTTGATGACGTTCAATAGGAAATTAAATCCAGTGTGTAATGACTCATTTCATACACCCATCTCACACTCATTTCAATACTTAGGCCTAATTTAATTTAGAACTTTATTAGTAATAATAATTAAGGAATAATTATTTATAAATTGTCTCAAATTTAACTACAAACAATAATAAATACGAAATCAAAATTAATCAAAATTCACCTTATTACATATAAAATTCAAAAGTTATAAAAGTGAACTAAAGTCAGTGATACAGTGTGCAGGGATGATTGTTGAAGAGTGAAGAGAGCAGATATTTTAAAAGGTGAAGAGGAGAGAGAGGGATCTGGAAGAAGTGAAGCAAGATTATTATTTTAAATAAAGAAACTGGTTACATTTATTCAGCAGTATTTGAAAGGTTATTTTATTAAATTCTTATTATCACTGAAGTACAAAGAAGCAGAAGACAGACATTGGGTGAGAAAATTGTTTTTAAGTTTAACAGTGATTCATTGGAAGAACATAAAACCCAGGAACATTCAATTTGGTTAATAATTCAAAATTAATAGAATTAAATTTTAACAAAATTATTTTCAAAATTACAATTTTTTTTAATTTAAAAAAAATACCCAATATTTCTATTTCATTAAGCCAGCACGACCACCCTGCCCTAAAAAATTAAGAATTGTATTTAAAATTTTACCATTATTGTATCCTCCATCTTGTTTCAAAATTCAAACTTGTGTCAATTAATTTATCATCATTAAAGTTCACATTTATATCATACTGAGTTATTTGTTATTCCTAGCTATAATCATCAGAATACAAATTAAGTTTAACCATTTATTTAAAGTGTATAATAGTAATAGTAGGATATTACAAGTGGTAGCCGACTACTTTCTCGATGGCGACCGGGTGGAGAGATGCAATACAATCAAGGACCTTGGTGTTTTTATTGACTCTTCTTTTGAGTTTGGTCCCCACATCAGTCAAATCTGCGCCAGGGCCTCTCGTATGCTTGGTTTGGTCCTTCGTTCTTCAAAACATGGCTTGAATACCCATGCTTCTATGATTCTCTACAAGTCCCTTGTCCGCCAGTTACTTGAATATGCCTCTGTAGTTTGGTCTCCATATCAGCTCTGCCAGATTCATCATCTCCAGTCAGTGCAAAGACGTTTCGTCAGGTTCCTGGGATGTCGTGCGGGATTTGACTTTCGTGAAGTTCCAGTCAATGAGGTGTCAGCTGCTTATGGTCTTCTGAGTCTTGAGCGCAGGAGGAGGGTGGCGGATTGTACGCGTATCTTCCTTTCCAAGCTCCTCAATAACCAAGTCAGCAGCCCCTTCTTACTGGAGTCAATCAACTTCCGCGTTCCTGCCAGATCCACCAGACATCAGCGCCTCTTCGAGCCTGACCATGCTGGGACCAACTATCTTCGATTTAGTCCCATACCTAGACTCATGCGTTTCGGGAACGACATTGGCTCATCAGTCGACCTCTTTGTTGCAGCCCTGGGTGCGGTTCGGCGTGCTGCTGCTGATGAAAGCCTGATCGGTGTTGCCTCATCCTCCAATGTGCTACGTTTATAATTTAGTTTGTTGTTAGCTTGTCATTTAGTTTACGTTGTTATTGTCATACATATTTATTCCTTGTTATTTTTGTCTATTGTTATATCGTTACATTGTTATTTTATATATATATATATATATATATATATATATATATATATATATATTTATTTTTCTGTTAATATTTACATATTTTATTATAGTTATTTGCTTGTTTTCTCTGCTTATTTTTATACTGTTAACTTATTGTTATTTTTTCTAAAGTTATTTTTCTAGTGATTGTACATTTAAACTCTTGTTTTCGCTTGCATAGTATAGTAGTTGTTGCTTGCTTTCTTTGCATGAACTCCATTATTATATAATAGTTGCCTCACATAATTTAATTATTAATACTTATTTTTAGTCTTGTTACACTTGTTGGCCATCTTTATTATTTTTCTTGTAATAGTGTAAAATGGTGTATGCCGTTGGTGAATAAAATAAATAAATAAATGACCACAGGACAGTATAGGCTATCTACAGGTTGGCTCAGCTCTGTGGACTGGCATTACCGATGTTTACTGCAATGTAACGGGGTGGGTTCACGTTCCCATTTACTTCCCTCACACACATCACATCCATTATCATCAACCCCTGCACCTGATGTAGATTGCTCGCCTTGGCTAGCACTGCTTGCTTACTTTCTTATCGACGGATGTAACTAATTTTAGTACCGTATTATTTGTGTCGTGTTCCTTTCACAGTAGGAGAGTGAGTCAGTACTTTCCCTTTATTCTATGCCTTTTGGTATTGAGTTGTCCCATGAGTGTGTTGTCGACAGCGTAGGTCAGAGATCATATAAACAAGTATTAATGACCATATAAACCAATACTTATTTTTAATAATGGTCTCTAGTAGCGTAAAGTCAAATTATTAGTGTTCAACATATTTTTAGAGTCTACTCACCTTGAATTAATGGTTATGGAAGACAAGCGAAAATATAAAACCAGCTGTACAAATTGGAAACTACAAAAATGGTTTGAACAGATTATAAACACTAGAATTTGACAAAATATTTAAAAAGTTTATGTTACCTATGCTTGATATAAAGATCCCACTAGTTATAAGGATCATGCATTTGTTAAACGTAGTGCCACTCATTTAAGCTTTCTTCATCAAGGAGTTACGTTTTTCTATGCACTGCCTATGAAAGTGTGGGATAAATTTCAAAAATATACTTATGGACTTTGTTTAAGCATTAAACCATAATCATCTATTAAATAAGAACACCTGGAATACAAGATAAAGCAAATACATAAATGGTTTACTAGCTATCTAACAAACATAAATCAAACCAATAATGGAAAAATAGCTACAACACTCTCTAACGCAAAACCAATTACTAGAGGTTTCACACCACACCACAGAGAGGACCACAGGGGTCAGTCTTGTGCCCTGTTCTCTTTATTCTTTTTACGAATGATCTCCCTCACTTTACGTAAGATTTTATCAATCTGGTCATGTATGCTGATGATACAGCATTATTGCTAAGCCAGACTAACCCAGAACAACTGGAGGTAGAGTTTCATAGCGTTTAACATGGCAATGCAGTAGTCAGGGTAATGACCTTAGTGGCTAGTCAAAGCAAAAGCAAGCAACTAATACTGAGAAAACATAAGAACATGACGAGACTCCCTGACCTTGAAGATGTCACCTACACTACATATCTTGGTGTTAAACTAGACGACAACTTATCGTGGGTACCACACATCAATTCCCTCTGCAGTAAACTGAACACAGGACTGTTTGTAATACACAGAATAATGAACATAAGCGACTCAATTAACAGCCAAAACTGCAAAATATGCTCTCTTTGAGACACACTTATGCTACGGGATTGTTGTATAGGGTGGTACCACAAAGGCTAAAATTCAAAATATATTAAAAACTACAAAAAAGAGCTATCTGAATAATGGGAATATTACCACACAGACACACCTATCGAAGAGCTTTTTGTGAACTGAAGATCCTCACAGTCGTTAACATCTATATCCTGGAAACTGCTACCTATGTCTATAAAACAGCACCTGAAAACACAATACAGTACAATATCATCAGTACAACACCAGAAATGTGAGAAACTTCTGCCTTCTAGTACACAAACTAACATCCACTGAAAAGAAACCAAGCTATATTTTGAAGTCACTGCCAGACGAACTGAAGACAACTGACAAAGCTCATTTCAGAAGACATCTAATAGAAAAATGTCCCAGTAAGTATGTAGTATAGTTAATAATTGGAAATTAATTTATTTTGAACCTACATTTCCCAATATAAAAACTCCAGATTATTATGGAACCAAATTGTTCTATACAAAACCAATGTTTAAATTATGAAACAAAAAAAATAGTTTAGCAGGTGTTTAAAGTAATCTAAGTAAACCACAGGGGTCTTTTCCTATAGATCTGATTAAAAAGAGGACTTTAAATTCTGAATAGTTCTCATTTAGAACTCCTATAGGTAAAAAAGTTGCAGGCTTGTTTATAGTTATTTCCTGCAGGGTGTTTATTGTTTCTCTTAATGATTTTTTAGCGATAATAACGAAGCAAGAACCTGGTGTGATGGTAATATAGGAGAATGAAAAAAGTATTCTAAAAACAATTAAACCCAATAAAACCGGTAGTACTTACTTGCAAGCTTGCCTAAGTATGCTAAATTGAGGAAACAAAAAAATCTCTAATGAAACTTCTAGTGAAAAAGTATGGAAGCACATTTTTACACTGATTGTTGGGATTGTGTTCTCGGCATTTTAGAGGTGGCAGATACAGAGATTACATGAAATATGTGGAAAACGTTTTACACTTAGTTTCAAGTTATGATTCTATTTTGGTAGCACATTTAGAAGATAAACAAAAAATAGAGCAAATGTCTTGCATCTTGACATTTAAAATCAAGTCAATCCCTTATCAAGAAAATCTGTAGTAAATACTTTACTAAAATTATTCAAGCAGTTCTACTTTTTTAATGCTGTTTTATATTACAAAGAATGGTGGGGGCAGCTCTTTTACTCTACGAATCGTTGTCTCAACGACCCTATTTTTTGTATTTGCAATATTAGTGTTGGGTCTTTTACACTACTAATCGTTGACTCAACGACCCTTTCTGAAAAAATAACAAATAACAGAGGGTCTTTTACTCTACGAAGCGTTGTGACAACGACCCGATTTACTAAGAAAACTAAAAGTTCAATCCAATGGTTCTTTGTCACAACGACCCATATACCGAATATAAGAATAGAACTACAAGTGGGTTCGTTGACACAACGACCCTTTTTCCATATTTTTTATCTAATTCATTAAATTGGGCCGTTTACACTACGGATCTTTTGTGTCAACGGCCCAAATATAAATTAAAAGTTGAAAAGTAGACAAAGGTTTCGTAGAATCAACAACCTAGTTTCAGAATATAATTTGAAATATATGTATTAAGGGGTCGTTGACTCAAAGACCCTATAATGCATCTAACCTCAAAATAAGACATTCTAGGGCTTTTAACTCAACTGATCGTTGTCTCAACGCCCCTCCGTCCCAAACAAGCGCTTTCAAACGAAAACAGGGTCAATCAGTCAACTCCTAGCCCGGTAGGCATGAGGCGCTGCGGCTGTGCCGAGTTTAGTCCTAATATCTGATATAAGGGTTAATATTTTGTATAAGTATTATATGTAAATATTTTGTTTATTATACGTGTATATTATTGAACTAGATTTAAAGTCTGGTAACAGTTGTATTTATAAAATATAAGAAAATATTTTTAAGACATACATTTCTTGTTATGATTCCCATTTCTTGTTTATGTATTCAAAATATATTTCACTCATGTACATAAACTGAAATAATGTAACTGTCATTCATATTTCTACTTCTGTCGGAAACAGGTTGAGGTTTCTAATTATTATTAAATGGTTAATCAAACAGTACCCAACGTTAAAATTAAAAGTTAAAATGAAAATGTTGCAAACAAATGAAAACACTAATACTAGATTTTGACAACTACAACTCCAAACATGCACTATGAGGAATTCGATTGACAGTGCCGAAGCCACTCATCTGAGAAGGACGAAAGATTTAATTTCTGTATGTCTGTATGGCCTCACAATATATCGAAAACGAAATTGACTTATATATGGTTATTGATTTATAGCGATCACTTTCAAATTGCTATTGCGGTTAACCGTACAGTGTGACGGGAAAATCGCAGAAGAAATAAATTTGTAAGCAAACTGTATACAGTCATATGACATTTTTAGATGTGGCATGGTAACACAAGTACCCTATCCATCCGCAAGATATTTCTAAAAATGTCTTTTTTTTGTATGCTTTAAATTTTATATGAATCTTTATTTTATACATAGACAAGAAGGAGCTCCATTTTGGCGCGCATGTATACTCATGCTTTTCGGCTGAGCGTAATATATTAGGTATATTGTAACATATACGTACTTGAAATTCTGTGCACTCCACTACCCGTGTGTTATTTTTATTATATCTGATTGAGTTCATTTATAAGTCTAGGTGAGTTACTTGTAGTCGACACTATATACATCATCTGATATCAAACCTTTTTTACCACTCAGTAGCTAATCCCATCGTGTAACTGTAGAATATTTAGCGTATCAACTATACCATGTAATCGATTTGTTAATTACGTGTATAAGTTGTTAAAAGAGGTTTGTTAGCATTGGATAGTTTTTAACAGTTTAAATTAATCTATGGTCAAATATCAATGGAATGAAACTAAAATATTCTAACTACAACTACAGAAACAACAGTGAGGTAGTCTCAGGTAAAGGCTCGGGTGAGGTGGTTTCCTTCCTCAAAATGGTGTCGTTAGCAGACAATGCAATAGTTTTATTGCAACCGGTCTCTAGTTTACGTGTCCCTTCAGAATGGGTCTAATGAAATTACGTGGAAGGGGTTATAAAAACTATTCTCAGAAATTCCGTGAGGGGTATTGGGTAAAGAGATAAGTCTGCATAATAGCCTTTCTTCCATATTATAAACATCTGCTCCTACCTACCAGGTGTCAGCAATAAGATAAATTTCTCAAGCCTCAACCACATCTGACACTGAAACATTAGCAGAAATTAGGGAACCCCTAATATCATATATCACACGACATTTAAATACAATACAACCCTGCGATATAAATAACTCTAAATAAGATTCAGTGATTACAAAAAACCCTCAACAATAGTTTAAAAACTTTACAATAGTAAAAAAATTGATGACACATTTTAAAATAAATTGTTGCAGATTAAAAACAGACATAAACTGAATGCAAAAATAATGAATGAAATTTTTAAAATAATTTGTTTTTTAAAATATATGTGAGGTTAGAAAAAATATATTGTTAATTAGCCTACAAATTTTACTTACTATTTTCATGGATATAAGAGGCAACGTCATTTAAAGATGCAGCGAGCACAATCCGACGTTAAGACCATCCAGGTATATAAATTACAGGCTCGTGCCGACCATCAATGACACTACTGAATTTATGACATCTCATGAAATCGAGCGGCAGATTAGCGAAATAAAAATTGGCCTCGCTTTAAACGACGAAGGGGCTTCAGAACCAGGAAGTGGAGACACGCGTTGCAAACGTGTGTCTTACGATGAAGGCAACCAGGGTGGCCACACCTTGTGGACACAATGTAGTGTGCAGGCCGTGCGCCGTCTCTATGACCGAGGATGAAATATTTCATCAGGTCACAAATGGCGATGGAACTATTTCCAACACATATACGCCTGCCACTAACATGTCCTATTTGTAGAGCAATTGTTGGTGCTTTTGTAAAACCATTTTAATCATATCTTTACCGTTTTAAATCAATGTAACTGTAAAATATATTGTTCTATTAAAAAGTGTCTAAAAGAATGGTTTTTTTCTTTGCACAACTAGTTCGTAGTTACCCGTATTACGTGTATGTATATCTTATATTTATTGCAGCGTTTTATATATTTTGGGCTATCTAATCATATAATGTATATATCTATTATATATATATATAATGTCAGTTTGTTCTCAAGATGTCCTGTGAACAGAAATAAAACTTATATCTTTCCAGCCCTCATAGGCTTTACTGCGTTCGGCCAATAGAAACCTTTATACTTTAAATTGCTTATTTATGAAACAGGTGTAAGCATTATTAAAGATTTTGAAGACTATTTTATTTCATCTATACTAATAGATCCAACTCTAAATAGCGAAACATTATCCGAAAACACATAAATACTTTTCCAACTTTTTTCCAAACTGCAGACATAAGCATTTTCACAAACTAGCTATTAGCATGGGCTTATAATTTATATAAACTATCTGACATAATTAGTTTATATAGTTATTAACAGTAAAACCTTTTAAGAAAGGAAAAGTTATTTGTTAAAACGCCTTTAAACATTGCAACATTAAAACAAAAATATTTGAAATGTTACTCTATTTAATCAACATTTTTACTATTGTCGAGGGAACTGCAGAGGGTAAGTTAACTGTTAAAGGTAATAATTTTAAACTTTATGTTATTGGGGGATATTTTAGATTTCTAGCCATTTTCCAAGTTATTTTCTTTACATAATACTATAGGTTTAGTTATATTTAAAAACATTTTCATAAAATATGCAAAACATGCTGTATATATGTAGTGTTTTTCAATTCATAAAAAATAAAATAATTAAAGTAACAAAACATAAAATTATAACTTTTAAACATACAAATTTTAACATTTTGGTGATTGTGTATGGAACTGACGAGTGTATCAAGGGAAGTAAACATAATCTAATTTAAAGAGAATGTAATTAGAAAAATATTGATTGCAAATCGTACTTCTAAAATTAATATTAAAGTCGGGAAGCTGGTCGAATACTGGTATGGGCGAGATATATCCAGACATTTGTCTACTTCGTAGTTGATGAGAGAGAAATTCGCTTTATTTGTATTACTAAATGCATTGACCTGAAATAACCTACTGATTAAATTATATACACCCAAACGTGTTTTTACTGCTCAATTACTAAAATAACCGCATATGTATGTAACGGTTAAAAAGGCTCAATACTTATTACTGCATTTTTCAATAATTTAAGTGATACAATTGTATCAATGCTCAATGTTTAATTGTTGTTATCAATTAATATATTTTATTTGTTAATTTATGCTAGTTAACCTTTTAACAATTTCACTTTTAGTGGCTGTTATTAAAATATGAGTACAATTGGTTGCATGTAACACTAGCTACCCTCACTGATTACCCTTAGATTCACACTCAATTTGCTCGCATGACAGATGCGTTACGGAAACATCCTTTTTAATGGCAAAGCAGGCATTTCCGACATAAATGGTGGTTATGAAAGAAAATTCCACGTATAAAATCCATTTTCCACTAATTACATATGACAGTAAAGATGTTTTAGAATTCTGAAGTCGGAAGTGAAACATTTCTATTTGCACTAAATAATTGAAATTTTGCTTGCTTGAACAGTTTCAAAGATTCCAATATTAATGAATTGTTAATAAATAATTTTAGATCAATTGGTAGAATACTGAGGTCTAAGTCCATAAACCCTTTTGCAGTGGACTCTTGTAGTATAGAGACCTTAGAGAGCTGGAACGTTAAATATATAACATGTCGTAATTCTTTAATGATTTGTTCCTTTAGACTAAGTATATGGTTAGATCTCTGGTGATTTGAAAATAATAAATAGTATTTAGTATTTATATCTTTTAATTTAACTATAAACTGACAAATCAAATAACAAACCCCAAGGATTAGATCGAATCATAATTTTAAGAGCTAATGCTAGAATCACAAACTAGCAAAGAAGAATCACAAAATGCTAGAAGGGGCATTTTAAAATTATAACATTTTGTACCACATGATTTCTATATGGTGGTTTGAAACGGAAAAAGAAGTTTTATGATGTAACTTTTAACATATTTTTAGCTTCCATAATTTATTTTTAGTTATTTATTAGTCACATTCTAATACATTTAGCATATAACTTCATAGGGATTATTTTCAATTCTCCTTTTTAAAAGATGTATTGACGACACGTTTTGTCGACATTAGTCGAAATGTAATTCTCCTCATTTAATTAATTTTCTACAATGAAGAATGGTTAAATGATGGTAGCCACTAAACCTATTCTTACAGTTAAGATTCTCCTTAGACTACTAGATACGATTATATCTTAATATATTAATTCTTAATCCTCTAAAGAAACTCTCCATGACTTCTTTTTCACCTCAAACCATTATTAATAAGCATAAATGTGTATGAACATGTATATTATCAATATTTCCGTGCAGGTATTAGGAAGCATTTATTAAACTTCAAGTATCAACTTTATTCAATCCACAAAGTAAATTATTTATAAATAAGAGATATAGATAGAGTTAATAACATATTGAAATTAGAAGAGAGAGGATGAACGAAAACTAAAAGTACAATTTTTGCTGTGAACAGCACTAAAATTCTATTAATTTGTTTAAATATTACAAATAAACTAATTTTATAAAATTATATATTTATTTGGCATGAATTGTATAGTTTATATAGAGAATCAAAACTAATTCGTAAAAATGTAAGTTTTAAACAATGAACATTTACGTTTTAAATAATTCATTGTATATAAGCTAAAATTACTGATTACATTCAAAATTGTATGTTAATTTTTATCTACTATTATTAATTTGATCTATATTCTTGATATTTAGAATTGCTATTTATCGTTACAATTTCCATTTTTTAATATTTATTTGTATTCCATTTTTATCACTCTTACTTGGTAATGTCTTATCATTACTGCTTATAAAGTATATCTGTATCCGGTAAAAGGGGTTTATATTAATATAGTTTTAAATTAATACAAAACAAATTATTACATTTGTAAAATTTATAGTGGCAAGAGAATAATGTTACGCTACATCAATACGAGCGCAACATTCAGCGCCGTACGACTGGTGCGCGGTAACATCTCGCCACATTGTCCGGCCTGCACGCAGTTGACACAAAGACCCTAGTAGACTAAAAGAACCTCTGAACAGTTTAAAGTAGGTCGTTGTCTCAACGACCCTCTTACTATATTTTATCCATTGAGTTGAAAAATGGGTTGTTGTCGCTACGACCCTTCTTCACACATTGCTTATACATTTCTCCATTTTGGTCCGTTGACACAAAGAATGGTTGAGTAAAAAGACCTGGTTGTCTCAATATAAGCATTTAATATAATTTAGGGTCGTTGAGACAACGACCCATCTTTTGAAAATATTTAACTAAACAGGCAAAAGGTGGCGTTTGTTGCTACGAAACCCAGTTGAGTAATTGACCCTTTTCATTCATTTTTACTGGGTCGTTGTCACAACGAACCTATGTAGGAAAATCTTAAATATCAAAATGGGGTCGTTATGTCTCAACGACCTGTAGACTAAATGACCCTGTCTTATTTGTTATTTTCTCAGAAAGGGTCGTTGAGCTCACCGATTAGTAGTGTAAAAGACCCGTCACCAGAATGGTTGTAAAAGATCTAACGAGTTTTCTTATGTGAATATGTTCAAAAGAAGAGAGTGAAGCAAAACCGTGGTTATTTTTGGGAATTTACTTAAATACGTGACGTGTGTGGCAATGGTATTCAGAACAGAGTAATGCAAATTTTGAAAACACCTAACTTAAAGTGGATGCTAATTAATATAGGGGGTCAAGGGTACAATGGAAAGCTACTAGTAGCTGTTATCCTAACCCCCCCCCCCCAAAAAAAACAGATTATGGACCTGGTCCCCAACTCAATAGCTAGTAATATAAACGAGATCGTACACGATTCTGTTTTCCATAATTCTATTGGATGTTTAATTTAGACACTCGGTAGTCAAAGTGTTAATATTGTATACTACAGCTAGAGTAGTGTACACTTATAACGCGTTCACTACTAATAGTCAAAGGGGCACTCGTTAGTGTGTTTTGATATCCGAAATAGACTTATACTATCAACTTCATATCCTCGAAACTTTATTAGTTCTGTAGTCACGCCACCGCATTAAATGAGCTATTCCAGGAAAAGATTACATTATAATTTACATGACAACTGCAAGACAAACAGATGACCAAAAACTCTATAAATAATACATTTCTACCTATGAGGTACTTGGTAAGTCAAGAAAATTTGCTGGACGAATGATTACAGATAGACAAGTTGAGACACAAATAAAGTTTATTTGAGCGATACATTAACTATAACTAAAACATAACTCTTTATTACATAATATCACAAAAATAACCAAAAAAATCAAATTAAAAAATATAAATACATGTGTGGCAATAAAAAGTTACACAACCTAGATATTATGGCATATGAATTAAATTTGATGATGCCAAGCCAAAATTAAAGTCGGCACTTTTTGATGTTGACTGCTGTAAAAATGTTCTTCTCTTACAATTTGTGAAGATTGATTTATTTTACAAGAGATTTCAATTTTTAATATGCAAGGCCATATGATGATCGATCTATGATACTGAAATATAATTAGATGAAGATTGAAATAGGCTGTGTCACTTTTTAATCTCATTATTAATGTCTAACTTAGTTCAAAACTATATGGAAATGTTGTTTAATTTTATATGTAAAAAAACTGATGTCACCATATAATTTATGTGTAACTGGAAACAAAGATTAAAACTTACAAAATTTACGTACATCAAAAGCAGATTTTTTTATAAATTGTAGAAAGTTTTGTAAATAAAGTCTGAAAATACAGCGTAATATTACTATGTATTAAATTCCAATGGACTTGCCAATAATGACATTTTTCCAAACCATTAAAATACAACAGATTTTGGAGTTTTCCATACAGAACACAACAACATAATATATATAATATATATGTGCTTTCTTTGAGGGGTTTGTTATGAAACCAAACATGTATGATATAGTCAACAAGGTTAAGTTTTGTAGAGTTTAACACACAATAATGGACATTGTCAAAAATAACAGTACAGTAAAACCTCAACTATCTGAAATAATAGGGGTTGAACATGTTTTGGATAACCTACATTTTTTATAATATGAGGTTATATTAACCTGTTGAGGAGTAGCTGAAAGTTGTTCCAAAAGAGTACAGACGGTTATAGCCGTTTGATCCCAAAAGAGTATTGACGGTTATGACCGTCCATGACGGGGTTGCTAAAAAAATCAATATTGCAACTGTTTATGCACTCTAGTGGCGTTCTTACATACTATTTCGACTGTGAAATGTTCAAAGTAATTATTGCTGTACGGTGCTGGCTCCTAGTGACGGAATACATAATCACAGATTTGCCGCCAAATGTTCTGTAATTTTCTCGCGCCATGTCCATTTATAGGCTATACATGGAATCAAAAAACCCAAATGCTAAGGTTCACATCATGGACTTCCGAATTAACATTATCAGACAGATACTGGAAGCACATGTTGCACCAAAAGAAGAGGCCGCAGCTGTGATGCGTCCGTTGGGCGGAGCCCAGCAGCCGCTACGCTTGTCAGGTCGCCATTTCCCCCGCCCACTACCAGTAAGGGAAAATGGCCAAAGGAAGCTAAAACGCTGCTTTGTGTGTTCAAATACAACACGGGGTGAGCGTAAAAGGAAAGAAGAAACTGCTTATGAGTGCACAAAATGTGAAGTAGCACTTTGTGTGTACCCGTGTTTTGAAGACTATCATACGTTTCTAAAATTCTAAAAAAAAAAATGTATGAATTTATCAAGTTGTAGATCCAAAAAAAATGCGTTATTATGATATTTTGTAAGGTTTCAATACATTTTGAATGAAAACAACAAAAATTTTTTCTTTACTCCCTGGAGTTCATTAAGGATAATTTTGCTTACTCTAGTATACACTAGGTAGGATGACGGTTATAGCCGTCAGTACTTCCCAACAGGTTAATACAAAGAATTTAGGCAAATTATATGCTGATATACTCAAATTTTAACAGTACTGTATTATTTTATAATATGTACAGAACAAGAATAATATTTGACATAACATTTACAATAAAATCAACTGAATATAAACTTATTTGTCCTTGGAAAAATAACAGGCGAGAGTAAACAAAACTGAACTCGCCACTTCATGACAAGCACTGAGCGATATTGAGGACGTGTTTTGCTGCTGTTGGAAGGGTTGGCGAGTGCCTTACTGGCATTCCAAGATGAGTAGTAGAAGGGGTGATGATGGCAGTGTGGGAGGCATATGGGGATGGAAAGATATGCCCACTCATCTACTGACGGTACAGTCATGACTAGGCACATGCCTAGTGAAAAATCGGATTGTATTGAGGAAGAGGTGCTCTATTTTTGCTAAAATTGGCCTGGTAGCGAGACGGTTGAGGTTTTGTCCCCACCTAACAGCCCTACCAATAATTAATATTTGAGTACTGTCAATATTGGGATTGCCGCTTGCCCAAGTCATTCGTTATTTTCTGTAGCTTCTTAATTTGAGGCTACTGGACATTTTCACTACTTCTCGAGTAATTTCCGATAATTGGGGTTTCACTGTATAACAGAAAGTGGTAAATTAATGTATTTTCAATTCTTAAAAAAATTAAAATTATTTAGTCTCAAAATACTTATAATCCATTGAGGATTGTATGTTACAAAATATTGTTCCAATTCAAAATCTGTTGGTTGACTAATAACACTGCAATCATTCCATGGGTAAGAACAACTTGTATGTAAATATATAACTACGGTGGTAGTTTTAAAGTAAGAACCATTTTGTAAAAAAATAGAAAACTTATTTATTTATAAAAAATGAAAACAAGTGTTATCTTAATCCCTCACATTATTACCTCAATATCCAACCATTTGTTAAGTTCTGGCAACAGGTTTTGGATGTCGTCATCAATGAATTGGTTGTCCATTTAAGCAGTTACAGGATGTTTTTGGACATTTGCAATTGTTCAGTGATACAAGAAATCAGTAACACTAACTTTCAAGATCTCCAAATGCGATCTCTTTCCGACGTGGGTAACTAATCCAACACATAACTACAATCTACGTTAAAACATAAACAAATCATATCAGAGCGTTGTGATGCACATAAATGAGGAACCACAACTCCAGACACACCATCTCCAGAGGAAATATCAATTGAATATAAGGCTTTAAACTTTTCTCTGGCACAAAAATTGGTAAAGGCACTGGATTTTGTAAGTGTATTTGAGTCGGCTGTTGTACAGTTATCTGAGGAACAGGGCAACCGGTTTTGTTATGAGCCCAGTCTTTTGCTCAACAAAATTCCTCCCACAAAGCCCAATTTGTCAAAAGAAAGGAGAGAAAAGCTGTTTCGATTCTTGGGAGTTGACACACAACATGGTTTCTGAGAAATATTCAAGAGAAAATATCAATTTTATTTAAGGCTTTAAACCTTTCTCGGCACAAAAATTGGTAAAGGCACTGGATTTTGTTACTGGACTTAAGTCGGCTGTTGCATAGTTATTTGAGGAACAGGGTAACCTGTTTTGTTGTGAGCCTAGTCCTTTGTTTAGCAAAATTTCTCCCACAAAGCCCAATTAGATAAGAGGAGAAAAAGGCTGTGTCGATCCTGTGGGAACACACATGGTTTTTGTGATTCTTGTCCTATGCGTGTCACAACGCTCTGATATGATTTTTTTTATTTTAACCTAGACTGTAGTTATGTGTTAGGTAAGTTGTACAGCTGAGGAAGAGATCAGATTGCAGATCTTGAAATGTAGTATTAATGATTTCTTGTATAAGTAAATGATGGCAAATGTACTAAATTTCCTTCAGAATTCTTCCATCCTCAAAAACAAAATTTGAATAAAGAACAGTTGTTATTGTGTCTTCCAACACGTAGTCATTCTATAATAACTAAAAATTCACTATGTTATAGGAAAAGACAAAAAAATCTGTACTATGTATTGAAGATGGAGTAATTCTCATTCAAACTTATCCATTTGCACTGTCTGCTGCGACGAAAGGTCAAACAATGAGGTAAAAAAATATGACCCCGAGATTAGGCCTAACTGGCAGTTTTTAATTGCATGATTATTAAGGTTTTTACAAAACTCTGAAGTTTTATAGTCGTCCATATTTGACTATTCATCAATCAATTTCAACAGAAAGTCTTTTGAGTTGACAATTCAAAAGACAATGTGGGTTTTACAGCGGATAGAATTGATAAGCCTTACGCTAGTAATGGGAACACAAAGAGGGTTGGCATAATCAGAGAATGACTGACCTTGGTCGCTGTTACCCAAAACACTTGCATAAAAGTGATGCGCAATCAGATCTTACTTAAAAAACAACAGTCATAATCAAACAATTGGTAACACAAAATTATATTTCCGGTGATTTTTTAAATTTAAAAATGCAGTAATAACACTGTGTAAACATGAAATTATTTTAAAACTTATCATAAGCATTAATGTGGTATTATAAAATAACCTGACACTTCATATAAAGTAATCAATTTAAATTTAAAGTAGTGCAATCTGTGGTCAGTTGGGTTAGTGAACAAATATTTTTAGACACAACTTTTTTAAGACACCTTTCCTGAAGACATGAAAATATAAACAAAAAACTGTCTGGAAATTCCACAAGGAGTTGTAGGCAGTATTTTAGTCAAATTTAGTGTGTTGAAAGGTAATTTGGTAAAAGGCCCAAAATAAAATACATAAAGAGAAGGGTATGTAAAGACAACTAAAGAAGGTAACGTTTTTTAATTTTTTGAATGTAATTTTCTTAAGTTGCTTTTAATTAAAAAAAATTGTCATTCTTTGAAGTTTTATCTCATTGTACAAATTATAAAAGCACATTTTTTATGTCTGCTTAAAGTATTTCCAATTCCTACTTAAAATGCCTATAAATCCTCGTGAGATAGTTAAAACATAAACCTATTTTCAGTCTTCTTTACAAAGAAGTTGTCATAAGTAGAAAAAAACCTAGTTAAAGTTGATTGTACTACCTTAATACAAAGCTTATGCCTACATCATGATCACAACATTAATTAAAATTATTTTAGACATATAAAATATATATATATTACGACAACAAAATTTGTGCTAAGACTTATGTACAGGTAACAAATGTCCAAAGCAACGAGTTTGAATACAATACGTCAAGCACACTACTATAACACTTACTGTAAAATTACAGGAATCGGATAATTTTAGTCAAATTTCATGTAAGATACGATTACATTTTGTATATAACATTAGAACTATTTATGTAATATTTAAAAAGAACAGAATCTAAATAAATAATAAACTTTACAATTTTGTTTGAACTAGTATACCAAAAATGGTTGTTAACTACGGTTTGTCTTTTGTTAAAACTTCTAATACTTAACTACTTACTCTATGAACCCCAAGTGGTTTTTACTTTGGCAACCTATTGGCTCTCGGTACTTCCATTCTATTGTGCTTATTTATTTTACTATGTTGCATGAACAATAATTATCAAGGTCATGGGCATGACTCAATTCCTAGGAAGGCATTTTTTGTTATTTTAGTTGACCTTGGAAAATGATCTTGTACAAGTCACCATGATAAGAGAATTAATGCTAAAAGAAGTATGTAGGCAACACAGTAATTTAATATATTCAATTGACATTAAAATATCACTATAAAAAGCAACTGGTCTGAACTATAAAAATATATAGTAGCAACCCTATGGTATTCAATATAGCACGACAAACTTCAACATCATACTCTGAAGGCCTAGATAAATTTTAGTATTCCAATTCTTATTTTTATTGTAATATTTCAACATTACATCTTCAAAACTATTTTAATACTATACTTGCCAAAACCATACACATAACAAGATTATAAAAAAAAATAAAAAATCTATAATATAATAAACATCCAAAAATTGTCATACTTTTTCAGTTTTTAGCAATAAAAGAATAAAATGACACAATTCCTATTATAGTTAAAAATTGTGAAAATAAAACTGGAGTTATTTAAAAAATTTTATAAGATGTTTGAATCAATTTTATGTGTAAAATTTTATAGTGTAAGATTTTTGGGTTATGCCATGCACAAGGTTATGAAAACTAAACCAAATTTCAAGTATACTGCTACAGAAAAAAATATACTATAATAATACCAAAAATAAAATTTGATTTAAAAATTCAACAATTAAGAAACATATTCATTATACCTGATCAAATTTCATTAAGAATGATTTTTTAGAACAGAAAAACATGTTAAGATGACTTTTAATAATAGCTTACAACAAATTTGAAGAACAAACACTTTTATCTCCGTCTTCAATAAAATTTTAAGTAAGTTTTGTTATATACTGTAGAATTTTTATAGCTAATTAGCAACATCACGTAAAAGATTATAACAGTTTTAACAAAATTCAAATAAAATACATGATTTTGCAATAAAAATAAAAACATTACTGTAATATAAATATAACAGGCTATCACTGTTTATTAACTCCTTACTATTTATAAAGTAAAATTCCATTAATCCGGCATCCCTTAGCTAGGCACGCTTGCTAATCCGGCACGCCTTTTGGAAAAAGTAATTTTCTTGAATAACTCAAAACATCGATCATTTAATATGCAACAATGTTTTTTATGTTTGTGGTGGACACAGTGTTTAGGAGGGTGTGGAGAAGAGGCTAGGCGTCATATTCGGCCGACTTCGGGTGATATCGATTCACGTGACTGACCATGGCCTTCGGCTGTCAGTCTGTGTAACCAGATGCACTTTCGTATTTTCGAATCAATTCAATTGAGTCTAATAATGGTAGGTCAATTTCACAGTTAATGTGCTCAGCACAGGTTTCGTAATGGAAGGGTGACTCTAAACGACTGATGGTGACGTCTTGCCAGTGCCCTCTGAGAACGCAAGCAGTGTATAGAGAGGCTGGCAGTGGCAGTACGGTACTGGGCTCTGATGAACTGGGAAGAATGTGTCCTCGACCTTGACTGTGTTCCACCCAATTATTGTGATGCGTACACAACGCACTTTGAATAGAGCGTAAGAAAAGTAGTTTGTATAGATCCACATATAACTAGGACTACCTGAAGGATATATTTGGATAATAAAAACGTGTTTTACTGTGATTGTTTGTTTATTTATTATGTCCACGTTATTTCTCTGATATATATCAAATAATCTGGCATATTTAATAATTCAGCACGCCTCAAGTTGTGTCCGTGCCGGATTAACAAAACTTTACTGTATTTCAAATAGAAGTTCAACAGAACAATAAATAAGTAAATGCAACAATATGGCAAGATCCGAATTAAAAGTTAACACTAATTTAGAAAAACACTCAGTCTGCATAATTATGCAACAAATACATAATGTACTGTAAACAAGACCTTTTCATTCTCCAGCCACAAGATTTAAGTAGATTTCTATTGTGGTTGGTAAGACTGGCATAATGAAAATCACAGGCATTGAACTACCTGGCTCCTAATGATTCAGAATATGAATTAAATCAAATATTTTTTCGCAATATTTAATCACAATAAAACTAATTTTGTAAATTTACGTTTTAAAATTGTTAAAAACATACGCCAGGGCATAATGCTAGCAGTCTCCCGGTGCGTTCACACAACTGATAAGACTGATTTGGGATGACGTATCTACATGGATACATGCTTTATAAAAGGTTAAAAATGTCATAGGTACAAAAAAAAATCAATAAATATTTTGTGTTTTCTTCTTAAAAAGTGAAAACAATGTAAACCTATCTTTTATAGCATATTAACCCTTTTAGGACCAGGCCAAAATTTTGTGTAAAATATCCTTTTTTGTATTTTGGTCCATGTTCCAATTGGGTACATAGAAAATGTGCCATTTTGTATGCTATTGGGAAAGTATTTATATCTATATAATTTTTTATGAAAAGCTCTGGTTTTAGGCGTTGTTATTTTTACCTATAATATATTCTACTGAAAATATATACTTAGGCCTGTAAAAATGATATATATATATATATATATATATATATATATATATATGTCTGAATTTAAATATTTTATAAGTGGGAAATGTTATATTTTGTTTTACATGTAATTTTGTACAAATTTTAAACATAAAATAATCTGTGAATAAGTAATCTAAATAGGTATATTTCCTAAAATGAAGTTTTTATCATGATTACAGACAAAAACTTGTAGTCCACTTAGAAAAAAAACTGAAAACATACCTGCATGAATACAAGACTGCCTTTCAGATGGAATAAACAAGGGATACAAATAAAGCACAAAAATAATATCATTGGGATTTAAATCATGAATATATATTACGAAAAATTACAAAAATTCACCGGCGATAGAACACACGACTGATCCTTCTCGCGTAAGTTCCGACCTGGGATAAATCGTACAATTGGTCCTAAAAGGGTTAAGTAACCAAACAAAAGTAATTGCACACCATTTCTCTTATTTTTTTTCTAATTTGATTCAGAGTGCTCTAGACTCAAATATAAAAATAAATGGATCGGAAAGGTTTAACACGGTTTTAGTTCTTGAGTATTTGAGGAAATGTTATTTAGAAAAATTGTTTTGCAAGGAAAAATTTAAAAGCATTAGATTTTTTACACCTGCATCTATTCCAGAATCCAACATAACTTAGAAGGGAGTTTGGAGTTTGTAGCATACTGTCTTTTGACTAATGCTACAATTATATGAGGACATCTGGACGCAACAGATAGATTTATTTGCTGTAAACAGAAGGGTCTATACACCTGACATATCATAAACATGTAAAATCATAACATTGTTTTTAATGTTCTGAAACATGTTTTTATGGAATAAGCTGTAAATAAGCACCTCCCAATTTTTATTCATAAACTTAAAAATACAAGGTCAAACGAACATAGAGTCTCTGTAGGACTGGATGACTGAGATCCGGATGGACAAGGTCCATTCACGAGTAACTGAATAAACAACAATTGGTGGTTCACTTCATCTAGGGATCTAGAAATTACTTTTACACCTAAATACTTTTTGGTGTAACAAATATCTCAACTGTACTTCTTACAAGTGGAAAAGTACTGACAGAATCAGTTTGTACTGATAAGACAATCAAGATACTCCCGTTCAGCCCTCTCGTCAGCGCTAGCTTTAAGTATACTAATTGAAGCTATAAACATTATATTTGTTGTATTGTAAAATATAAAAACGACAACTCCTATAGAAGGCTTATATGTTAGTTGACGGTCGCGGTGGGCTAGTACAATAATTAATATTACGAAGCCCAAGTGTTCTGTACAGTCTTAAGATGCGTGGCAGCTCGTTGTGTGATGTTAAGGGCAGCGTTCATCTCTGACAACCCGGGCTCGCCCATCAGACTCAGTCCGCTCAAACCTGCAAGTAATAAGTATGTAATTTTGGGAGAGCTAGTAGCTGAGTCTTGTGATGTTAAGCACAGCAATCTATAAAGCTATTTGGAATTGAAATTGAAATATGGAATAAAGATGTTTTGCATTTGAAATTAGATCTGAATAGTATACTAGTACAAAGACCTTACCAAGATAGGTGTGCATGGGGTCCGCGTAAGAGTCAGGCCACTTGGAGAATCCGCCAGTGGTCGCGTATTGCGTGCTCATCACATAGTCCCGATTCTTGTCAAAGTCCACCATATCAAATATACCCAGCAACTGCAATCATAACAGTGTCTAGATTAGCAAAAGTTTCAACATTTTCAGCAGTAACTGTCACGTATTGTTAAAAATTTCAACATTTTCAGCAGTAACTGTCACGTATTGTTAAAAGTTTCAACATTTTCACCAGTAACTATCACATATTGTTAAGTTAAGCAGATTCAAACTAATGGGTAAAATGGGAGAATCAATGTCTGTATGCTTTTAGTCTGATTTAGAGACAGCACATGATTGAATACTGCTTGGACTGGAGTACTTTTTGTCAGTGTCCATCTCGTACGGTACCAACTCCGTTTTTAATTTGACTGACAAGGTCTCCACTCAGGTTGTATCGTTAAGAATGGGCAGAGTAAAGTCAGAAAGAAGTCTACCCAAAAAATGACCACAACTTGTACAGATTACAAAATTTACAGATTAACCAAAAAATCACAACTATGTTGGAGAAAGCAATAAATCTATTGGTCTACTCCATTAACTACAGTCCAGTATGAAAGGCCAAGTTGCACAGAAAATTTGTTTTTGTCATTGTCAGATACAAAGTATCGACATTAATTCGGTTTATAGATAGAAAAAGTACAGCATGGAACAATGCAAATCCCAATGTTTTCAGAGTTACGAGGCATGTTTTTCAGTGAGTACCATTTCCAATATATACAAAAATCAACTAAACTTTTTTCAACAATTTTATTTTGATATGAAAGCCCACACTTTTATCTTTTCTATGTAATTGCCATCAATATTAAGACAATTATCATATCTAAAAACAACCTTTTGTATACTGTCCTCATGGAAGATTGCTGCCTAATTTAGCACCGACTGAACATGATCATTTTGACGCTATTTTGTCAGTACGATGCTGACCTTCATAATGCTTCTTCTGATGAGAAAGCAAATGGTAACAAATGGGCACTAAATTGGGGCTGTTAGGGGAATTATCAAATTGTTCCTAGCTGTGATGAGATCTTAAGTTCATTTTGTCGCATGTGGACGGACATTGTCATACAGGAAAACGTTTTTCTTGATAAAAATACCAAGAAACACGTTATTATTACACGAAACACTAAATGTAGAAACAAGAAACGCTATTACTTCTTGAAACTTGAGAAAACTCTTCTGACAACAAAGAAATTTTGAAGTGTCTATTCATTTTAGCTTTATTATTAACTTTTTGTACCACTTCGTAGGCTATCATTGAGGGTTGTCCACTGCATTTCTCATCATAAATATTTTTTAGCGATCTTTTAATGTGTATCCGTTTCAATGCCATTCCATCACTAATATGTTTGTCCATACATTTCACAATTCTGATGTTGAATTTAAATTGCTTTCACGCCTTTAGCACCAAGAAAACAAATAACAACACGTACTTCACAGTCAGCAGGATTCTCAACTGAAGGGGGCATTTGAAATATGCATTAACAGATGTAAAAACAACTGTTTTTTACAAAACCGTAGTGCTGCAGCGGTGGAATTTCAAATGGTACATATTTAAAAAACGCCTTGTCTTTATAAATCCGTGCTTGATAATTTGGGACACTAGTGTAGAAAGAAGCTGGAAATAATCATTTGTTTCTTTAAACTAGGAGCATTAATTTTGGATTGGTTTATAAATGCCTGAAGAACCTGTATTGGGTACGGCAAAAACAGATGTGTCACTTAAATCTGGATGGCCTAATGGATGTCCAGGAGTGGTACATTACTAGACAAAATGTTGAGATATTGGGGTATAGAGGGATGGTCAATAGATCTGTAACAGGGTGGTGTTGACAGGAGGTCTCTACCCTACCACCAACCATACCCATCCTAAATATTCTGTCACTCTGGAAGCAGTGCAAAGGTACTTTCAGGACTAAGTGCATGAAGGGTTTTCTCTTTTTGCCGTAAGTGAACAAACAACAAAACAAACGCTTGTTAACTTGATACTATGGTTTTAATACCAACTTTTTACAAAACCAAAGAACTGATCTTTTTTTTAACAAGGTAGAAGTACACCACACTGTGTGTCGCGTAACAGGCTTCACAAATGCAAAATTAAAATAAATGAAATATAGATTGTTTCCTTATTAACAAAGACTACGATAGACAATCATACAGAAAAGAAATTTGTACATCCCTCGGCAAACAAAAGAGAAATTGTATCAGCCTACCGGGTGATATGCTTCAATAATGGTAAGCCAAATTTCATGGTTGGACATGCATTATTCTTGTCTTTACACATAAATGTATATTAAGTTTAACACTGTTGTGTCGTATTAAATTGCATTTGCAAACAAAGTAATGTTGGATTGGATATTTCCAACCATGCCACTTGGAAGGTTTACGCTAATCATCTAAACTGGTTGACAATATGTTTTCATATCTTTTCAAATATCAGGATAAACATAAATCCTGTATTAATAATTAATGTAATTATTATTCTTTTAACCCTTTAAGTGCTGTAGGCGTATATCTACGTCTGTGGCAAAGAATTGCTAAAGTCCTGGGCCAAGAACTATTAAAGTCTGGGTAAAAACGAAGATCGTATCGTCGTGCTTGATGTATGACGTGATTCTGACATCTTTGTATATTGGCTTTGCACCAACTAGCCCTTTGTTATAGGGTCAGGGTGGTGAGAGGAGGGGGAGGAGACTGTTTCACTATTCCCACCATGCATGGTTCACTACCGCCATCACTTGTTCTGTTACCGTGTTGTACACAAGTGTGTCATTGACCCTTGAATTTATACTCTACTGTTATTTCTTTACTGCAAGTATTTCTGTGTATTATCATTTTCATTATAATTTATAAAAGTGGATTAAATTATTGACCAGTTAGTGTCAGTTAACCTTCCCCCCTCCCAATCCCTCAACTTACTGGTCCCAACTGCAATCATAACCTAGAACTATAATGTGAATAGTTACAACACCTTGAGAGTGGCTCCGACCCAGAAGGAGTAACACGTGTCTTCTTGCTTGTTGGGCCGGCCCTGGAATCCAGTCACTTGCCTCATGATGGTCCACCTCTTCAGGCCTTCCAACTGGTTAAATACAACACAATACAGTTATGGTTTATAATGAAAACTTATTATACTTATTATATAATGAACATAATGATAAAAAAGAATTCTCCACCAGAACGCTGACGGTATTGCTAATAAAAGAGACTTATTCAACAACCTCATAAATAACACTCTCCCTAATGTAATTATCCTGAGAGAGCGTAATTAAAGAAAGCTACTGTCAAACAAAACACATAAAAGGCGGTGTAGCAATCTATACAAGTCGGGAACTAAGTGAGTACACACTTCCAGCAGGGATCACTTCTGGCTGGTTTATACCTCCCAGTGGAACCTACCACTGGGCACAGCAAAAACCGATGTTTCACTTAAATCTGGGCAACCTTATGGATGTCAAGGAGCGTCGCATCACTAACCACAAATGTCGAGATTCTAGGGTGCAAGGATAGTTTGATAGGTCTAGTCTACTGTACGAAATGACTGTTGGAGATGGTGGGGTTCGTTCCCTAAGTATCAGAGGGCTTCCTTTGATAGCCTCAACATAAGGGTGTGCCACTCCCTGCCTACTTGACTAGACAGGCTGGTTCAGAGCTGGTCTCCCCTTCTTTTGAGGGGTACATGACTTGAGATTAGTATCCTAAATTCTTCCTCATAGATTTTGATAGGAGGCGGCCCCTACCCCAAACCTCACCCATCCTGAATATCCTGTCACTTCGGAAGCATTGCAAAGGTCCTATCATGAAGGACTAGGTGCAATCTATAAGCTTCTTGTCCTAAGAGAGAGAAAAAACAAAAATAATAAAAAATAGCAAGTGAGTACACGACTTTATTAAATGCAACAAGTTACAGCATTTATATGGTTTGCGAATTATCTACTGTAAAACTGTCAGTTAACAAGAAAGACGTTTGTTTACATAGTAAATATTTACAGAACAAACAATGACTTTGAGAGGAGGCTCTCTACACTCTTAGTGACCTCTTAGAAACATTGCCTGTATGGAGTCATTATTATGGGATATATTAATGTCAACTCTCTCCATCCTAATACACGTAGAACCAAACTAGAAGAACTTCTTGCAGCTTACAATGTCAAAAACATGACCTTCCTGCCACGAGAATAACAGCAAGTAGCGCTACATCTATTGACATGACCCTTTTAGAACCAGCATATTAGTAATATAAATGTTAAAATTTTAAACTCTTATATTTCTGACCACACAGGACAAATTTGCAGCCTCAAGATATCAAATTTTCAAGTTCCAAACACAATAATTCAGCGCAGAGATTTCAGCGACAGGAACCTAAGACTGCTAAAACACCTATTGGGGCATGAGACTTGGGATGATTGCTACAATGCAGGAGGTGCAGAAGAAGCATATAGCATCTTAACTAACATTATAACTTATTAAATATACCTAGCAAGCCATTACATCAGAGCTAGTAAGAGATGTCTAGAAGACACAAGACAAAAGAATTCCTAAAAGCTCAAGTAGAATATTTGTTAAGAGGTACTCCCAAAAACAAGACAAAAGGAAGTCAAAAGAAAAAAGCGTAAGATATTCATTTAAAAAATGGAAGAAAAAAGCCAGGACTGTAGACTTCACTAATAACTCAAAAGACAAGTCTAAATCAATCTGGAGAGTTATTAACTTTACTGGGAAAGATGCAACAAAGACGCAGGGAACAGCTTCTTCAACTTACAATAGTTAATCAGGTTTATAATAATTTTTGTACACATGGCAAAGAACAGTATGACTGAACCAATCCAAAATAACAATGCACTGGCAAATATCCCTCGATCATTAATACAAGATGATCTAGTACTATGGTTAGCTTATCTTCAAGAAGTTTACAATGTTATCCCAACATTAAAAGCAAAAAATTCTGTTAATAGATTTCATCAAGCTTTTAAACTTATGCAGAACAGAACTTACACCACCACTTGTAAAAATCATTAATGTCAAGTTAATGTTAACTTTTGCTAAAGGGATTTACCTGTCAAAATTTAAAAAAAAGCCAAAATTTACCCTGAAGTACAAAGAAGGAGACGCAACACAAGAAAACAACTATAGGCCAATATCACTTCTACCCAATTTTACCAAAGTAATTGAAAAAGTAGTAATGACCAGACTTATGACTCATCTGACAAAAACCAACCTCTTAACTAAAGAACAACATGGCTTCACAGCTGGAAGATCAACAACAACTGCATAAATACAGTAGAAATACCTTATCCAAGCTATTGAAGAAGGAAGCACTGTCACTGCAATATTTAGGGACTATAGTAAAGCATTTAATTGCATCAATCATGAAATGCTAAAAAATCTTGAAACATAGGAATTTGAGACCTATCAGCTCAGTGGTTCAAAAGCTAATTAACTTCAAGAATAGGTAGAGGAAATAAACTCAAATAAAAAAAGAGTAACCAGTAAAACCATATCCAAACCACTAAGCATAAAGAGTGAAGTTCCACAAGGATCAGTGTCGAGACCAATCTTCTACATTATATTTGTCAGTGAATTCCCACATGACATCAGTGATCATTGCACAACTCTTATGTATGCAGATGTTACTGCACTCTTTTTAAAAAAAACAATCTACTTGAAAGATTTAGTAGCATCTTACATTGCAATGGGTATGGCTTCACAATAATGCCAAAGTAATGATTTGGTATTACATGAAAAATCAACAGCTATTCACAGATAGGAAAAAGAAAGATATCTCAGGGCTGCCAGAAGTAATAAGAGTCAAGAAAGGCAAATATCTAGGAGTATACGTAGATGATGCTTTATCTTGGCAATGCCAAATGGATCATCTGTGTAAAAAAAAAACTCAGCTCAGGCCTATATGTCTTGCAATGAATAAAACAAATTAGCAATGAAAATGTGACAAGAACCATGTACTTCGCTCTATTTAACACCACGATTAAGATAAAAAAAAAACCTATCCAAGATGGCCGACAAGTAACATTTAGTGAAAGTGACCTCTTATTTAAGTGCAGTATTAGTAGTGATTAATCCAACAAAAAATCACCACAGTGCTCACAACACTAACAACTAACAATGTAAGTTTGTTCCATTAAGAAAAAACTACATTTTACTCACCAGAAAAAACACAATTTCCAATACAAGCCAGGGAAATTTGTTTCCAACAGATTTAAGCATAATTCTAATAAAAAGCAACTAATTCAAGAAAAAGTACTATTCAAACTATTATAAACCTCAGACAAAGCTGTTTTAAGCAGAATTAATTAAGACAAATTTTTCAATGCAAATAATTACTAAGATATAAAAAAATATGACACATTGGCAGTGACGTAGTAGTGCCAGCAAACATACTCATCCAACTCCAACTCATCACTTCCTCCAACACAAACAACAAGTGTGGATGCCGACAGACTGCTGGACAAAGTGTGTCACTGCTGAGCGTGAGTGACCTGACACCTGCTGCTGACACAACAGCCCTGACCTTGTCGTACATACTGTACACACAGCTGACTGTACAATCTCATTGACAACAGAAGTAGCCTCTTTTACAACTTAAGGATTATTTCTCATAACACACTACAGCATGACCACTTTTAGACTGCCAAAATTAGTCATAGTCAGACAAAGTTATTAAAACTGTATTCCAGTATCTATTTTAACAATCAATATTTTAAAAAAAATTGACAGATAATCAGACAAGTCTTTAAAACTGTTTTCCTTACTACACCAATTTTCAATTAAGAATCCAGTATTTTTATTTAAAAAAAATGACTAAATATCCTTGTGGAATGTGCACAGTAGGAGTCAAGCACAAAGGAATTTTGTGTACTGGTGTTTGTAACCAGTGGTACCATTCAAAATGCTTGGATTGGCCAGAAAAAAAGTTCTCAAGCTTTCTAAATTTGAAATAGAGAACTGGAAATGCAATAAATGTAAACTGAAAATTTCAACTACAGATCTTACTTTGGATACAGTTAATGACCAACTGAACAAACTCTGCTATAGGAGTAATACAAGAGAAATTACTTAACGTACACAACTTAGAAGAAACGGATTTGGAAAACTTCTCTCTCGTTAGCTGCTGAAGTTGGTAATGCCCTACTAACGGAAAACCAAAAATTAAAGCAGGACTTACTTGATATGACACTTAAAAACACAAAACTAACACAGGACTTTGAAGAATTAAAAACCTACTCTGAAATAAACTACCAATCACAGATTGAAGAGCTAGAAAATGACAGGGAAAAATTACTAAACAAATACAACAAACTACTAGTAGAAAAATTTAACTTGTATTGAAAAACCAATTAGAAAAAGAAAAAGAAATCCGGATGGACCTCACTAAATTATTTTGAAGAACAAGATAAAGAAAAGGAAGAGACCATCTGCAAACTTCTAAATGAAGTCAAATCCCTCACTCAGTTCAAAACAAATCGGACTAGCCAGGATCGGGAACCTAAAAACTCTCAAAGATATGGAAACCAAACTAGCAACACTGAGACACCGATATAAGTCCTAAAAGCCTAATCTTTGTAGAACTAGTTCACATAAAGAGACGGCAAAGACCAAGCTGAGGAATTTATGAAGACTATACAAGCACAACTGCAATATACCACTTTCGTATCCTAACTGTCCTAGTAACTCAATATCACAAAACTGCTCAGCCAATGATGACAAAGGTTAGTGATGGACAAATCAATTGTAAAATATACAACCACTCAGATTTTCAGAGCCTGACAGCAGGATCGAGACTCAAAACACTACCCCAGGAATCAGCCAAACCTGTAGACAAAAACCTGAATACTTCTGTAACAAATACTGTGACTAAAATTATCAGACCCATCAACCCCAGGAACCAGCCAAACCTGTAGAAAAAAACTGAATACCTCTGTGACAAAAGACGTGACTAAAAAATATCAAAACTGCAACCCCAGGAACCAGCCAAACCTGTAGACAAAAACTGAATACTTCTGTGACAAAAAGCATGACAGAAACAACAAAAACATCAACCCCAGGAACCAGCCAAACCTGTAGACAAAAACTGAAGAAAACTAACACAACATCATCAGTTAGGAACAAAACCAACTATTTTAGCATCTCTTTACAGGCTGCAAAATATGCTGCGGGTAACAATACCTCTCTAACCAAGTCCAAACCTAACACCGCTAACATTAGAAAAGAAACCACCAATGACCGCAATAATTCGTCCAGACAACGAAAGTATTGAGGAATTCTTCATGAAAAACATAGATTTTTTAAAAAGAATCAATAAAATTTCCTGAACAAACCAATCACACTGCACCGTACCCATGACATGGCCTCTGCTACTTCACAAGCAACATCAGTGACTCCCCCTACTGAACTAGACCAACACCACATAACAGCTGAGACAGAAAGAAATACATCGGTCCAACCCTTTTTTAGACCATGTAAGCTCAATAAATTCACCATCCATAACAAAACTCAAAGCAAAATCAGGACAACTACTTTTCTTCCACCAAAATATGGATAGAATGGCAAGCAAAATTGAGCGGCTAGAACACCTGCTGCACAATACAAATCCAGATTTTATAATACTGACAGAACATGGTCTAAAAAAAAGGGCACAATAGATCAAGCCATAATAATAGCTGACTACAAAACTAATCAGTGCTTATGGCAGAAGTGAACACATTAAAAGGAGGAGTCGTCATATATAAACATAACCAAGTTTCCTATAAAACCGAAAGCGTAGGGTTAGAACAATACAGTATTGAGATGACTTGTGAAGTATCAGCTATTAAAATAAGAATGACCAGAAAAAAAATGCTTATACTTACTTGGAGTGTACCGACCACCAGGATCAAATTTTGACAATGTACTTAAAGTCCTGTCTGAAGCTCTGGACAAACTACCGCTGAGTGCTAAAAAACTTGTTATGGGGGATGTAAACATTGATAATCTTGATGAGACATCAAGAGAACGCAGTGCATTCAACGAACTGCTAAGGGGATATAAACATCCAGAGATTAGGACCTCCCACCTACCAGGAATCACCGAAATCTCTATATCCTCAATAGACATAGTATGCTCAGATCTGGATCAAGACATGATAAGTGTAGAAGTGACTATCACTGGGCTATCAGACCACACTGGACAATATTGTACAATAGACATGCCAAAAGAGACCATAGGAAACATATATAATTCACAAAGAAATCTTACACATAATAATCTCCTTAACTTAAAAGAACCGACTGTCTATGGAAACTTGGGACTCCGTCATTAATTCAAATGAGGTAGACAAAGCATATTTCCACTTTGGCCACATCTTTCCAGTTTGCACTTGACTGGACTTGCCCTAAGGTGAGATCTCGTGCTAAGCAAAAAAAGGGAAAAATGATTACTTTATACCAGAGAAATGTCCATCCTTAAAGAAGAATTCCTGAAAGCACAAGATAAGTTTTTCCTAACTGGAAATCCAGATGACAAACAGGCTGCCACTGAACTTAAGAAAACATATGACCAAAACTTAAACAGTCAAGACAGGAGGCAAAATGCTACATACATACAACAAGCAGATAATAAATCCAAAGCTATCTGGAACACTGTAAACAACGAGAGGCAAAGGAAGATAGGCGCTGAAAAACTACTAAAATAGAAATATATCATGACGGAGAGAACTGTTGACAGATACTGAAAGAATAGCTAATTGTTTTAACGAGTATTTTGCAAAAACATAGCTGAAGAAACGCTTAAAATAAATTACATAAACAATGATTCAGTCCCAGCCACTCAACATGTCGAAGCAGTTTCTAAGAGAAACTCTAACAACTTTGGAACCAACCACAGCTGATGAAATGTACAAAAATTGTAAGGTCTCTAAGGAGTTCATCTTCTTCTGGAGTAGATGAAATATCAACAAAGATCCTTAAATGTTGTGCTGATGAACTAATAACACCCCTTGTAAAAATCACAAATTTGTCCATTCAAAAAGGCATTCTTCCCATCAAAATTAAAAATTGCTAAAATCTATCCGAAATTTAAACAAGGTGACCCTCAAAACATTGCCAATTACAGACCTATCTCTCTTCTCCCATCAATCTCAAAACTTATTGAAAAAGTAACTCTTATTAGACTCTAAAGTATCTAAGAGAGAACCAAATACTAACTGACAAGCAGCATGGATTCATCTCTGGAAAAATCTACCACAACTGCAATTATTGACCTAGCTGAATATATAATTGACAATATGGAGATCAGCAACACTATCACCAGCTTATACCTTGATCTCAGTAAAGCCTTTGATTGCCTTGGACATGAAACTCATATTACTAAACTTCAAAAATGTTGGTATTAAACAAAACAGCACTCAGTTGGTTTTGAAAGCTATCTCAAAGGACGAAAGCAAATAGTGGAACTAAAGGAAACAACCAAGGGACTCACACAATCACTACAATCTCACCCCCTACCAGTGAGAAGAGGAGTTCCACAAGGCTCGGTCCTTGGACCAGTTTTGTTTATTTTTATTTATAAATGACTTTCCAGAACACTTGAGAGAATATTGTCAAATGATCATGTACGCAGACGACACAGTTCTGCTTGCAGCAAATAGAAATACTGAACAACTGGAAATTAACACATACATAGCTTTCAACATGGCTCAAGAATATACAATGAGAAACGACCTCGTTCTCAATGAGAAAAAAACAAAACAAATGACTCTAGGCAGTAAAAAGGCCCTTGTAACTGAACTACCAAATATCCAAGCAGCTGATGAAGTTAAACATCTTGGCATAATACTTGACGAGAAACATGCGCTGGAAAAACCATATAGACAGCCTCTGCCTAAAGCTTAACTCAGCATTGTTTGCATTAAAGAGAACCAAGACAACTAGTACTCATGAAGCCACGAGAACAGCATATCATGCGTTATTCGAAAGCCACCTGCGTTATGGAATAGCAGTCTGGGGTGCTTCTTCAGCTGGCAATCTCCACAGAGTTCTGGTGATGCAGAAAAAAGCAATAAGGTTAATGGCTGGAATAGGACCTAGAGAGAGCTGCAGAAACATCTTCAAAAAAACTGGAAAATATTGACAGTAACATCCATTTACATCATAGAAACCATACTTTACTGCATAACTAAGAATCCTCCAAAACAAAGAGATCTCCACGGCCACTACACTAGACAAGCAGGGGATTACACTCTACCAGTCCATAGAACAGCATTATACGAGAAAAAAAAAAACCATCATATGCTGGAATGAAACTGTTCAACAAGCTACCAGATCATCTGAAAGACAACCCAAGAGCTATAAAGAGAACCTTACGGTGTTGGCTGCAAGACCACGCATACTACACGCTTGATGAGTTTCTTCTCATGGAATGATGAATTTTAAAAAGACCTCTCGTTTAATAATACAATTCATTTTTAAAAACTGTTTGACTCTGTAACATGTCTTGATGATGTTGTTAATAAAGAATATTGTCTATTGTCTATTGTCTATAAGAACTGAAGACGATTGCGCAAGATGGCGCCGGGTGAGTAAAAATCCAGTTCTGTGAAGCTTGCCCTAAAAGAGTTACAAATAGCTCTGGGGGAATTAAGTGTGAGGTGTGTCAAAAAGTGGAATACTCCTTCTCAAAAGGCGAAAAGCCGAATTTTGTGTGTAGTAACTGTGAACAACTACAGGAGCAACGTAGCAGTGCAGTGAGTAACCTTATTTCAGAAACTGTTTCTGAAAACTTTCACGTGAATTGTGAATGTTTTGATCACATCAAAATATTGACAGATCAGATATTTGATCTAACTAAGAATCAACGTGAACTTAGTAATCTGTTAGGTGTATCTAGGGCTGAAAATGCTAAACTTGTTTCTATCCTGAAACAGTAATACAGAGGCCATTGGTATCATTTTAACAAATAATTCTAACCATTTAACTTATGCTAGTGTTCTAAGGTCTAGCGCTGATAATTTAAATTCTTTGACGGTGATAAATAAGTTTAATGAGGACAGTAATATTAAAATTGATGGTGCAGTTTGGTGAACAAAACTTGACTACGGCAGTGAATAAACCTGATTTCTTGTCTGCTGGGAAAATCAGAGAATATAATCCAATGCTACCACTGCTCCAGTAAGTAAGAAAATAACTTCTGGAAATGTCAAACACAAGGTTATTCAAGTCGGCAGTGGTTGGCACTGGCTGTGAAATCGGAGAGGGGCAGGCTGGGCTACATGGAAATAACTCGATGCTCAACCCAGTATCGGTTAATTCTACAGCATTGAGTTCGGTTTCGGCGGTCTGTGGTGTTGAGGAACCAACTGATTATGATGCAAGGGAGCCTGAAAACGAATCGTCTGAACCAAGAAGGGATAATACAAATAACGTATTTGTAGAGATTAATTACAAAAAACGTAAAATGCCGGGTCAGAGTAGCCTAGGACAGGTAAAAGATGTATGTTTTTGACTGGTAGTGCTACTGTTAACAGTGATAAATTAAAAATTGTTGAAAAAAAACACATATTTTCTTATCGAGACTTTCTGAAGATACGGAGTGTGAAGATCTAAGGCAAATACTTGAAAGACTGTTCTGATGGTGGTAATTTTGAAGTAACAAAATTAAAAACCAGGTACCCTGGCTACAGTTCCTTTAAAATCGGCGTTCCTCTGACACTCTGGAACAAGGTTTATGACCCAGACTTTTGGCCAATGGGAACATATGTGAGTCGATTTAGGTACCCACGTAAAAATGCTTCAGTACCTTCTTTTTTGGATCCCAGTCAAGGGGCAAATAGAATAAAATAGATCTTTCACTTTTAGGTGATGTTCTGGAGCAAAATCCTAATAACAATTCAATAGTAACTAAACTTTGTGTTGATAGGCCTAACCTGAAAGTTACATCCTGTGATGCAAATACAATAATTGGGTGTAATTTTAATTTTAAATTGACTTTTTGGAATATTTGTAGTTTAACCAATAAACTCTGTAGCATTGAATTATTGAATAACCAACTTAATTCTGATGTATTGTGCATTGCGGAGCATTGGTTAGCTTCCTCTGAAGTCCAGCATTTGGTTAATTCCAGAGTATAGTATTGCAAGCTATTTTGCAAGGGAATATCACTTGCACGGTGGGAGTGCTTATTTGTGTCAAGCAAGGTATTGAGTTCTCCATCTTGGACTAAGTTCTTGGCTACTCGGAGGAGATGACTTGTGAGTTGGCAGCTGTTGTGCTCCCTGTGTTAAAGACGGTTGTTGTTGCGGTTTATAGATCTCCTGCAGGTAGTCTAGCCTCTTTTTATGGAAAGTTGCATGATGTTTTTGCTTTTTTATACTGCATCAAAATGAACATTATTGTAGTTGGGGGACTTCAATGTAAACTTTATGGCAGACAATGAAGAGACCCATGAACTATTAAACTTAATTGATAGTTTTGGATTGAATGTGACTGTATCAGATATCACGAGGCCAAATACCAACTCTTGTGGAACTGCGGGTAGCTGCATTGATAACCTACTAACTTCCCTATATCCAGATAGAGGACAATCGTCGGTGCTCCATAATCCTGCTTCTGATCACAACATCATCTTCTTTGTTGCGGATATCGAGACTGATGGATCTACGGGAAGTGGTCTCATATTAAAACACTTAACTAGACCTTTGAGCTTGTCTGGGGTATCCTTTTTTATCAATTATCTTAGACAAATTAACTGGTTAGATGTATATAGGCTAAATTTTAAGTATCAATATAAAGTTTAAAATGTTTCTTGACCTTTTTTATGGGCCTTAAATTGTGCTGCTCCAATTAAAAAATTGAAATTAAAAGCTAAAAGTTCATGTACTAGATGGTATCATGATGGTCTTGTTAAACTTAAGTCTGAGCTGGATAGGTTATATTTTATTACTCAAAATACAATTAAGGATAAGAAGGATGTAAAGGCAAAAATATAGAAGTCTCAAAGCAGTGTACAAACGTGAGATAGACAGAGCTAAACTTTTTGTCATAACAATAGCATAATAGATAGATCCAAAAATAAAAGCAAAGCTGCTTGGGGCATAATAACAAAATCAGCCAAAGTCAACAGCAGGCCAGTTCCCAAGTCTCATTTTCTCAAACCTGACACTTTTAATGATTTTGTTGTCTCTTCTGTGGAAGATACTTGTAAAAACATTGGTAATAGTACCTATGATTATTTTTATTATCTTGACAAGTCCTGTAACTCAGAGACTATAAATTTTAACTTTAGTTTTAAGGAAATTAAGGTGGAGGAAACCTATGGAGCTATTTTTAGCCTAAGCAATAGCACATGTTTTGATGTTTTTGGTATCAATGCACATTGTACTAAAAGCTGCTGCCGAACATATTTGTGAGGTCTTGACTTACTTGTTTAATGAATGCATTAATAGTGGAACTTATCCTGATATATTTAACCCTAGAAGTGTGGAACCAGCATATTTTATGTCGGTTGTAATTTATGTGTGTTGTGCGGAACCAGCATATTGTATGTCGGTTCAGTTTTTTCATTAAAAATAATTATTTATCCTCAAACAATCACCATGTTTTTGGTATCATTGCAATTGTGAGATTGCACTCTACAATTATCATAAAAACTTTTATTTTCTAAACTTCAATATTACGGTCGTGGTGAAATGTTTTCTGAAGAAGTCATCATTTGAGTTGAATTTCGCGGGTGGCCGGGTCAAAGAAATGCGTCATTTTAAACCAATCACAGCAAGTTACGTATTGCCTGCAAACAGTGTTGCATATGTCAATAGACGCGGAATGATGAAATATTCTTTCTTCCAGTGGCAAACAGAAAGTCATTAGAACGAATAGTTGATTTACTATGAATATTCTAAAAAGGGACAATTTTAAAGTTGTAAACCAGCATATTTTATGCTGGTTAGTATAATAACATTCACACAGTTATTTATTGTCAATAAAGAAAATAAAGAAAAACAGTGTAAAGTGAAAGAAACGATCTACCGGTACAATCTTTCAACGGTAAATTTAGTTCAGTAGGTTTCCGGCAGTGCGAAACGAAAGAAATGAATCACGGCGTCGCATCAAGACCAACCCAACCCATCCCTGTCGCCATTGTTGACCATTTTGTTTCACCACGAGCTTATTTTTTTACCGATTTTCATAATTTAGGTCTCTATTTTTTCAGGTTTGAAATACTCAACGGCATAAATGCAGATGAAATGACAAAAACATTATAAAAACAATGTTATTTTTAACTATAATATCTATTGTTTATATATTGTCAAAAATTTTACAATGCAAAGGTTTTACAATATTTGACGCACAACAAATTATTCTTTACTCAATTTCAAAAAATTTATTGAGTGTATTCTTTCAAACATTATGTGCTAACATAATATAACAAGTAAAAAAAATTTAAAAAAATGTTTTCATATTTTTTTTTTACATTGCAAACCAGATTATTTTTTATGAGTAAAATTCTTCAACGTGCGACTGTTAACAAAAAATGTCATAACTCAGTTCCTTCTCAAAGTATTTGAAACATATCTTATATTTTTATTTTAGCTAAACAAACATAACGTACTAAGGGTATATTCAAAAATTACATATAAACATAAAGTATAAGTGAAAATTTTTAGCTTGTTTCTAAATTTTGTTACAAAATGTTTTCATTTTTCAACAGATTTGTTTTTGTAAGCTTATAATAAAATAATAGTTTATTTTTTTGTTGTTTACTTTTAGTGTTTTCAAATAGCATGTATAATTTACAATAGAAAAACTGTTTTTCATATAAAATATATAGTCACATTTGGAGGTAAAAAAAAATGAAAAGCCCAAACCCTTGTACATTTTTGTAAATTTTCGCATTTGTAAAAAACAAATAGCAAAATTACAATTTTTGTTTAATAGAAATTTTTTAATATATTTTCTAATTTGGCATAGAATTCTCTACATTTTTATACATTTAACATTTTGACCTTACTGTAATATTTCAATACCTTACAGAGGTCCAAACTTGAAATTTTCATATAAAACTTTTTGCAATTTCTCATTATTTTCATGAAAATATATACTAAACCAAAGAATATCAAAAGATGTATTACTATTTCAAATAGTAAAACTTCTGAGAAGAAAAACGATATATAACATATATGTTTTCTTGATATTAAGTATTTTTTATGAATTTTTTAAAAAAACCCTTGCAACACGTCAAAAATGGACTAACGTTTTATCTTTGGTAACATGGACACACTTCTAGGGTTAAGATTAGTAAGGTTATACCTGCAAAGGTCCTATGGACAAGCATTGCAACTATAGACCTATTTCTATTATTCCAGCTGTGTTGAAGGCCTTTGAGCGGTTGTACATGGGCAGATTGTAGATTATTTAGAGTCAAATAAGTTGTTCAGTGACTGTCAGTTTGGTTTCCGTTCTAATCGCAGTACCATAAAAGCGGTTACAGGCTCTTGTAAGTGCTTGTTTTTGATGGCCTTGAACAAAAAAATGTTGTTAATTTTAGAAGTTATGACCTTTCAAAGGCCCTTTGATACTATTGAACATAGTATTCTAGCCCATAAACTGAAATTTTATGGTTTTAATCAATTAGCTTTAGATTTTTTAAACTCTTATCTGACAAATAGTTGTGTATATTTAAATGGCTCATATTCAGTAACTAAACCTGTTAACTTTGGAGTGCCGCAAGGCTCAATACTGGGCCAACATTATTTATTCTTTATATAAATGACCTCCCAGGAAATCTAAATGACAGCTGTGTAAATACTTATCTCTTTGCAGATGACTTGGGGCTATTGGTTAGTGCTGAATCAGCCTTGGACAGTGTAAATAAACTTAGCGATAAGAATTCTACTGTCTTGGATTGGTGTTCTGCAAATAAACTTTGCATAAACATTGAAAAAAGTTCAAAACCTACCTCTCAATTTGTACAGTAAAAGTAGCGAAAATAGTATGTATTAAGTTTCTTGGAATATATGTTCAGTCGAATCTCAAGTGGCATGATCATATTAACTATATAGCCTCTCGAGTTGCTAAAGGTGTTTTCTTAATTAGGGCATTAAAGGGCACAATTTCAACTGATTATTTATTGTTTGTATACTATGCTTATGTTCATAGCTTTATCACTATGGAATCACCTTATTGGGGCAATACACAGTATGCAACAAAAATTTTTATTCTGCAAAAAAGGGCTGTTAGATTGATTGCTGGTGTATCTAACAGAGAATCACTGTAAAGCTTGGTTTGCAAAGTTTAATATTTTAAACCCTGCCATCTGTTTATGTATTAAGTGTTTTGATGTATGTTAAAGATAACGTGAATGACCTTGTTAGCCTTAGTGATAACCATAACTATTTTACGAAAAATAGGAATGATCTGTTTGCTGATGAAGTGTAAATACACAAGCACGCAAAGTAGCTTTAGGTATCTGGGAATCAAAATTGTACAATGCTTTACCTGCACATATAAAAAAATTATCTAGGCCTAGGTTTGAAACCTCCATAACAAACATGTTGCTTAAGAAGTGTATATATAGTGTAAATGACTTTTACAATGCTAGTATAGTATGCTTCTTTAACTTGTTTCACATGTTATAACTTGTTGACGTTGTTATATACTATTGTAGTGTCCTGACAATAAATGATTTTATTTGATCTGATTTGATAGTCTGGGGTAGTTTTTGTAAGACAAACTTGCAAAGAATTCTCATTCTCCAGAAGAAAGCAATCCGGATACTGACAGGATTGGGACCCTGGAACTCATGTTGTATTTAAGAGTATTTAAAGATCTTAAAATTCATACTGAGGTAGCACTTTTCATTATTGAGAGTGCTCTGTATGCTTACAAACAAAACTTGAGCAAAGGCACTGACATCCACAGGTACAACACCACAGTCGCCAACAACTACACTCTGAAAGCCCACAGACAATCTTTGAGAAGCAACCAACATATATCGGTACCAAGTTCTTGAATATTCTGCCAGAGGAAATGAAGAGGACCAGTGCTGCTGAAGTAAAGAACATTACCAAATGGCTTCTTGACAGATCCTACTACACTATTGAGGAATTTGAGAACTGGAGAACACAATAACTTCAAGAGTAACCAAAATAATGTAATTAACTATGTAATTTTGTTTTCTTTTTCTCAACTAAATGTTATATGTGATGCCAAAACCATTCTCCATGAATATGTAAATAAAGATATTTGTCTATTGTCTGTGATTTAATAAACAAATACAGGGCTTCTGTTATTCGTCCCCAACTAGACAACAATTAGAACTATTTGACACAAAAGCTGCACATATAGTTAAGATGAATGTTTATCCTTACCTGTTTATGAGTGAATACATCATTTAGTTTGCCCATGAGAGCGAGTGCCGCAACAGCGCAGTACGTCACACCCCCGTGTGACTCCAAGTCCGGCCCAGGAGCTATCCCGTAGTCATACGACTGGAACACAATCATCACTACTGAACAAATGTTACCAAATGACGTTTCACTCATTTTAACAAATAAAATACTAAACATGAATTATTAAGATTGCTTTTTATTGGAAGAATATGTATTTAGTTAAAGATATATTATATAGGAATTTGTTTAACAAATTTAAAAATCTCTAGAATGTAAAGTGATGGTATTGTAAAAATGTTATATTTTCTAAAATATGCTTTGCACAAAATCCTGTAGCTTAATTTAAATATAACCCTGATTGTTTTTTTCTGTAGTATAAAAAAATCTTGATTTTATTAGTCATCGCCAGAAAATGGTGCTGTGTCTAGTTAGAGAAAAAGTAGCCATTAACAATGTTGTACTTAAGTCTGTTAATTCAGGTAGAGTTTTAATTGTAAATAATGCTCTACTTAGTTTTAACTCCTTGATATGTGATTGCCAACTTAGAAACTGTCTAGATTTACTCGTAAAAATGTTGTGCTTTCTGAAATTTGGCAAATTTCTCCATTTGAGAATATTAAATTTGCGTAAATATTTAATTTCAACCAGTTGCTTTCAAACCAATTAAACATATCAAAGATTGATTGCAGAATATTCTAGACAGGCATAATTTTTCCTCTTTGAAGAGGGGTTGTATCATCAGCAAATAGAATAATTTTAGATATTAAGAGGTAAACCATTTACAAATAATAAAAACAACAATGGACCCAAAATGGAACCTTATGGAACAACAGCGTGAATCTCCCACCAGCTAGAGTAAAATACTTTGCCCCAATTATCATCTATTTTGACTGTGATATCTCGATTTCAGATAAGTTTGAAAAGATAAATTGGAAACCTCTCTGAACCCGTAACATTCCAATTTTTTCAGTAAGAGGTCATTATTTACACAATCAAAGACCTTGGGACATGATATATTATATACCAAGCACCCTCCATGATTCATTCAAAGCCTCCACAACACATACGAAACAAGGTCAAAGATTGCCATTTGTGTGGATTTTCTCCTCTGAAAACCAAATTGTTGGGAGGAAATAAGGTTGTGTTGTTCTAAGAATGCAGCTATATCATTGTACACAATCTTTTCAACAACCTTGGAAAAAGCTAAAAGCAGTGTTATTAGCCGATACCAGTGCATTTATCCAGAGTCACCTCTTAAATAATGGGTTTATAACTGTATATGTAATTTTATAGGAAAAATTCTAGTTTTGAAAATTATGTCAACAATATATTTTAAACTAAATTTGTCTAAGAAATCTAATACAAAAGATTGCTTCTTGTGGATGTTACAAAAGCTAACTCACCATACTACGAGTGATGTACGAGATTGTCTTCTCTATGTCCATGCCTGACCAGTCGTCCAGCATGTAGCAAATACAGGCAGCGCAATACACAAACCTCATATCGTTCTCGCTGCCCGACAAGGTTGCGCAAAAACTGAAAAAAATTTATTAAAAATTGGATCATTATAACCCAGTTTCTTCATGCAATTTAGCCATATTAAGATACATAGTAATCTTAGTCTACTAGAATCCTGAGTATGTAGAAATTTAATGCCATTATAAATTCACGTTTATTTATCTATTTAACGAACAAGTGGACCTAAAAATTACCAAGTTGACCATAACAGAAGCGTTGTGTTTCTGACAACTGGATGATTTCGGCCAGAAATTGTACAGAAGGAAGCATAGATAGAAAGTTATTTTAACAGACAGGCAGGACTTGGATGAATGGTGATGCCATCGAAAACATCCAGGACGGCAGTAAACAGAATCCGTGCTCACATATAATCTTGTTTGGCTGATCAAAGGGAGGAGTGGTAGGCACTAACTACACTTGAATGCCAAATTTAATCAAAATTGCAAAAGTGCAAATTCATTTAGTATTGGCACATGGTTACTGAGGAAAAAGTCATCTATTTTATTACTATATATTAAATGTGTTTAAACCATATAACCGTTAAAATATGAATAATATAAAACAAATCCCAAAACTAAACTAAGTACATTTTCAATATTTTGTCAAAATTTAACTTTTGAACCCAAAAAATATTTGGCAGGGTCAAAACACCCGACCTTCTGATACAATTTTATCTCCCAGGATTCCACAGCTAATTAGCAAATTTGCAGTGTTTCAGTTTAAAAATTAATATTAAATTTATTTGTGCTCCATTTTTATTCATTTGTTAATGTTGCTTGTAATAAACTGTTCTATAATATAATAATTTACTAAAAATTATATACATATATATATATATATATATATATATATATATATATATATATATATATATATATATATAAAATTCTCCATTTCAAAATTTCCATAGGAAAATAATGAAATGAAAAAGAATATTTTTAAATTTTTCAAATTTATTATGAAATAACATTACAAAAATTCTCAGAGAATTTATATATGTTTGTCTTAAACGCCATTTAATAATGAACCTAACATTGATCTCATAATGCAATATGGCTTTCTAAAAATAAAAAAATAATTCCAATAACATAATATTTATATACTGTTATAAAGGTTGTATACGCTACTGCTATATAACTACTATTGAATCAATTTGGATAGCATATTTTTACACTTCATTAGCATTGAAACACTAAAATCTAGGTTATAATATTGACACATTTATGAATTTGAGAAAAATTCACATTTATATTGCTCCTCTAAACTTTAGCTCAACGTTAAAAGCGGAGCATCGGATGCATGAACCGCACTAGACCATTTTAACTACAAACCCAGCTTTCATTATTATTTTATATTTCATGTAAATTTGTAATACATTTTTACTTATAACATTGACATAGCCTACTACGGATGAATACTTCTGATAATGACCTTTCTTAGTCAAATTTATGTGAAAGGATTGATGAACACTCAGACATGATAATCTATTCTCACGAGGAGTGCTAGAATTAGAACACTAGAATCATCATCACTGAACTCACAGAGACCAACAGGCAGTTACTGCTAACTTTAACGCTGAGAAGCAGTAATGGCATACCAGTCAGCTGGTAAAACGTTTTCTGCCAGTGATGTAGCAATAATACTACTATATTTATTCGGTTAGTATTATTAATAGAAGATGATTTAAAGAGTTATAGAATGAAACCGTGCTTTATGTAGAACAAATCAGCAGCCAACTACCTACTCTTGGCTCAACCCATCATTATAACACCAGAAGCTGCGATAAGCATGTCCCTTTCACAGGTTAGAGCTGTTTCCAAAGAAGTCATCATATGCTGGAATTCAATGTTTCTATTGACTCACTAGTAATTAACGCTTTTAAAACAAAAATAAAAAATTGGTTGATTAGTCAAGCATTTTATAGTGTAATTGAATTTTAAAATATGAATTTCTCTTCTGTAAAATTTTAATCCAAGATGTTATGTAAAAACGGGTTTCTTACTTGAATGTTTATATTTATTTGTGTGCTTAATTTATTTAAGTTTTTAACTTATTACACGTATTGTTATACATTTTAAATGTAGGTATTATAAGTATTCACTTTTGTTGACTATAAATATATTTTATTTGACCCATTTAATTTGACATGTAACCTTTAATACCTACGATTAAGGCTACACTAAGGCTAAGTGTAATTTTAACTATGTCTATTGCAACCACTGTTGATTAATGACAATAAGCATATTTCATTTCAATTTAAGTAATGAAAATAATTTTAAGGAATTTAAAAACTATTTAAAAGAGTACAAGGTGAATTGATCTTTATATTCAATGAAGAATCTTTTTGAAAAATTATAAAAATTTAAAATGTTAACCCTTTTAACCCCAGCCATTAAATCAAGTGATGTGCCAGAAATCCCAAGCCATTTTCAGACAAAATGTAAGAGTTTAGTAAAAAATTCATAACTCAGTTATTTTTTAAGATATTTAGGTAATTCTTTTTTTGTTTTACTTCTTTATACATGTAGCTTACAGAAATATACAAATAAAATTATTATTTCGAAATTAATTTTTTGTACATACATATACATATATAAAAAATAAATAAAAATGAAAAAAATTTCAAGTTTGATCATGGAAACCATATAGATAAAAAAATATTTGACACAAAAATACCCATTTACTTTATGATATATTTACTCCTTAATAAAAGGAAACAAAAATTATAGGCCTACCTTTTTTACAAGTGGAGTAACATCAATTTTAGTAAAGCTGTGTAAATTTTTCTTTTTGCAATTTCTGGGCAAGGCAATGTAACAAGACCTTTGAAATTCACAGTACTTAAAATAAACATAAAAACCAAAGTTATTTCTGACAAAATAACTAAAACTGTTCATAATCTAAATTTAAAAAAAAGTTTTAAAACAATATTTACATCACTACAAAATGTAAATTTTCAAGATATCCATCACTCAAATCGCCGTCACTAATCACATCCACACCATTTGCAACTAGGTCACTAATTAGTGTATTTTCACTTACGGGAGACTTTGAACGATGTCTTTTACTCATTTTGAAATCAAACAAATCTGTCGTACTTTACACTGCTTTAACCTAAAACTGTGAAGAAAACGGAATATTCACAACCACGTGATATACAGCTGTCTGCAACAAGCGTGAGCAGTCAGTCGAGACAAACTGCAATTGCTCAGTCACAGACGGACAAAATACGAAGTCAAACCATTACAAAATAATATATTTCGATGCCAAATATCTTTTTGCACAAGTCTGTGAAATTTCAAAGCATTTGGTGAAATAGGTGGCCAGTAAAGTAATAAAAAGTGCACGTCCGCACTATACGGACGTCGGGGAGTTGACGCCATTTTTATGACGTCCGTATAGTACGGACGTCAGGGTTAAAAGGGTTAAGCAGTAACAAAGCAGAAAATGAAAAATGTATTTATAACGAATTAACAGTATAAGAGTAAGAATAGCATGTTAAAGCAATATCTTTAGAAAAATAAAAAAAAAATATATTGACACCATTCATATTGTACCGTGTACTTTTATTGAATAAAGTTGATTGACTGAATACATTGAGCAGTTGCTGAGTATCAACCGTAAAAATTAAGTAAACAATTACGACTCCATTAATAAAGAGACACGTGAATGAGTTGTAATATATATCTTTTATCAGTTGGAGGGTAAAATACATTATATTACGAAAGGAGTTTGAACAATCTAATATAATGCTGTAAAACGCCATTCCAAGTGTAAAATATCTAACCTGCCATCATCCTGCTGCAATGCCCGCACACCCTGTATGCAGGCCTGCCTGTCAACCCGCGAGAGGTCGTCTCCCAGGATCACCAGGGACCCAATTCCTGTATAGGTCATAGCTAGGTGGCCACACGAGTACAGAGGGATGCTGCTCCTCTCTCCGTTCTCGTTGTACGTCAAAGTGTTCGACCCTTGGAACCCGCACCGCTTTGTAATGTCCACCTCTGGAAAGTTTACAACACGACTTGTACTATATGCACACCAATTAAAGGTGGAAATTTTTTAACAGATACTACTGAAGCTTGATCTTATACATTATTCAGATTTTATGTTTTTTATGTATTTTGCTTTTACATAAGATTAAATTTTTTTCGTTTTGACACTTTACTAAATACAAGTAATAAGATTAAAATTTTTATAAGTTTCGAATAAAGATGTTTATGAAAATGAAGCGTTTTATTACTTTAAGCCTCTAATAATGAGCTACAAAGAAATGAAAAAGTTTTAGGAGTTTAAGTTTTTACAAAATATAATTTTTGGAAATGGATGGTTAATATTGGAAAGACCACATTATTTTATTTTGACTTGGGGAGTCTTCGAAAGATATCTCCACTAAAAAGGGTAAAATCATATTTTGCCATCAATCACCAAAATATGGTTTTCATAATGTAATATAAAATGTACATGAGAAAAGTAAACGGTGGGCGTTACAAAACATTAATCGTAGGCTTACCATGATTATTAGGCAATATCTGAAGGCTATATATCCAGTCACAGATCTCTTTCTTTTTGGCAGCTGACAGTTCATCAACACCATTCAGTATGTCCAAACCAGAAATTGCAAAGAATGCTATAGTTAACCTGGAAAAGTATTAGTCTTTAAAAATATATTCTCTAAACATACAATAAAATTCGTGCGATCATTATTGAATTTATGACGTTAATTATAAAATGTAATATTGATGTTAACTAAACAATACTATACATAAAGCAGCTATGGTGAGAAAGGCTAATTCGATGTGAATGTTGAATTTAGCTCCAGTTCACCTTCCTCTTACATAAACCATCTGAAATCTGATGCTGTTGCAGACTTGACTCCTGAAATCTGGAGTCATGTTCGTCTGAAGGGATCCAAAAATAGTTGGTGACGAAGAACGAAGACACTCAAAACAAATTTTGTAATCAACAATTAATTGTACATGTTGATCCTAATTGAGATTTTCATCAATAGTCGACCTAAGAATTTAGTACTTGACTTTTTGTTACTACTTGGTAGTTTATTAAGATTGTTGACTCAATTCCTTTTCTTGAGTTTTAAAAGATATATAGTTTGTTTTATTAATATTTAATTTTAATTATTTTCATTTAAAAATATATTATTGTTATTCAATTCCAAATATGAAAGCCTCCCTATCTCATCTACTGACTTAGATGATGATTTGAGGTTTCCATCATCTCTATAAAAACAAGTTTTCCTGGGAAATGTGTTTTAAACAAAGGTGCATATCTTTCAAGTAATATAAGAATAGCAATGGTCCTAAAATTGATCCTTGCGGAACGCAATGTTTAGCGCAAAAAAAAGACAGATAATCTTGATGTTTAATGTTACACAGCATTAAATACGGCCTATCAATATTGCCACTCAAATGACCTTTAGTTAACCCAGAGAAGACTAACCAACTAGCTTTCAGGAGAAGATGAGAAGCCCCAGCAATTCCTGAAGTGGACAGAAAACCCCAAGTAAAGTTTCTGGGAGTCATTGTTGATGAGAGCCTCTCCTGGACACAGTATATTAACAATCTCCTTCCTCTTTACTTTTTGTGATAAAGCGAATAAAATCAATAGGAAATATACAACTAACTGCAAGAGCAGCTTATCACTCTCTATTTGAAACACAACTTAGATATTGATTAGTGGTGTGGGAAGGAATCTCTGCAAGTAATCTCTAGAGAGTATTGGTGTTGCAAAAGAGGGCTATAAGAACCTTATCAGAGCTAGGCTTCCGGGAAAGTTGTAGAGAAGCATTTATAAGTCTGAAGATCATGACTAGCAAACTTCTACATAAAAGAAGTTCTAACATAAATGTAGAAGCACACTTATATGCGAGAAGTTTGTGCCAACAATATTCTATACAACCCTATTAAAATTGGAGGACCGAATACTACTGTAGAAATTGATGAAAGTTTATTTTCTCGTTGTAAAAACAATATTGGATGTGTACTACCACAACAGTGGGTGTTTGGAGGAGTGTGTTGGAAAAGTTGTGTTTTTTAGTAGCATTGCTGAACGTTCCGTGGCTCAGCTGTTACCCATTATTAAGGAATAAATCCGACCAGGGACAACTATTATATCAGACGAGTGGCAAACATATAACGGGATCTACAAATTAGGTTATAAACACTACACAGTAAACCATACATACAATATCGTAGATCCTAACAGTGATGCACAAACACAAACAGTTGAAAGTACTTGGCGTCTGGCAAAACAGCGTAATAAAAATCAGTGCGGGACCAGTCGTGCAATGTTCGAATGTTAAACTCATACTTGTGCAAGTTTATGTGGTGGCGGAGACACAAAGGAAAGGACCTGTTCGAGGAAATAGTACGCAATATCGCAGAGTATTGACCTTCTTTATCAAGTTAAACAGGTAACTAACTTCAATATTATGTATAAAAATAACGGGAATGCATTTGACAAGATTTTAAATAGTGGTATACATATAACGGAAAAGATCCTATATATGTATATATTACACTACCGACCAAATGCAGAATGCATCAGAAAGTTATTTACGATGGAGGTTAGTGAAGTGTGGTTAATTAATGATCTGTAAAATAACTACACTCCCGAACAGTACCTTCCATAGTTCCCCCTGAGATACGAGCACAATAATAACGTAATCAATTAATCTGAAACATTTTGGGTTTGCCTTAAGATAATGTAACACTAGAATCACGACAACACAACTAAAAATTAAATAAATACAAAAAAATCACAATGTGACATAGATAAGTCAAGGACTATGAAACAAAACAACGTAAGGCTCCTCATACATTTTGGATGATGTAGTTGAATCAGCTTGGATTGTCCAACCAATAGTAACATGTGCGGGGAAGTTGTTCGGACGAATAGTTATTTAGAGAACTAATAGGATTTCTACCAGCCGTCGTCCAACCAATGCAGCTCTAACAGAGAAGACTGACATGTGAGGAATTCTGCCAGTTCGAAGATGGACAGTGACAGTATTACTTCAACCAAGGTTTTGATGTGACCGTGATCGTCAAAACATAACCACACCAACTTTGTTTTAACCTAAATAATCTGATGACCAATCGGAACGTGTGAGGAGCAATTGTTCACAGACCAAAACCGAGACAGTCGGTTGTCTGATTTTAATCGTCGGAATGATCGTTACATGTATAGGAGCTTAATGCGACACATGGTTAGAACTACTGGAGAACCCCACTACACTAAACTAACTTACTACAAACGGTAATTTTGAGCAATTACTTGGTCAACCCCAAACTTTTTCATATTTAACTACGGTCATAAGGATGTTCTCAGAAAGCAAGAAACATATAATTCAAGCCCCGCAAGGCCGTCCTACAGGTTGCCAAGCGATAAGAAGGTTCAAAGTCCACGCGATAACAGTGGCTTGCGGGAGACGCGCGGAAGGCCAGTTGTGACAGTACCGTTATGGCTAGTGGTTCCTCCGATAATCCTATTTTATGTGACGGGTGTGAGAACATGTTACTTAGTTTCACGATTTCAAGTGAAGATCAAGAAAAATTAAACCTTTTTTGTACGAACACAGCGTTTTGCAACGCACCAAAGTTTGCCCTCTAGAATTTGATATTTTACTGATAGGTACTATCTCGAGGGATGTTTTTCTTTCGTTGCCATCAGTGCGGGGCAGCACCTACCGAAGTCCGCGCTGATGGCCGGAGGCCAACTTGATAACAACTAATTAATTTGTAGCTCGAAATTTAAGAAAAACATTGTTCATTTGGATCAAAATTCTGCTCATTTCAGTATTATTTTTAATTTACATTAACTTTCCGGGGCCTAGATTACGTTTTTTTAATTTCACATACATCTCTAGATTATCGTAGTAAAATATGAAAAAGTTTGGGGTTGACCAAGTAATTGCTCAGAATTACCCTACAAACACTATAGTAACCACTCACTGTTCACATAGTAATATTCAGGTGATACAACACCTGCATGTCGTCGATTTTTATGGATCACGTCATGTAAAATACAATGTTTGGTATTAATCTACTCCTAACCCTCGAACAGGCAGAGTCGTAATTTGTAACACATTGAACATCATCTGCTAATTATGTCATTTTCTGAACAATATTCATTCAAGTAGTAAAAGTTATATTACTGTAATCAGCAGATTCCGTGCCTTCTTTTCATGTACTCACTTTTATACATCAAGTTAGTTTCTTTATAGCCTATTTTATTGCACGCTAAAAACTAAAGATATCTTATGCACTTTAGCGGTTGTTGTTAAGTCAGCTAAATTCTGTACTGTTTAGGTTTTTTAGTATTTTCATTGTGTATTATGAGTAGACGTTTTCTTGATCAGTTAAACAACCTGGACATTTTAAATTGAAGGTATTAGTCATTTTTAAGAGATGCAGTTAAAATAAATAACTAGAAAAATAGTTTCAAATTCTTTTTAAAAAACAACAGGTGGCCAAAGTAAACAATTACCGTTTTTGTATTCTTTAGTTTCGGTATTTTTAATCGATTATTTGATAGCCTTGTCTGATTCTTTTATGGTAGTGGCCGCTTAGGTATTTATTTACATTAGCGTGACCATGGAAAATGGACTTTTTTTCATGGGTTGGGCATTTATAGCCAAGTATTATTATAACAGGTGCATATGAACTGGGGGGAAAGTATATTATTGTATTATATTTATGCCTTTCGGACATTATTGCGTTAAGGAGCAGGGGCATCACGTGATCTGGGATTCGACTTTTGCAAGCTCGAGTTAATTTTTTTCTAAAAGAGCACTGCGCAGCGGGCAGGCATCGTTGACAGGATTAACGTATTAGTCAGACTCGTCTTTACGAATTGCTTCCACGTGAGATACCGAACATCCAACATAAAGGTGTGCCATTACCACTACTTCAAAATGGCGTCCCTTCTTTATTTGAGAAGGCGCGGAGTATTACCAAACTTTCAAATATGGATAGTGTTACCAGAGGTACGATAATTTTATGCGCCGGTAAGATACACGATGGGTAGTTATTATCGTAACATGAAAGATTTTTGACAAATTTATACAAGTAACAAACCAAAAGTTAATTATAACATAATTTATTATACGAACATAACATACTTTTTCATTAAATGTGTTTGGTACGATTATTTTATATGAAAGTACGATAATTTCTCGTTGTTGGTATGATAATCGGTTTTTAAAATCTGGCTATACTGAGTTTGAGCAGATGCGGAGTTATAGGAAACTGTCAAAAACGGAGTTTTCAGAGGATTTAAAAAAATCGTAGCTCCTTTGATTTTTTTCTTCAATATTGTTTTCATAAAAAATTGTAGTTTTCAGGAAAAAAAAATGAACATACCTTTCCATGGTCACGTTAATGTAAATTGATACCGCCGCTTATTATACTGCAGCCAAGAAATGTAGATATTCTGTTTGTGCAGTTATTAAAAACCCATATCTAATATTAAAATGATAGACCTAGGGGAAGACATCTTAGATATCAATAAAGTGAATTTCTTACCTAGTGGCATCAAAGTGTGCTAAACTACTAGGAATCATATTTAAATGGTGCATGAAATACTTAATATGCTTTGCTTTGGACAAAGGTATAGGGTTATTGTTAAACATTGTCATTCTGTCTAGATTAACATATATTATAACTTAACAGTGATCGTTGTATACACAGTTTATAAACACAAAAGTAGAGTACTAACAGAACCTAACCTCAAACATATAAAAAACGCAAACTAAGATGAGTCACTTTTTTGTTCTATCTGTATGTACTCAGAGACGTTTGTTTTGTATCATGTTATCTCGCTGTTGTTTAAAGGATGGATGGACATATTGTGCATGTAATTTTTATGAAATGTAATTTTAATTAACTCTTCACTGTGGTTGGATAAATAACAAATATAATAGTTGTTGTTATTTTAATCAAATCAAGAGATTCGAATATAAATTTTCCTGGGTTTTTTAAAAATAATCTTTTAAATTGTTCCAGCTTTCAAAAAGGGAGATAAGCTGTTACTTCAATTTTTTCTTATTTCTACGTGCGTATTTTTAAACATCTTTGATATACAAACAAATAATTGATTTTTAATTAATAAAATATTACATATTACTGAAAAATATTGAAGACTATAGAATCAACTATCTTTAGTAAGATCAGTAGAAGCCAGTGTGCCTCAGGATTCGGTCCTTGGTCAATTTTTTGTTTACCTTAGCTAATAATGTCCTTAATTTGCAGTAACGAAATTAATACAGTAATTTATGAAGATGAGAACATTAGTTCTGAAGCAGGTAATAGTATTATTAAATTACAATTATTGGTGTGGTATATTTAAGGTCTAGAAGCAGACTTCGCAGATCGGCATAGCTGTCATGACTCAATGGTCCCCTGTTAAAACGATTTCCCCTAACTCGATGTCCTCTCAACTGGCTGACAGAGCATCACATCCAAAATCATGGACCATACGAGAACCTCTGATCACGTAGCGATCCTGCATCAGAATGAATCTGAAATACGTAAAATCTATTTATATGTGTTAGAAAACATGTGGAGGAAGTGGGAGTCCACCCCCATCCAACAATATCTGCTACTGATGACACCGGTGGCTCAACAAGCCCCTCCGGAAAATAATAGGTGGTTCTACACGTCCATCCGACGAGGTACCGGTGGCTCAGCACATCTGTCCGGTGACTCGCGGGCTCTACACGCCCGTCCGACGAAGTGTGGTGGTTCAACACGCCCACCTGACATATCAGGCCACTAAGGCTCGACTGCCTTGCCAGCTGCTTATGCGGTAAAGGGTGGTGATGGTTGTTTAGCTAAAGTGGGGACTGGAAAGCAGTAAGGTAGAGTTTGACTTTTTAATGAATAATTTTTCTAATCCAATTTACCTATACTATACTGTTTCAACATTTTCAGTTCTTTATAATTGTTTTTCTTGCTGCAATACTTGGAATTTCAATCATTTCACTAAAAAGCTAAAAACATTTTGTAAGCGTCAAGTATTAACAACCACATATTTTGGTCTTTTCCAATTCCATATTTCGTATGGATTGTTTTTGATAGAGGATTTCAACATATATCGACCATATTCTTATGATATGATATTCCCATACAATTTTTTGATTTAAACGTAAACAATAGCCTGACATTAGTCCATGGCATACAGAATAAGCTTAAAGATTTTTATCCTTATAAGAGTGCTGGGCATGGAAAGATACCTTCCCTGGTTTTAAAACTTTTGCGCACCACTTTTAGTGATTCTTTTTAAGGATAATCTTCAAGCAGGAATCTTTCCTTTAGATCTTCAAAAAGTTGAGTGGTGCCTATTCGCATCATGTTTATGTCTGACAATAAAGAAGGCATAAACAATACAGGCGTATAGTAATTCGACCAGTTATTGTCAAAATCTTTGAAAAAATTGTCCATTAATGCAATATTAAGAGTCAAATATCTCCTAAGCAGCATGTTCTTTTTCATGGTTGTTCCACAGTAACTAACCTTCTTCAGTTTCAGGAACATGTTCTAAACTATTTTGGAAACTCTGCTTAAATAGTCTGTGCCTTAATGAAGTTCTCTAAGGCACTTGATAAGGTTAGCCAGCAAATCATAATATCTAAAAGATACGGAATGTTTGGGCCACAGCTTGAAAGCTACTTCACCAACAGAAGTATTGTGGTTCGTCGAGTAAATGCTTACTCTACGCCTTTTACTGCTCTTCTACGAGTCCCTCAGGGGGTCACATTTGGACCCTCTGTTGTTTGTTTTATAAACGATATCGGAGGCTCCATCTGCTCTGACTTTAATGTGTTCGCTGACAGTATACAAATCTTTACAAATGTCTTTACTCATCAAGATCAACTGACTCTTCAAAGAGGTCTGGAAAGAGTCAGTGGATGGTGTAAAATTAACGGCATAGTTCTCAATGTTCAGAAGTGCCAGATCATCACTTTTAGTCGCTGAGTCAAAGGTTTCGTCTATAATTATCTAATTGGCGGCACTGCACCGAGGAGTGTGTGTACAATGAGAGATCTTGATGCAATATTAACCTATATCCTAAATAAACAAGATTATTTGAGGTTGAGTGGTAGAGAGGGCTAAATAGCCCTAACTCCGCCTCTTGAATAAAGGCATATTTCATTCGATTATGTACTGTACATAACATCTAGATCTAATGGATTCGTTGGATTCATTTTTAGATCCACAAGACATTTTTAAATCACCTCAGTCTCTTGTTATTCTGTATAAGTCTTTGGTGCCACATATACTTGAATATTGATCTATTCTTGGAATCCTTATCAGATTGGACATGTTACTATGCTGCAAAGGGTCCACCTCCATTTTATCAGGATACTTGACATCCGTCTAGGATACCCTTACTGAACTTGAAAGTCAGTTTAAACTAGAGCTTCTCCAACCAAAGAGGAAACACTGCTACATATTGTTCCTGTTTAGACTTGCCAACGGACTACTGGATTCCCCTGACCTAAAAAACTGTAATATTACAGTCCCAAGAGCTACTGTACTCTATTTTCCGTCAAGGATTTCGACCCACCTACTATTCCTACAACACAGTAATCGCTAAATTTCTTCGTACTAGAAGTGACATTTCTAAATCAGTGTATCTATATTCTTAAAATGAGTTAAGTGACTCAAACACATTTATTCATTTAATAAATTATAGAAAAAGTTGTATATTCCAATAGTTTTCTACCTTAAATAGGCATAATGCAATTTGAATTTAAAAGTAATGTAACTTTAATACTTATCTACTTAAAGTAAAACAAATCAATTACTAAAAAAATCGGCAAACTAGTAAAGAGCAAGGTAATATGGTAAACAACTATTTATCGTATTTTTTTTAAACTTTTGAGTGTTGTCGCAGTTGTTATTTTTTTTGTCTGTGTGTTGTTTAGTTTAGTTTGTGTTTGTTAGTGTTTACCTAGCCCTAGTCTATACATAAATATGTCAACGGCAATGGGAATAGAAATTAACAAACATTTCGCGGAAAAGAAGAGATTAATTAGGATGAGTACAGATTTAAGTCGTAAAGGAGATATAGATGAACCCATCAAAGAAATTATAGAATTCATTAACAATCTTGAAGAATTTGTTACTACAAGTTCATGTTCTGGAAGAATAATTATTTTAAGTAAGGTGGGATTTACTTTCACATTTAGTTGTTATTCAACCAATACACATATAGCCTTAATATAGAGTACCCAGAGTTAAAAGTAAAAGACTAACAAAAACTATTTAAAACCACCTTTTACCCTAGAACTGCTAGTTTATTATTCTCTTAACCTTTTTGACTGATAATTAGACACATTTAAAAAATATCCAAAACGGGTAATTGTTTACTTTAGCCACTTCAAAATATTTGTCAGTTTTTCTTGAGGTAAATGCTTAAAATTTAAGTTAAAAAAACATTACAATTGCATTTTTTAAAGATTTTTAATCTCGTAATTGACCGAGCTAACAGTAATGCCTCTGGCCATCAGCGAAGACTGTGGCTGCAGCGTGCTGTGCGCCCAGATGGCAACGAACGAAAACCATCCCTTGAGATAGTACGGATCAGTAAATTATAAAATTCCAAAAGGCTGATCACTAATGTTCACTAAATATTATAAACTCACCAATTCATATAAACCTGTAAGGTCTAAAACAACGAAACAACAGGTGTATCCTCAGCTAGAGAATATTGGCCACCACATTTGTTGCACAAAGAGAAGGAATTTAAATAAAATATTTTCCTGGAATTGTTCAGTATTTTAGCATAGATCATAACTGCCCAGAATAACCTTTTTGCAGGGATATGCTTAAAATGTAACATAAAATAATTATGATATTTACTTGAAATTAGTTTTGTTTTTAGTCCAATTGCTTTTAAGAAAAAAGTACTTCTACGTAAATGTACTGCCAACATAATAAATAAAAATGTTTAAAAAATAAAAATATTTTAATTGCTTAGGCTATAATATAAGAATTATTATTATATAATTATATATATATATATATATATATATATATATATTACGTGTTGTCCCAGACAACTTAGCTCGCCTCCGGCCTGACTTGGTGGTCATCGACCGTGACCGGAAATCAATTAAACTGGTCGATGTCACCATGCCGTACGAGGACGGATGCCAGTCTATTGTCGAGGCACGGGAGAGGAAGTATGCCACCTACGATCCCCTCGCCCAGACTCTCCGAGCCGGCGGCTTCCATGTCACCGTGGATGCCTTTGTAGTCGGCTCTCTGGGCGCGTGGGACAAAGCCAAGACCCGACATATATATATGTGTGTGTGTGTGCTGTTTGTATGTACATATATATATATATATATATATAATATAATAATAATATTATTATTTTTAGAGCTATAAAATATATTTTATTTATTTTTTATATAGATAGTTAACTATCTTAAAAGCACTTAGTATATTTATGAAAAGATCCTGAAAATATCAAGTAATTTTGCTAAAATATGCCGAAGTTATACCAAAAACAATAAATAGTAACTTACATGAATTTGAGTCAATTTTTCATTAATTATTAAATTATTATTTCAATATATACATACAGTCAATTATAAGACTTAAAAGCATACTGAAGGAGGACAAACTGATTTCAAATGAAAAGATGTCCTAAGTAATGACCGTAGAGATTTTTCAAAGAACTTATATGGGGTTTCCTTGATAAGTTTTCATTTAAATCAAACCTAGATACTTAATCTGACTACATTTATTAATCTCACTTCAATTACATAGATCTTTGCTGCAATTTATTGAATGAATTCTTAAAGTTGTGCCAAAATTACCAGTTTGGGACTAGAAGCAAGACAATAGGCTATAAATTATGCCATAGCTACTTTATTGGATTACTTGTTATTCAAGTCTTATGTTCTGAAGACATAATTATGTTCAGTGCAGCAATGTCATTACCAATGAAATTTTGATCAAATTTTGTATATTTTGCATCTCAATCTTTTTTTAGGAAGATGGAGACAGCAGCAAAAGAGGATGTAAGTGGATACTAACAAGTCATACTACTGTGGACTCGTCGGAAGTGCTGGAAAAAGTTAAATGCTGTGAGAAAAATATGGTCCTGAAATTTGAGCCATTTATTTTACATGTACAATGTGAAGATATTATCGCTGCAAAGAAAATGGTAAATTTCACTAGGTTATTCATTATTTTTTTATCATGTGAATCGGACATTCTGGTTGAATGACAGAGTGCTTTTACTGTAAACAATGATCATCTGAGATCTTGATGGTGAATGATAATTTCACTCCGTACAACCGAGAAATAAAATAAATTGATTCAAATACAACTACGACATTGAACAAAGATCATGTCACTGTATGTCAGACGTTCTATAAGAAAATACATTAAACTTGATTGTTTATGTTAATTGCATTGTAAATTTGCAACATTGTGAGTAAGTTACTCTACTGCACTTTGCACCTATTTGGTACAAATATATAAATATATTTTGCTGATTTTCATTTATATTCTAACTTGTGGGCACTAGGGATGGGAGCAGGTAAGGAAGTGGACCGCATTAATTGGTGAAGAGAGTGCGAGGAGTGATCTGTATGGGGGCAGTGGGTCGACTTGACAGCTTTAAAATATGAGCAACTCAACCAGATCTGGTTGATTTATGAGGACAGTAGTTGATAAATGACATAATTATGGAGAATGTTTCAAGTGAGCAGTTATGGGCTTGAATATACAGTACCAGAATATCAGTCTGGAACTAATCAAATGAGAATCACCCTTGTCAGGGCATACCAGTTCCAGTGTTAGGTATGGAACATGTTGTCATCTGACTATTCATCGGTCGATTCCATATCACATAATTTCATTGTTATCAGAGCTGGCAGGAAGTACTATGCAGACTGCAATACAAGGGGCGCGCTGTTTTACTCAATTGTTCATTGTCACAAAATTTATTTTCATTCAGGAGTTCTGATCCGGAGATAGCCTATAGATAATTTTTGAATCTGTCAACCTCTATCAATATCAGAATCTCCAACATCATTCTTAAAATTTATGATGGCTTCTTCCATGGCATTGGTCAGGGAATATAGATATCATCCTACTCTTTAGTTTTACATCCAGGGTGTCAATTAGCTGAATAATGCTTCTGCTTTTGAAAACTGGAGTCTATATTGACAGGTTTCATTGTGAACTGGACTGACATGTTTCTGTCCCTTTCTCTCAGTACTGTAGCAGAGGTTTTAAGTCCGCAATTATTTTGTCTATGATGAATGATATAATCATGAAAATGAGAACATGCCAATGACTTTGATTAATTTTCATTTTGCTATAAAAACCAATATAGTATATATTCAATGAATTTTGATCCTTTACACCTAATATACATATGTATATATATATATATATATATATAAATTATATAAAAAAAGTCTAATGTAAATAAAAGTCGTTTGATAGGTATTTGGTCTTCCGATCATATGTTAGTTTGCTTATTTAAACGCATATGTGACAGATACGGCCAAATACAAAATAATTGAATCGGAAAAAGTAAGCGCTCTGTGGTGTAATGGTAGCACATTCACCCGGCAAGTGAGAGATCCGGGTTCGACTCCCGGCAGAGCAAGTACTTTTTGTGATTCAATGTTTATTGAAATTATATATATTTATTTATTTTTAGTTTGTTTTTAACTACATTTATGTTTGTTTAAGGGTTTGACGTGAAGTTTTTGTTGTACTATAGTAAAAAACATTCACCCAGTCCCACCGTGTGAAGCCGAGTGCAAGAAACATCCTTCACAATTATTTTTAGTTAATGCCAAAATATACGAATGGATCCTGATGAGTCTATTTCAAATAATATCATCAGAAATGTAACAGGATTTCGACAATTACCATCCTTAAATGTTATAAAAATACATGTAACAATAGCAAATGTCTGAAATCCTGCATGTATTGAAATCCCCTTCAAGTCATCTGTCATCAATAACAAACTTTGCAAATAATCAAGATTACCATCAGAACTGTATTTGTCATGCCTAAAATAAATATTTAATTGAGTAATAAACATTTTTGTCTATTTATTTACTAAGCATTTTGAGTGATTTGTTGAAGAACAAAAATTAATTATATCACTATAGTTTGTAATATTACCTAATTTATATCATCAAAAGTTACTTTGCACAAGTGGAATCGCTATAACATTTCAATTATAAGTAAATCAAGGTAAATGTCATGTTAGATTAGATCTAACACATGAGTGATTGCGTGAATTTCTACAGAGTACCTGTGGATTAAACTAAAACTAGATCCTTATTGTTTTAGCAAAACTGTGCATTGGCAGCGGGTTTCAGAAATTCAGGTTCTGTATTCGGTCGTGGTGGAAATATCACATTTGCTGTTCGTGGAACACATGGTTTGGAAGTTCCTTTGTCTGATGAAGAAAGGCTTCTTGTGACTGATGACGTAAGTGAAATTTAACAATAGTTAGAATATTTTTTTGTTCCAAGTAAAACCATAAACTCTTATTATTGTTGGTTTAATATTCTAGAATTAAATTTACCTCTTAAGTCATTTTGGACACTAAAATCATCAGTCTGTATCCTCAGAATGGAAATTCATATAAATTGGTTTACCAGAAATTATTTTACTGAAACCTCTTTACCCTTTTCATGTTTGTAGTAAACACATTGATTAAAACGTATGTTGATAGTGTAAAAGTTAATATATTAACTGAACCTCAGTGTTGAGGCATATCTCATGAGGGGCTGGTTTGTACCTTCCAGTTGATCCCACAGTGGGTACAGCAAAAACCGATGTGTAACAAATCTGGGAAACCTTATGAATGTCAAGGAGCGGCACATCACTAACTGCAAATGTCGAGATTCTGGCACCATTTTCCCCCTTAAATCTGAAATATGATGGTTGATTCTGCCCGTCAGCTCCCGTGGCCTGAATTCCAGGTCATTTCTTATTTGTACATTTTTATAATTATGTAAAGCTCATCTACACATTTTAGCATTATGGAAAATGAATTAAAACTAACAAAAACAATCTTTGATAGTGAAAAATATTTTTTGTAGAAGTTACACACATAGTTTGAACTAGTTTTTGTCATGCTAATTACCCATAGCTATGTGTACTTATTTTATTAAGTTTCATTGACTTATTTAACCCTTTGAGTGCCACAGTGTCGCTAATTTTGACGGTACGAAAAGTGCATAAAGTGCCAGCGTCGCCAATTTTGACGTTTCGTATTTTGATAATATTTTATATAGTACAAGATTATTTTGGCCAAATAATCAGACGGCTGTATTCAATAGGTTCCAAACTATCAATAAATACGAGTTTTATGTTCTTTCTCTACTATTTTATCTGCGAAACTTACGTTGTTTGGGTACTTATCAAGAAGCCACTATTTTTGGACGAGTTTTCCTTATCGGGAACAAAATAAATTACAGTATTAAAAACAACTGACTTTATTTAACCTATTTTGGAATTTACAAGTTATTACGACAATCAATTAAATTAAAACTATTAGAACAACGTTTCATTATTCGAAAATGTCAGGTCATTCATGTGTCTATTTGGAGACGATTTGGAGATAGGAAGTATGACTCATCGAGTATTTGTCGATTCATTATGGAAGAAGGAACGTATAATGAAGTTTATTTGTATCTCTGATAGGGAAAACTCGTCCAAAAATAGTGGGCTGTGATAAGTACCTGTACGATGATTCTGTCTTCCAGTCACGCGACGTAGCGGACGAGTACCGTGTTGCGTAACGGCCTTTCTTGTTGTTTATGTGCCGATAACCAAGCATTTGAGTAAATACAAAATAAAATAGTAACTTATACAGTATTTTACTGTATTTCTTTACAAAAGTAATGTATGATTTGATTTGTGTTCAAGCGAAAAACGTGAATTTTCAGTGTAAATATTATTATGGTTATTATTTAGTAAATGTAAACTTTTATATAAATATGTTAGCAAGTATTTGTTTCTAAATCTACTAATCATATTTATTTGTGTTGTATTAATGTTTTATTAGATTTATTGGGAAAACTACATCATTACTAAGTAATTTCTAAACTCTGACAAATGAAGTACAGTTTATAAAATGTCGGTAGCGGGCAGCATTTTTTTAATACATATAATGCCATGTTTTTAAAATTCTAGAATAAGATATTACACATGGGTTTTATTTAGAATTATATGGCCTTTATAATGGTATAAAGATAAAAAATCTTAAAAATACCGTATACACACAAATTAGGTCAAAACTTAACTTTTTATACAAAAGTAAAAAACTTTTTTTATAAATACTAAAATTTTTATATTTTTATAAATCAAATTTTATTTGTAGCGATATGTATCATATTCTGCATTTAATAAGAAAAAAAACAACAACAAAATGATGGAAATCTGTTTGGTAGTTATTTTACAACAGCCTTTTTCCCAAAAGCTTACAAATATGCGAAAAACAGCGTGGCACTTTATGCATATGCCTTCGGAAAATACCCGTGGCACTCAAAGGGTTAATAATATATTCAACATTAAATACTAGTAAGTGACATTAGGAATAAATTTAAAAAGTTTTCCTTTTATCAATTACTGCATCACTGTGGCCATGATCTGTTTCCAGTGACTCAGCCAATGGTAGCGAGCTGCAGTGGTAGACAGATTGTTAACAATGAGCGCTCCCTCATAAGATAATAGATAGGATGATGAAGTTGCTGTCACGCCGTGTTAAAAATCTAGCTGGATTTAGAAGGCAATTTGGCTTTGTTTGGTAATTAAATAAAATTACTGGCCAATATCTATATCTAAGTAATACTTGAATTTATAAGGGCATAAGAGTTTAAGTAAATAGGTGTTAGCATAATGCCATAGAATGTACTCAAGATTCTCTGTATAATTAAGGCAGGTACGCCCTATATCCTCCCATCCTAGGTAACCGGAAGAACCTGCTATTTTAGTTGTCGTAAATCACTGTAAAGTGTGATGTTGCATCCAACTTGCCTTACACATTTTGTAGTTGAGTACCTGCGTTGAGTTGAGTACATGCTCTGGTAACCGGAAGAAGCTGCTATTTTAGTTGTCGTAAATCACTGTAAAGTGTGATGTTGCATCCAACTTGCCTTACACATTTTGTAGTTGAGTACCTGCGTTGAGTTGAGTACATACTCTGGTAACCGGAAGAAGCTGCTATTTTAGTTGTCGTAAATCACTGTAAAGTGTGATGTTGCATCCAACTTGCCTTACACATTTTGTAGTTGAGTACCTGCGTTGAGTTGAGTACATGCTCTGGAGACACACTGTATAGCAGTCCCCACCAAAATTATTCTTGGAATGTGCAAAGACCAAGCTGAATGGAACTTGAGGTATTTACAAAGTGAAAACACAATGACACTAATCCGATAAGAATGGTAATAATTTTCACATATTTAAAATTTATTTGTCTCTTTCATTAGTTTTAAAATATGTTTTTTTTCCAGTATATAAGACACATAGTCGATAAAGCAAACAGTAAAATGTGTGAAAATATGAAGAAGATAGAAAATTTCTCAAGAGCTGTCCACGATTTAAAAACGAGTAAAGGACATCCAGGCTTTGAAACAACGTGACACATTAAAAAAATCTAGATAAGTTTCTATTTTGTGATTGTATATTTTATGTAAGATTAAAAGTTTTTGTTAAATTTGTGTTTATTTATTGTAACCATGAGTATTTTTATTATGTGTATAGAATATAATTGTATAAAAATTGACATCAAACAATGTTTTTAATACATTTTATTTTGATTCAATTGTAAAAAGTGATAACTCATTTCACACTTTTTCAGAATTTTCATAGAATTATATTTTAATATGTGCCTGGGTGTAAAAAACAGGATAAGTTTAAAAAGTACACTCCTTTTTAGATAAATTTCAACCTCATATAATATTTAATAGATTCGTCGTTTAGAAAAGATAAATATCAAACTGTTGTATAGTAAAAAAAAATGTAAATATTTATGAGAAGTCAATTATGAATAGTAATAATGAATAACAATAATATTTACTGTTAAGTCTCCTTCACTATCCTTATACAAGCTTTTACCTGTTTTCGTATGTACACCTCTTACCAGTAGTGTAACTAGGACCTGTCTGTGGAGGGGGGGGGAAGAACCTGATTGTACAGAACACGACAATGGTGGTGGGGGGTATGGAATAAATTTAAATGTAATGAAATGATATACGCTTAATCAGTGGTGTAGGTACGGTAGCTGACACTCGTGGAGAGGTTATGCTATGTCACCCCCTAACGTGACTACTCATAATGTTGAGTTTGTAAAAAATTGTTACAGTGTCACCCAGTTATTCTCCAATATAATTACACCAATAGTGTAGTTTTACGGGCACCATCGTTATCACAAAATAACCGAAACCAGCAATGTCGAGCGTGGATGCTGCTATGGATGGCCACCGAGCGATCCTGTTCTTGCAAGCAGCCCGCCTGTCTGGCATTTGGTGTTAGTTCAGAAATCATCTTAAGCTTTTGGTTCCCAGGATAATTGTTAGAGAGGGCTTATTAGTCCTAACTTCGCCTGGTAAAATAATACATTCTTTACTTTACTTCTAATATTCATTAAAACATAGAAGGTATCAGAAACCATCATGAAGTTTAGCACTGTGTCAAGAATTCTTTGTTTTAAGTTTGTTATTGACGATGGCAGGTTTGAAAGGATAACAGGATTTCAGACATTTATCATTATTATATGTTACAATAGGTATAAAACAGTGTTTCTAGGATTGGTATCTACCCTCTTCGTTAGGTGGGAGGGGGGATATTAATACATACAAAAATAAAGAACAGAAAGGAGAAAAGAAGGGAAAGAAAAGGGTTCAAACATACCCGAAAGCTGTTTGGAGTCCAGTCCAGGCGTTGTCACTGCAGAGAATTTAAGTCCTAAGCACAAGAATTCCTTTCTGTTTTTTTTTTTTTTTTGTACGTATTAATATCCTCCACCTGACATAGAGGATTCATTCTAATCCTCAAAACATTGTGTTACACCTTTTTTATAATGATGGCAATGTCAAGAATGTTTGAGACTTTTTTATTGACTCAATGTATATATATAATTAATATTGGTACAACATTTGAAATAGCTTCATTGTAGTCTGGTTTCAATACAATATTAATATAATTGCTAAGTAGGTTAACCTGTACTATGATGTAGATCTTAAATAGTTTTTTATCAAATTTAACTCTCTAAATGATTATTTGCCGGAGGCTACTGGTACTGGAATTGTGTGAAGTATTTGCAAGGCAGGCTAAGGATTTATATGACTCATCATCCATTGAATTTATATAATTTAATATTTCCTTTGGTTTCAAATTATGAGGGTGATAAAGAGTTCCAGGACTTTTTATATACAGGGTGCATTATCAATGTGATGAGCATGATTTTATTGTGACACGACTATCCATCGCAGTGTGTTTGGTCAAAATACTCAAAAAAGTCAAAATACTCTGTTACATCTGGCACTGGAATAGAGATTCTTCAGGAGGACATGTGGGAAGTTATTAACAATTTAAGAACCAACAGTTCTGTTGCCTTTGCCCACACCATATCTGGCGACTTCCATCACCCAAGAAGGATGACGGCGGGTGTAGCAGTGACGTTTGCAAGACAGTTTGGGAAACCGAAGATAAAAGATCGACTCTCAAAGTTCCTGGCCTTCCAGAGGGAGAATCCGCAGGAGGCAGCAGTTTACAGTCTCATAACCAAGGAGCACTACTACGGTAAACCAACAGAGGAGGACTACAACCAAGCATTTCTTGAGCTAACTCAGGATTTTAAGAAAAGAACATTAAGCACTCTGGTGTGCTCTCCAATGGGATGTGCCCGAGATAATGTTGAAATAGGACACTTTGTGAAGAACATCAAGGAGTTTCAGAGGGCCACTGGTGCTGCTGTGTTAGTCATCACCAAAGATCAACCTGGGGCTCTAAGACCATTGCATCGAGGACTTTCCTTTGAGGCTTTTCTGAAAAAGTTGAAAGAAGAAATACAAAAGCCAAATTTGTCAAACCAGTCCAGCACAGCATCGACTTCTTTGCCTGTACAGTCTCACCCTACAACTAAAAGTTTTCTCCACCAAAATAAAAATCAAAGTTTTTTAGCCAACCTGGACACTTTTCCTCCCCTAACCTAAATTTTGCTGCAAATGTAAATAGCTCCTCCACACAGATCAAATCCTCTCTTAAAAATAAAAATAAACTTTCAATTATGCATCAAAATATTCAACATTTTTTATCTCGAAAACAGTCATTAGAAATTACTAGCGGACCCGGCGCGCTTCGCTGCGCATTTCAATAAGTTTCCCGCGGCTTCGCACGCAATTTCCCGTTGAAAACAGTACACTATATTCACTTATTCATTTTCTATCACATTCTAAACATTGCTGAGATAATTGATAGTCGTTCCTTCGTGAGCTTCTTGGGCGCATTATGAAGGTATGTACCACATTCCTGATACTTCTGTCAAAAAAAAACAACTAAGGTTGATTTTATAACATTCTTTATATTTGTAGCCAACGTAAGATAGTAATTATGATATCTGCATTGCTCTTCTGATCAAGCATGAGCATGGTTTATATTAAATAAATATTGCAGTTAAAGGTGAATTTTTACGTCAAATTTGAATTGTATTATCTGGATAGTAAAGTCTATGTTTAACAGTGATAAGCTTACTCTATGCTTTAAAACTATAAGTGTAGTAATTAAATTATATATAAATATATTTTTTGTCGCATTATATATGTTTACAAAGAACAGCTGATTAAAAATTTGAAAAGACTCTTTCACTTAATAACATATGTTTGCTGCAATGCATTTCTTACGGGTATTTCTGTAACCAGTGGGGCGGAATCCTGAATCGGGAAAGGGATAAAAAGTATCCTATAACCTTCTACAGATCAAGACGAACAAATTAAAAAAAAAATTAGGCGAATCCGTCCAGCCGTTTGTGAGTGATGCTGTTACACACGAACAGTTTCATTTTTATATAATAGATATTAGATGAAATTAAACCTGACATTTTAATTCTAAGTGAGCATAGCCTCAAAAAACCGGAGATTATAAATACTAAATTAAATAGCTACAGTGTTAAGTCATACTATTGCAGAAATCAATTCAAAGGTGGTGGAGTTATAATAATGTGCCAAGAATCATTAAATGTAATAAAAGTTGAAATTCCTGAAATTAACCAACTTACTACAGATAAAGAGTTTGAGTGCTGCATAGCAGAGTGTAAACTGGATGGTCTAGCGTTGGGAATAGTTGGACTGTATAGAACCCCTGGAGCAATGTATGATAATGTATTTTTGAATAAACTAAATGTAGCTTTAGATTTACTATGTAGAAAATTTAAAAACATTGTATTTGCAGGTGACATAAATATTGATTGTTTGAAAAAATCTAGAGTTTCAGATACGCTGAGTAATATATTAATTCAGAATAATATGATTTCCATGGTAAATTTTGCAACTAGGATTACATTGAATTGTCAAAGCTCTATTGATCACATTTTTACTAATTTACCTAAGAATCAATTGTCAGTAACTGGACTTGTCACAGAGCTATCAGATCATGATGCCCAGCTTTTGGAAATCTCCTACCAAAGTTTAAAGACCTACAAAAACTATTATACACAATTTAAAAGACAATTTTCAGAAATAAATATACAAAACTTTCTTATACAATTAGAATCTGAGACATGGGTAAATCTTTATCAAGCACAGGTTGATCAAAAATATGATGTTTTTTTATGACAGTTTTATGTACTACTTTAATACATGTTTTCCAAAAGTTTAAAACCAGAATTCGAAATTGTAACAGGATAAATTGGTTAAGTGATGAGTTAAGAAGACAGAAAGAGGAAATAATTAGTTTAAGCCAAACAATAAGGGTTACTAAGGATAAGGCTATGAAGCAAATAATAAAGGATCATAAAAAACTTTACTATAGCAAAATAATTGAGGCAAAAAGTAAATATGTAAATAATAAGATTATCACTTCAGATAACCCATGCAAATCTGCATGGAAGATTATAAATAACGAAATAAAACCAGTCACAGAAATAAGAAGTGAAACAAAATTATCGATTAATGGTGAAACAGAAACTGATCCTTTAACAGTCTGTAACATGTTTAATGATTACTTTGTAAACATTGTTGATAACTATGTAATGCCAAATATTACCAATGATGCTTATGTTTTACCTACTTTAAATACTACAGAAAATCAAAATAGAACCCCAATTAAATTCTGTATCAAACCAATAAAAGAATTGGAACTGGATAAAATTATTACTTCTTTTAAAAACAAGTATTCAACTGGTTTCGATGACGTTCCCATGCCAATCATTAAAAGAGCTAAAACTAATCTAATTAAACTGTTAACTCACCTTATTAACTCCTCATTTATAACTGGTATATTCCCCGATAAATTAAAAATTTCAAGAGTAAAATCTGTTTTTAAGAAAGGAAATACCACTGATCCAAATAATTATAGACCTTTATCTATTTTGCCTATATTTTCAAAAATCTATGAAAAAGCTATGTATATAAGACTAATGGAGTTCCTTGAATCTAATAATGTATTTGATAGTGAACAACATGGTTTTAGAAAAAATAAATCCGTTATTACTGCTGGTATTGATTTTATTGGAGCAATTGTTGATGCAGTGGACAGAGGAGAATATGTCACAGGTATTTTCATGGATCTGTGCAAGGCGTTTGACAGTGTTTCTCATGATAATCTCATTAGTACCCTTAGTAATTTGGGTATTGTTGGAACTCCGCTAAATTGGATACAGTCTTACCTAAACAATCGAAAACAATTTGTAGAAACAGCTTTTAAAAATGAATTCAATCAATTAATAAGTGTAAACTCAAATCTAAGAACTGTAATTAATGGTGTCCCCCAAGGATCTATTCTTGGGCCTATATTATTCTTATGTTATATTACTGGATTACCGAAGACTGTTGCTGGTAAAATGTGTCTATATGCGGATGACTCGAATCTTATAATTTCAAATAAGTCTCTAAAAGAAATAGAAACCCAATCCAAAAGTAATTTAACATCAGTTAAAAACTACTTTTCAACAAAAAATTTGCTACTTAATCTTGAAAAAACTAATTATATTTTATTTAATACAAGGCAAAACAGATGCTCAAGCGATCTTGATATAGAAATTTCTCAAGTAAAACTGACACAATTAGACAATGTAAAATTTTTAGGAATGACATTAGACAAAAATTTAACTTGGAACGAACATGTAAATAAAATTTTGAATAAAATAGCTTCTGGTTTATATGCGTTGAGGAGTATATCCAAATTCTGTACATTGGACGTTTTGAAAGTAGTGTATTTTGCTCACATACACTCCCATATAAATTTTGGTATTGTACTATATGGTGCAACTAGCGATAAAAATTTGCAAAGTATTCTTCTTCTTCAAAAAAAAGCTATACGGATCATTCTCAATTTAGATCTACGTCAGTCAGTAAAACAATATTTTTCTGAATTGGGTATCCTAACAGTGTACAGTATGTATATTTTAGAAACGGCAGTTGCAGTTAAGGAAGCTGGAGACAGATTACCGGTTTTGGGTTCGTCTCATAGCTACTTGACCCGAAATCGAAACCAGTTTGCAATTCCAAAAGTAAACTTAGAATTTAGAAAAAAAAAACCCATTAGTAGCAGGTATAAAATTTTTCAATAGTCTTCCGCAAAATATTAGAAATATTAATGACATTAAAAGTTTTAAACTCAAACTTAAAAATTATTTATTACATAAAACAATTTATTCTTTTGATGAGTTTTTTTCTGAATGACAATACGATGTAATTTATTAAGTATATTTAAGTGTATATTATGCTTCATACCATTATTATTTAGTGATCATTTAGATACCATTATTTTAATAAGCTTCTCAATTGTAATTTTGACGCCATTTTGTATTTGTATATTGAATAATGTATGATGTACAAATTTAAATAAAGATTGTTTTGAATTTGAATTTGAATTTATGAATTTGGATAATGTAGTGAAGGTTCTGCCCCTCCAAACAGCAGTAGGAGTGGTAGCACGCATCTTTGCACAAAGTCTGTTTTTCAATTATATCACAGCACGTTGGAGTGCTTGCTTGAACAGCGGTATGCGATCAAGTTTTGTGTGCGGATTGGAAAAAATGCAACAGAAAATTATAAAATGCTTGAAGAGGCCTTTAAGGAGAAATGAATTTAGAGATCTCAGTGCGGAACGTGGTACAAGGCCGTCAAAGAGGGCCGGGAGGAGGTCACCAAAGAGCCTCGTTCTGGACGAACCAATGAAAACATCCAGCGTGTGCGTGAAGTTTTCAGTTCAGACCGTCAGTTAAGTATCTAGTTAATTGCTGACACCCTGAACTTGTCAACATTTGCGGTACATTGGATAGTAATGGAAGATTTGCAAATGCGAAAGGTCTGTGGAAAGCTTGTACCAAAGGTGTTGATTGAGGTGCAGAAAGAAGTTCGAGTTTTGCGCAGTAAAGAATTGTTGGAATTGATTAGAAATGATCCATGCTTTCTAAACTTTACTCTAACCTGGGACGAATTCTGGATGTTCGAGTAAGGAACTAGGAGTCCCCCTCCCCAAAACGTTGAAAGGTCAGGAATTCATATTTCTTGTAAGTACTGTCAGCGGTTATAGATGAACATGTCTGACGCTCATCATTTGCATGCAGTGGCAGTCACTGCACACTGTTTCAATCCATTAAACGATAAGGATATGTTTACTCAGTTTGTTTTCATTACTGTCTGTGACTTAGGCTGTTTTAACTTCCATCTAATTGTGTAGTTTTAATATGAGTTTATTTTTGAAATTATAAAGAGACACACAAACTATCAGCTCTTTAAAGCTAAAGTAATAAAGACAGAATCTATTCCTGAGTATGAAGCACCGACTGCAACAACCAGCTATTTAATGCCTATGTAGACATGGACATAGGTTTAATATCTGATAGTCTGTAAGCCAGTGAAAAGGTTGATATGTCCAGTGGTTTAAAACAAGTTTTTTACTAAACTGTTTGTTCCCGAAAAGACATTTAATTACCCTGTAAGTGAACATAACAATAAAGAAACATAAGTTTTAACAAAGCTGGTTAAAGAAGTGGCATTGGCTTGCATATTCTAAGGAGAAAGATGGTGCATATCGCAAAAAATGTCATTGCTTTTGGACCCGAATATAATGGTAAAAGAACTCGTAAAAAATGGGGTTTCTGTTGGTTGCTCCATTTAGAAAATGGAAAGACGCAACAGAAAAGTACACAGCTCATGCTAATGCAGACTACCATAAATCTTCAACTATCATTGCTGAAAACTTTCTCTGAGTGTATACTGTTAAAGTATGTGAATTAGTTACTCTACTTGACAATCATAGGGCAAGGATAAGGGGCAAAATCGTGGGTATTTGAGGTCCATTGTTGATATTATCATATTTTGTGGAGAATATGAAATTCCCTTAAGTGGTCATAGAGATTGTAGGCTGCTAACTGTAGAAAGTCCTCCAAATATAAACGGAAAGTTCAGAGCCGTACTTAGATTTTGTGCTGGAACTGATGAAGAATTCAAGCAGCATTTAAGTAAGTATGCGCAAAACGCAACTATTCTACCCTAACATAAACTACTTGTTGCAGGTTCTCGTAAAAGTCTTCCTCAAAATTATCGCCCAGTCTCAGTTGTCCCTACTTTTTCCAAAGTCATTGAATCCATAATGTATAATCAACTTAGTAATTATTTTGAAAAAAATAACCTCCTTTCTGAATCTCAATTTGGATTCAGGACAGGCCGTTCAACAGTTGCTGCAGTAACCAAAGTAGTTCGTGAGGCATTGCAGGCATTTGAAAATAAGCAGTCAGTTTCTCTTTCTCTATTAGATTTAAGTAAAGCATTTGATTGTGTTCCATTAAATAGTATTTTAACTAAATTAGACTTTTATGGAATATCTTCAAAGTCTATGAAAATTATTGAGTCGTATCTAATAATTCGTAGACAGTATGTAAGTTTAAGAGGGACACAATCATCACTAATAGATGTTTCCTTAGGCGTTCCTCAAGGTTCTGTCCTTGGACCCTTCTTTTTCCTTGTGATAATTAACGATTTATCAAAAAATGTTGGTGTGAATTCTGTCATCTATGCTGACGATTCAACTCTGTTCTCCTGTCATAATAATCTGGAAAGTTTAAAGGCTACAATGACTGCAGCTCAAAGTAATGCTCAGAAATGGTTCACAACAAATAAACTTCTCTGCAATGAAAGTAAAACGCAAATATTGCTTAGCCTTTCTCAAAACGAACACCAATCTGTTAATTTACTGGGAATTTGTATTGACACGAAATTGAGTTGGAATGATCATGTTAACGGATTAAGCAAAAAACATTCGAGAGTTGCTTTTCTGTTTTGGAAATTAAGATCTATAATATCTACTGAGTACCTTAGGACAGCGTATTTTGGATTATTCCAATCACATATTGCTTATGGCTTGATATTATGGGGCCATTCTGTAGCAGTGTCAGATCTGTTAATAATCCAAAAAAAGGTTATTAGAACCATTTGTCATGCTGCACCATTAGATCATTGCAAATGCCTATTTATACAATTACAAATACCTACCATTATTAATCTCTACATTTACCATATTGTATTATACACTAAAGCTAACCTCAGAAACTTTTTCATTAGAAATCAATTTCATATACACAACACCAGAAATAAAAATAAGCTTGACATTCCTCAACATCGACTGGCCAAATTTGGAACATCCCATATGGTAAATTGTGTAAGATTTTTTAACAAGCTTCCAGAAATTGCTCATGTTACTCTCATAAGTAATTTAAAAAGAAAATTTTATTTGTGGCTTTTAGATAATCCATTTTATTCAATTGACGAGTTTTTAAATATGGATGTCAATATTCAGTTTTAAATCATTGGGTTTTAATTTTAAACTATATATTTATTTTCAACTGTAAGGTAAATGTTTTTGAGTCTCTTAAATCTGTTTTGTGGTTTTCAATAATAGTTTGTTTCTATATTAGTATGTTTTATACTAAAAAGTGTATTGACAATGCCTATTTCATTGTATATATGATCAACGGCAATAAATATCTTATGTCTTATGTCTTTGTCAGTATCTACAGCTGAAGTTGGGAGATCCTTTTTTTGTCACTGAAGAGATAAAAAAGTATCTTAGAAATTACATGGAAAATAATCCACTTACAGGATTAGCTCTACTATCAGTGCATTACAAAGTTTCCATAAAAGCAGACGAGGTATTTTGTTTTAAGATGAACTCAGAAGCTTGTTTACTTCAAATGTTTGAACCAAATTACCATTCTAACTTGATTAAAGTTTTGTTTATTCATAATTAATCTTGGATTAAAGGGTTTTATACAATAAATTGTTGCCTAAAAATGTTTAGTCACTATATTTGTTTTCTGATGTAAGCATGCCTTGCTCCTGTTATGGCCTCCTCCTCGAAATAATTTCTTGGCTACATCACTGTTGACATGCTTCCTTTTAGAATATACAGTATCCAGTTGGTCTAAATAAGATTTTCTCGTTAATGTGATCAAACTAATTATGAAACATTATAAATTTAGTATTCTGGTGTAATTTACTTGCAAAACTAATTAATGAAGATACAAAAATATTTTGTCTCTTTCTGGAGTCAAAATTATAAATTCATAATGATCTCTATTCTATCATTTGATGCCAGAATAATTGAAAACAGCATCATGTAAAACAAGTGCATAGAGATAATATCATGCCGTAGCATAAATTAAAACATGGCTATGCTACATCCATATTATCACATTAACATAGACATAAAAAAGAATATGACCCAAGACATGAAAAAGTATGTTAACTGAATTATTAATTTAGTTAGTATAATAATTAAAACTAAATAGTAACCACAAGGAAATTCAATTACTGGTATAAGAATAAGACTAAAATCAACTAGAAGTTTCTTCTAATAAATGGCGATATATTTAATTAGGCAACTTTAAAAACGCTTTTTAAAACTATAACACACTTTGAAGTAATTCATCTTGATTAAAAATTTCAATTATGGACTTGCTACCAAAAATTAACACCTTCAGTGTGGCACAAAACATGTACCATCCTGAGAACAACTGGAATAGTAGCCAGATAAACTGCCACAATCAATAAGTTGTCAATTCTACCTATAACATGTTGTGTACACCTTTAGTGCATTACAAGACATGTACCATCCTGAGGATAGCCAGATAAAACTGCCACAGTCTACATGTTGGACAATGATACATCTCTACCTACAACATAAGTTGTTGACAGTTGCTTCAGTATGGAATGACACATGTACCTTTCGGAGTAGTAGCTAGATAAACTGTAGAAGTCTATGTTTTGAATTTGAATCATCTATACGAGGTATGGCTATTAAATAACGGGACTGATATTGTAAAAAAATTTATTTTCATTTTAAACATAATTACTTATTATCACCTTCAATATACACCCCTTCTCTATTCCTGCAACGCTCCATGTGAATTTTCCATTGTTGGAAACAATGCTGAAAGTCATCTTCTGTCAACTCTTTCAGGAGTCTTGCCGCTTTTTCTTGAACAGCTTCTACGGATTCAAATCTCGTACCTTTCAATGCAGATTTCACCTTAGGGAAAAGATAAAAGTCGCATGGTGCTAGGTCTGGCGAGTAAGGTGGATGTTCTAACACTGGGATGCTGTACTTGGTCAGGAACTGCTTGACAGATAACGCGGAATGAGCTGGCGCATTGTCTTGGTGCAAAATCCATGATTTGTCCTTCCACATTTCGGGTCGTTTTTTTCTTACTCTTTCACGTAGTTTATTAAGTACCTCAAGACAGTAATGTTGATTAATTGTTTGACCTTCAGGAACCCAGTGTAGGTACACAATCCCACGAATGTCGAAAAAAACAATCATCATTGCTTTAAATTTTGACTTGCTCATTCTTGCTTTTTTGGCTCTCGGTGAAGTTGAGGTCTTCCAATGCATGGATTGGTGCTTTGTTTCCGGATCATAAGTAAAAAACCACGATTCATCACATGTTATTATTCTTTCCAATAAATTTGGGTCATTTTCAATGGCATTCAAAGTGTCAGTACAAACATTTTTACGAGCTGCTGGTTGATCAATCGTAAGAATTTTTGGTATTATTTTTGCACACACTTTTCGCATGTTCAAATTGTCATGTAAAATTTGCCGTACACATTCTTGATCAATGCCCACAGATTTAGCAACTGCACGAATGCTTAATCGTCGGTCAGACCGAATCAAATTAGCAACTTTTTCGACATTGTCTTCAGTTTTTGATGTTGAAGGAGGACTACCTGGCCGCGAATCATCTTCCACGTCTTGTCGACCATCTTGAAAACGCTTAAACCATTCAAAAACACGAGTCCGCGATAAACATTCACTGACATACACTTCTTTTAGTAAATTATAGGTTTCGGTAGTGGTTTTTCCAAGTTTAACGTGAAATTTAATAACAATTCGTTGCTCTATTATTACGCTAACCATTTTTCCGGCAAAACAAAATAACAACACTTACATAAATGAAGGTTATGACACAACGATGTTGTTTACAGAAACGAGACTAACTGCATTCTGAAGAGGAAGTCTCAAACTACACAGCTGTTGGTCATTGTTGGTTGGCGCATGCACACTCGTTCCACTGCAGCGTCAGTCCCGTTATTTAATAGCCATACCTCGTATAGAAGGGATTTGACCTTAGCAAGGCTTTTGAGTGCCTGGAGATATGATACTAGCAAAACTTATAAGTCTGGTATCCATCAGAAGTTGTTGTCTGTAAACCAGCCCTCATTGTGCACTATGAACAACTTTCTGCCCCTGGATTTACAACACGATTCAATAGTTTGTGTTTACAAACTTCTTCTCCCATGCCCAATTGAAAGTGCATCACTCTATCTATTTCTGAAATACTGATCTTGATCTTCTGTTTATGTGTTGTTTTCTTTCTGTTTTTTCTTGGAAGTGCTATTTCCAATGTGAATAACATGGCTCTTCTTCAATTTAATTCTCTAAAACATGGACCAGTAGTCTTCAAATTCATAGAAAAAGCCTTCTCCTTGGATTCCTCACTTTATGTATCAAATACAAAGTGAAGCCGCTTTCCATATGGCAAAACGAACAAGTCTCATATGATTGGAACTGATACAGAATTCATGCACAGCAAGAATTGGAAATTTCAAAGTTACACTGTGCTACAATCCTCTTTCTCAGAAACAATCAACTAAGCCTTGAAGACTATACTGAAGGAGGTCAGCATTACAAAATCTGAAAGTGACCCACAAACCCATTTCAATTCAAATTTAATCAATAACGTTTTTGTCAATGTTCCTATTGATTTGTCTCACGCTTGACATGTCACGAAGCCAGAGGCTACTCATCTTGATTGACCAGTCCATTAGTTCTCTTTCACTTTGATAACTGAAGCTTTTCAGGGCTGTTATGAGGATTTCTAGCAATGCAGCAATAAAGTTCATTAAGAGCAGTCTGCCTGCCAATTTATCACTGCAATATTTAATTAATCATTAGTGTCTTCCACATTTCCAAATTTCGAATTTATTTTCTTTATACGTTTTCTTCCCCTAAATGTCCACTTGATTTATGTTCTATTAGTATTTTCCCTGCACTGTATCAACAATTCTTCTGTTTACTGAAAGTGGTAACATTTTATCAAAATTTACATCTCGTTTCGTTCCTACCACAGCTCTTCTTAAAATTATAGAAGATATAATACTTGCTATGGACAAATGGTAAAACTACAATCTTGAACTTGTTTAGCTTTTTTAAGGCCTTTAACTGGATGTTTCACTATCTTTTGCTTATAGAATTGAAGAAGTATAGTTTTCTGATGGTTGGGTCAAGTGGGCTGGCTCATACACCAACAGCTTGTTGAGACTGACATGGGTACAGTAAGTGTAAAATACAGAAATTTCACTGGAACAGAGTTCATAGCAATCCTAAGATCATACATAGACTAAAATTTTCTGGATGTAGTACATCACTAGCAAGTTCTGTTCATGAGAATCTTAGTGAGGTGTCTAGCTGTAGATTATCTTTGGATATGAGGTATTTCGAGTGGGAACGAAACCCAAGGGGTATCCCAGGGCTCTGTACTGGGACCACTTCTGTTTTTCACTATACATCGATGACATGACCACTACTTTACATCCAAGACTCAGTTTTTATTTTCATGATTACAATTTTTCAAATTTACCACCACTTTACTCTTTGAAATATATAGTTATACAACTAATGAACTCTGATATTGATTAAATTGGTAACTAGACTTGCAGGTGTGGACTAAAACCAAAACTGACTACTTTAATAGGCTATTAAAGGGGAATTGCTAAGCTCAACATCAATACTGCTCCAAAACTTGATACTGAACAATACAAAACAGTTTACTGTGAAAATTTAAAACCTTGGAATAACTATTAACAAAAAGCTTAGGATACACTGATAAGGTGTCACTAATATGTAACAAGATTTTGCTTGCATACATGGAATCAGCGGTTTGCTCAATGCTTGCTACTGGATGTCATAGTATAGCTGATGAAGACTCTAGTTTTCTCTCACTTCAATTATGGTTAAATGATGACCAGTGATAACTGTTGACTTTTATGATAAAATTCAGTGTGCACATAAAATTATTGTATTCGGTTCGTTTCCATTATAATTTAATGTTCATGATGTATCTCCTTTTTTCAGTGATTATCAATTATCAAATTTAATTGAATACTGGGAATGTTTATATTTAATTTTTTATATTTATCGCTGATAGAGTATATTGTTGTTAAAATTAAAATCAATGAAATATCATTGCAACAGTTACGGTCAGTGCTGTAACCTTACAGTTGATAAAAGTGCAAAACCTACCTTTTGTTGTGAAATGTCGCTCCTGCTCTGTAGATTGAATTAGTAATGGTTAAACATCCAAAAAATTTAAGTGAGTTTCATCGGCTTTTAACTATTAAAAATTGTAACTATAAAAAAATTGGTTGACCTAATGCTTACGTGATCAGAAAAAAATTCAGTATTAAAATTGTGACACATAGTGTTAAGGAGCTGCTTCCCAATAGTTAGTTGTATGTAGGAAGAGACTAATTGCTGCATACTGTAGAATGTCACAGAGACACAGAGAACTTCTTGAGACTGTTTGTTGTGTACTAAACTTTTCAATTTAAAAACAAATACAATTTAATATTTTAGCTAGTTACTATTTGTATTTAATTAAGTTTATTTTTTAAGCCAAATATTTCAATTTCATTACTGAAGGATAATCACTTTAGTTGATATAAAAAATTGATACGTCTGAAATCTTTCTTTCTTCTTGTTTGCTGAATTTCAGCAGGTTCTGCTTACTTTGAGCATGGAACCTCGATAAACATTCTTGTATGTATGACCAGTTTTTTTTTTTTTTTTATATTACCTTATTTATAGATTTAAGAAAACTTACAATTTCCAGTATTATTTCCATATCAAAGCTCGTTAAAAGATCTTTCAATATACAGGGGTGAGTCAGAAATATGGTAAAAAATATTTTAAGATGTGATTCTAGAGCTAAAAATAAGAAAAAAAAAAAATGTTATATAAAGGTAGGTCCGGAAACGCACCATTACTGAGTAATGGCTGCTGAAAGATTTTGCTTTGTTTTCAGTTCACCTGGTGAAATTAAGTGATTCTGAAAGGTTTTGGTCTTACTTTTTAATTAAAATAAGATAGATTTATAAAGAAAATCACCTGAAAATAAATCAAATAAATCCACTCTAGAGGTTGTAGTGTGAATAGCTTTTTAGAAAATGTATGACATTTGCCAAACATCTAATAACAAAAATACCGTCTTAAATGTTTGTTGTCGAATAACATTGTTAAATGACCAGTAAAACAAATGGTTTTTCCTAATACAGATTGTAGAAAAATTTAATTCTGAAAACAACCATAATAAGCAAAGTTAACTAAATGTGTAAAAAGGTTATGATATTGACTCCTCACGTATTACACTACACAGCCAAACTTTTGCTGTTTTATAATAAAGAATGAGTATCTGATTGGTAAACAGCTGGTGAAAAAGAAACATACATTTAGTTCAAAATTTTATTTTTAAATACAATAAAACATCTACAATCGCTTTAAGTCTTACCGGAAGATTAAAAAATGATGCTCTAAATTTACCTCCATTGTTCAAACTGCACGCGTTTAGGCGTCTTCTCATCAAGTTTCGGACCCGTTAAAAAACTCCAGGTTTCTGCTTAATGGTTTCTATTCCATTAGAAATGTTAAATCGGAGTTCTTCAATGGCATCTATTGGGGAAGAGTAAACTAATGTTTTTAAATAATGTCCCCAAAGGTAAAGTCCAAAGGATTTAAGTCCGGTGATCTTGGTCAGCTGGTTTAAGCTGGCCATGAAACTGGTCCACCTCAGCCTATCGATTGATTTGTGAAACTCTCATTTTAGGTGTCCACGAACAGCCAGAGAGAGTAGTGCGCAGGTGCCCCGTCATGCAAAAACGACATGTTTTGGCGCAAATGCAGAGGTACATCATCAAGCAGGTTTGGTAGTTCGTCTCTTAAAAATTTCAAGTACACCACGCCATTAAGCCTGGGAGGAAGCACGAGTGGGACTAAATGATCTGCTAAGATTCCAGCCCAAACATTTACTGAAAACTGATGTTGTGGGCGATTAGGTTTGATAGCATGAGTATTTCTGTCTGCCCAAATGTGGTTGTTGTGGAAGTTAATGATAGCTGTTCTTGTAAAGTGAGCCTCATTAGTAAACAAAATTGTATTTAAAAAGTTTGGATCAGCACATTTTAATAGAAGCCATCGACAAAAAACAACATGGGGAGCGTATAGTCTTGTGGCAGAAAAGTTTGGACATGCTGAAAGTGGTGTGGGTTTGTAACTGGTAATCGTGTAGTATTCTCCGAATACTAGATTGGCTGACATTGAACTGTAGTGACAATTCTCTAGTGCTCTTTTCCAGGATAATCAGAAATGTCATTAAGAACCAACTCTTCTAATTCAACAGTCCTACATGATCGGGCGATGCCTGCATTACTATGCTCAGGAAGACTTCAAAGAACCTGTTTCAGATAGGCGTTGCTGAATATTGGCAAAAATCTTGCGCTTGGACACCTGCGGTTAGGAAAGTTCTCTTGATACAGACGTCTTGCTGAAGTACTATTGCAGCGTCCCAAACCATACATTAAAAATGCATGTCTACGAATTCAGAGTTTGAATACACATGAATATTACCTTCCATTTTAATAAATGAAACACACAACACAAAATCACTAATAAACATGGATGCAAATAGCTGGTTATAAAATATTTTAACACAAGCACATAGTATCTTTACAGTTTGTTGTTTTGTTCAACAATGAGGTGACATATGTCATGTAATAATAAATGACCAGCTGATTATTTATTATTTAAAAATATTTAAACAGTTGTTGTTTAAAAGAATAATTTATTACCAGCTGTTACCAATCAGATACTCATTTCCTTATTATAAAACAGCAAAAACATTGCTATGTAGTGTAATACGTGAGGAGTCAATATCATAACCTTTTTACACATTTAGTTAACTTTGCTTATTATGGTTGTTTTCAGAATTAAATTTTCTACAATCTGTATTAGGAAAAACCATTTGTTTACTGGTCATTTAACAATGTTATTCGACATCAAAACATTTAAGACGGTATTTTTGTTATTAGATGTTTGGCAAATGTCATACATTTTCTAAAAAGCTATTCACACTACAACCTCTAGAGTGGTTTTTATTTGATTTTTCAGGTGATTTTCTTTATAAATCCATCTTATTTGAGTTAAAAAGTAAGAACAAAAACCTTTCAGAATCACTCTTAATTTCACCAGGTGAACTGAAAACAAAGTAACATCTTTCTGCAGCCATTACTCAGTAATGGTGCGTTTCCGGACCTACCTTTATATAACATTTTTTTCTTATTTTTAGCTCTAGAATCACGTCTTAAAATATTTTACCATACTGTATTTCTGACTCACCCTGTATAAGGTGGATCTATTTTCTTCGCTTTCAGTTTAGTGAGCAATTCATGTCTGAAGTCGTTATATTGCACACAATCAAAGATTAAATGTTGAAGACTTTCTATGGAACCTGCATTGCATTTGAGGCATAACGGAGTGAAATAACAATTTATCTTAAATAGGGTTTCATTAACCCAAGCATGTCCAATTCTTAGTCTATTTATCGTTACTATTTTATTTCTACTCAGTTTGCAATTATTATACCATGGGGAGGGGCTATCAGGGGCAAGTAGTGATTGTTTAATTGCGCCAACAAAATCTTCCAATGACACTTTACAATCTGTTGGTTCTTCACCTGCTTGGGTTGCCTCTTTTGCCAGCCTATCTACATGTTCATTGGGACCTATCCCCACATGACTTGGTACCCATTGAAAAGTGAAGTATTTATTACCTCTCATCATGCAGATTGTAATGGCTGATGCCAGATTTTCTTCATAATCTGCTGAACTAGCTGCCTTTATGGCTAGTATAGCAGCTTTTGAGTCAGAACATACTACAATGTTATCATAATTTTGTTCGTTTGCTATTTCAACAGCTTTCTTTATGGCATACAGTTCTGCGGAATAGCTGGATGCCTGGTTTGGAAGTTTATATTTGCATTCTATTTTTAAGTCCTGTATATACACGGCAGAGCCTGCGCCATCCTTGCTTCGTGAGCCATCAGTGTAAATTCTTAGATAGTTTTCATATTTCTTTCTCATTAATTCTAGAAATAATGCTTTAATGGCTTCTGGTGGGAGTTATGATTTTTTCCCAACTGTGAAATCAATCTCTAGTTCAAATGATATTTTTAAGTTCTTAAGCAGTAGGGGGCTATCAACGAATTCCAAAAGATTTGAATCACTTACTGCAATATTGTTTAGATTCACCAGATTATCTACTGTGTTCACCAGTTCCATGTATAGAGGTTTGGTTTTTTTGACCCAGTACTTATGATGATAAGCTACTGCATGTAAATATCTTATATTCACATAGCATGGGTGTTGTGGATTACTTAGTGTTTTAAACAATATTTTCTCTGTTAAGAATTCTCTCCTTATATGTAAGGGAGGTAATGCTGCCTCTGCATGCAGAGTATTAGTTGGGGAAGATTTCATAGTTCCGAGAATGCATCTTAAAGCATGGTTTTGGACTATTTGTAGGCTTTTAAGGTTGACTTTTGGGGCATGACCAAAAATAAAGCAACCATACTCCAGCTTAGATCTAATTACACTTTTATATACCTTTGTTAGAAGCTGCGGGTGGACACCTAGCCTCCCACAAGCCAGTGACCTCAGGATGTCAAGGTCTTTTAGGGATTTGCTTACCAGTGATTGGATGTGCTCCTTAAAGTTTAATTTATTATCGATTATATTACCTAAGATCTTATGGCTATTGACTACAGGAATGACTTGATTGTCAACAGTCAATGTGGGATTTATGATTTCTTTCCTTCTACTTATTATGATAATTTTACACTTTCTTGGATTTATATTAAGCGATACCTTTAACAGGTATTGTTCAAGGCTGGACAAGGCTTCTTGGATCCCAGCTGCACTAATGTCTAGCTCTTTATGACTACAGATTAGGGTTATGTCATCTGCGTACAGTAGAGGTTGTACCTGTCCTGGCATATACCTACCGATGTCTGCAGTATACAGTGAAAATATTGGACTGAGCACACACCCCTGGGGAAGGCCTCTATATGCAGTTCTGATGAAGGTACCCTGATTGCTGATGAAGGTCAACCTTCTACAACTAAACCATTTAAAAATGTGCATTATAAATTTTGCTGGGATTCCTAAAACATATAACTTACTTGCAAGTGTTGGTATGGAGACTGAGTCATAGGCGCTACTTAGGTCCAGGGATGCAACAACTGCAGTTCTATCGTTTGTAAGGCTTACCTGAGCTTCGGTTATCAGGGTCAGCAGGAAGTCATTGCTTCCACTCTTCTTTTTGAAACCAAATTGGATGTCAGGAATAAGTTTGTTCTTAGTGGTAAACCATTCTAGGCGGTATTTAATCATTAAATTGAATATTTTCATAATACAGGATATTAATGAGATAGGCCTATATGAGTTTTCAGATGTCCTATCTTTTGTTGGTTTTAATATACCTATTACCTTTATGTTTTTCAGGTATTCCGGGATGCTCTTTCCCTGCCAAATGTTGTTAAAGACAATTAGCAGAAGGGTTTTGGCTGAAGAGGGCAACATTCTTAAGATTAAATAGTTAATACCATCCAATCCAGGGGCGGTGGACTTGGACCTAGATTTGATGGCATGTTCCAGTTCGATTTCTTTGAATTCACCCTCAAGTTGGTGATTATTACTATTTTTCATGAAGATGGGGAGGTCAGTTTCTGATTTTTCTGGAACATAATCTGGGGAGATAGTTTTCATGAATTTATAGCTTAGGTCCTTGTCATTTGCTAAATACTTTTCAAAACTATTCGAAGCATTCTTTCCTTGCCTTAGTCCATTTATCATTTGCCATATTTGAGAGTTATTATTATAATTTAATCTTTCGCATAGTGAATGCCATGCAGATTGTTTAGCTTTGACTATGATTTGTTTTGCTTCATAATGAGCTTTTTTGTAGTGGCTATAGTTAACAGGTGTCATCTCCTTCGTAAATTGGCTAAAATACCTTCTTCTGATGGCAACTGCCCTGGAACACTCTGGTGTCCACCAGGATTTTGAGTTAAAACCAATACCTTTTGGGCCATTGTGATATTTTGGCACTGCATTTATAATTGATTCTTTCAGAATTTTCATAAAATCTTCATATTCTATGTCACCTTTGGCCTTGACAGTTAGAATTTGTACAGAGGCTTTCTCTGCAGTATTGGAGAATGCACACCAGTCTGCTTTTTTTGAAGTTTCTATCCTGGAAACTTGCCTGGTCTAAAAATGGTGTGGGATTATTTTGGTTTTGAACATTCATATCTATAACAATAGGGTAGTGGTCACTACCCATCGAGTCCTTCATCACTTTCCAAGAAAGGATCCTCTGTTTCAGTTGAAATGCTGCAAAGGTAAGATCAATGGTAGAGGGTCTCCTACCAGGGGATCCTACTGTGGTACTGGATTTATCATTGAGGAGAATATAATGTGAATCATAGTAAGTATTGAAAATTTGAATTCCTCTATAATCCTTACGCCCATCACTGGACCAGTAGGGGTGTTTAGCGTTAAAGTCCCCACATAAGATTGAGAATTCTTTTTGCAAAAGAAATAATTTTTTCCATAGAGTTTGATCTAATTTGTTTGGAGCGCAATAGCAGTTGTATATAAATAAGGATTTTTCTAAGTTTAATATTTCAATACCTGTAAACTGGATTGGATAGTTCTCCAGGCCTGGAACTGGTACCACTTTCCATTCTAGAGATTTGTGTACTAGGATTGCTGTACCACCATACCCATCATTTCATTCCTTACCGTGCTGAAGTTTTTAAAGGTGAACTTTTCTTCTGGATATAACCAGGTCTCCTGGAGTACAATGAGTTTTATATTATTAATTGTAACAAAACGTTCTAATTCAGCCCGTTTTGACTTAATAAACTGAATATTCCATTGTATAATCCTAAGAGGTGGATTGTTTGTCATTACTGACGATGTCAATACCCACTGACAAGCCTACGAGAATCTGTTTAATATTTTCTAGAACTATATTGACAGCTTGCATTGGGTTGCCAGCATTATCGGCAGCTGCATTTATCATTAGCTTTTCAAAATATAATTTTGCCTGGAATTCCTCTATCGATTTTTTGAGGTGGGCTCTTTCATCCTCAGTAAGCTCACCTGACCTACTTTGCTTAGGACTAGGCCTATAACCTTCAGCAATTTTTCCTTTGGCAGGGATATTTGATGAGGGTTTTAAATTTCTGTTTCTAGACACAGTTGTGTTCTTGTTGTTAAAAGGTGCTCGTCTGTCCTTTGGCTTTCTAGTGAGATGTTGCTATCCACTTTCTTCCGTTATCTCACCCTCATCCTCGCTACCAATTAAAGTGTTATAGTAATTATCTGCGAGGATCGGTTTTTGAATAGGCCTAATAGAGTTAAGTTGAAGGAAGTCTTTATGACTTATGACGTTATGACTGACCACTGATGAGAAAGGTTTGTGAGGTTTAACTTGTGTGCCTGGTGTGTGGCTCTTTGTATTAATTGCTTGAGAGGCAGTGAAGAAATCTACATTATATTCTGACATTCTGACCCTAATAGCTAATTGTTTCTTAAACTCTGGACATGACTTGGAAAAGCTGGGGTGTTCCCCTTTACAATTGACACATTTGGCAGCTTTCTGGCAGTGCTCACCATCATTTTACATGGCTTATTCTCATACAATGGTTCTTGTTACTGTAGAAACTAACTAAACATATGCAGGTAAATGAACACCACTTTTTATTACCAAACCTTTTAAACTTTTTTATTTCAATTGGCAAACAAAATATTGCAAACGCAAAACGTAACATGATTACAAGGCAATGGTTGCGTGCGCGCGGGGCCGGCAGGGAAGTGCGCGCGGGCCCCTACACGCCAAACAAACTGCGTCGTTGCTGCAAGTTTATAAAACCAATTGTGACAACTAACCCGACTTAAGCTATACTCCACTATTCACTTCTAAGAGTTCTTGAAATTATTCTTGTTTTAAATTATCTTTTATTTACGTGTGCAACGCGGATACAGTAAGGAAAGTGGTGAGATGGAGTCAAGTCTCAAGTCTTTCACTCGTGGCGTCGGAGTCCATGAGTGGATGTGTGATAAGCTTGTGTACGGCACGTCGCTCCCATCCTTGTTTGGTGAACCGTCCGTCGACAGCGCGGCTTGGCAGACCACACTTAGGAACAAAGGCTGCACTGCGCCACACTCGAGTGGCGGGGACACTCTCCCCCGTACGGTGGCGCTCACTGCATTCACGACATTACAACACTGGACGAATGACAAGGCAGTGTGATCGTCAAAACAGGGAAGACATTTTGATGAACCCCGCTGCCTTTATTTGAAACAAATTAATAACAAAAAAAACATTAGCACTTTTCCACATATTCAGCTTTTTAAAGTAGAAAAATATTTAAAAAATCGCAGTATCTTAAACTTTTTTATAAATATATAACTCACTAAATTATTCGGATGCCGCCAGTGTTATTTTACACATTTATTTTCAATACAAAACATTATTAATTTCAAAATGTGCAGAACGATACACTGACCGGCTTAAGTAAACTGAATTTGTATCGAGGCTGCCGTTTTGGATGGGAGTGTCCCCGCCACCTGTTGTAGCTAGTATAAGATTATCAACTAACAGTTATATCCTAATAAGAACTGAGCATTGCAATATGAATACTTCCATGGCTTGAGGGACTTGTCACAAATGATACAAACTTATTAAACGTTGATTCTTTAAAACATCAAACGGTGCTTCTTCTTCGTTTAGAAATTCCACCTTGTACAAACAGCCAACAGCCTTTCACCAAAACAGACAACATTAACGAAATCAAAGGCGTGTGTGCGTGATTATAGATGAAAATAGAATCCTTCATGAGTTTGTAAAAGAGTGTTGTTTTGTTTTAACAGTGTTCTCCACAAATACATCACTTTCTTGGGTGCTATTTCTGCTTGAATAGCAAAATATATGTTTACATATTATGTAATTAATGTAGATGTTTAAACGCAAATTATTATTCAAAAATAAAGCTAAATACCATTTCATTCCTTTGGTAGCCTGAAATGCTGATACTCGTACTCTTTGTTACAACCTTTCAAAATAAGAAAAAAATATTTAATTATTTTTGAGAAAAAAGTGTACTTAAAAGTATATAAAATACTATCAATTCTGAGACAAGTGAATTGTAGGAAGCAGAAGTAATTTAAATTTAAAATTTAGTTAGAACATACAGTTATAAATTACACACAGTTCAGTACAATTTGTTTATAAAAATGAATTGCTTACATATTATACAAGTAAAAGTGCCTAAATTTAATTATAATTTGGTTCTATTTTTTTTTTAATTAACTGATTTAGTAATTAATATCCCTAACTTTCATACTTGCTCCATTACAAATTTAATACCTAACTGTTCCAGGTATGATTTTCTAATCACATTAATTTATATTAACGGTTTCACAATCTCTTATTAAAAACATGTACATAACAGAAAAACTAATAAACTCTAAAAATAATCTAATTACATACTACTGACAACAAGCTTGGTCTATCATTTATTTACCCAACACAATAAACTGTCTGTACAAAATCAAGCTGTACATATACTTACACCTCTGAAAGACAATAAAATGTTCTATTCTAAAACTAAATAATTCACACTACGTTAACGATACATCGTCCAATTTTTATATCATATTACAAGCGATAAAAATTTTATAAGAAGATGACTGGAATTTAATTTTTTGAAATCATGCTTATAATTTTAGTAAAAGCGATAAGTTTTGTAAAAGCGCTTTAATTAGTTTAAACTGGATAGTAAATAGATTCCTACTTATTGTCGTTGGCTGTCAGGAAGTATTCATATTTACACAACTAGCACTTGACAAAACAACATTATAAAAGCATTTGCACACAACATCAGACAAATGCAGCATAATTTGAGTGTGTAAAAATATATCATACAAGTACGATTCTTTGTTTAATACCTTGTTAAAAATTTTCATACTCTAACAATATAATTTTTAAATCCATCGTAACTAACTTTTGACGTAAGTAACATATTTTAAAATTTTCATTCAATATAAAATCTGTACTTTCTTAAAAAGCCGCTAAAATTGTAATAAAAAACTGCGGAAAATGTACATTATAGTAGTGTACAGCCCTTAAATTGTAAAACTGCCAAATGAGTTTATCGAACAAGATGGCGGTGTAAATTACACAACTGATTATTTACAGAGCGAAGGTTAACCTGACACTCAAGGAAGCAAGTGTCTGGATGACCAGGAGATGCTTGAAGCGCAGCTATTGCTGACACGGACGGAAATCGGGAGATAGAGATTACTACGACAATTGGTTTGCTCTCAGTTTCAAGTGAGCACTGATTATTGCTTTTTGTGGGGGATATGTTAGGAATACTCCGGCAACTCGTTTCTAGGGTGAGGATTGGGTGTGCAGTGCATCCACTTTAACTTTTCAAAAGCTAATTAAGAATTGAATCAAATTAATTTTAATTAAATAAATGCAATATGGCTTAAAATATTAATTTCAATTAAACGCATAAAAAACATTTGCTGAGCTTGTAATGCAAACTTTAAAATTTGGTATAATCGTTATTTTTTATGACATGTTGAGATTGATTCTAGAGAAAACCATGACTGATAATAATATCTTACCGGTGTTCTTCCAATAACATGTGTTTTCAAGGAGAAATTGCAATCAACACATCATAATACATGTCACAGTTTTCAAAAAATTGATGGGAAAATATTTTTTTGGTTAAATAATAATTGATAAAGTATGAAATAAGGGGCAGTTACATGAAACTGTTCTGTTCAAATAGAAATTGAGCAAATTCTATCGATTTCATAATAGTAATAAGGAAGAATATACTAATTTTTTCAGAATTACTTAGTATCTTGTTAGAGAAATTTTCTATGATTAGTTTTTCAGCAAAGTTATGTAATTTCTTAAAAGTACTGGATTAAGATCGTGTGTATGATTTAAAGCTTCAGGAGGTGTCATGCACACTCAGGGCGACTAATCGAACGGGTGGGTTTTGAACAGCATTAAGTTGCCGGTGAACAGGTAATTTAATCGGCATCTTGTTCGTTAAAGTCCGCATCGTTCACCAAGGATGGGGGACGTGGCCGGCCTCAGACATCGGCCAGCCTGGACGTGGTGGAGGGGGACCGAGAGTGGATCACGACTCTGTGTCCGTTCTTGGTGACGAACCCATCACTCTCGACTAGCACGGCGGTCTCACGCGCGTCGTTGGAGTTGGGACTGTCAGCGCCGCCCTGCCGCTGTTGCTTGTGCTTCCTCCACGCGTTCTGTATCAGCCGGGCACAGTACTCCTCGCGTTGCCGCCACAGCGTGGACGATACCGGCTCGTAGCCGACCTCGTCAGGCCGCCCGGGCGCCACCTCGGCGAGCTCGCCCGTCTCCTCGATAGGATTTCCCTTACGGGCAAAGAAATCCTTGGTCAGCGCGTCCAGAATGTCCACACAGAACATGAGGTCGCCCTTGCATATAGGAATGTCCATAGAGACGATCTTGTACTTGTTGGGCTTGTGTATCTGCAACGGTGGCTCCAGCACGTCCAGGAACTCGGACAGCTGGTCGTAGCGAATGTACTGTGTGCCGTCCGGGTCGAATTGCTGCCAGATCTCGTAGTACATGTCGTAGTCATCGTCGGTGAGACCCTCTTGCACATCCTCCGTTGCCTGTGAGTAGTTCTCCAAGATCACGGCGATGTACATGTTGATCACAATCAGAAAGCTGATCACCAGGTACGAGAGTAAGAAGGCGATACCGACCGTTGACGAGCCACAGTCTCCCGGGGATCCCATCTCCGGATTGGGTTGCTCACAGTCCTCTTCATTGATGATACCGTCCAGAACTCCATCCCAGCCCGCTGAGGTGGACATCTGTAACACAACGTAAACTCAAACACTCTAAATTCATTTCAATACAATTATTGCAAGTTTTTTTGAACATTGCATATAGACTTTTTGTAATTTTACATTTATAATTCAAATAAACACAATTTTAAATTTACTGGCTGTTTCAAACAAGTAAAAGAGCGTAATGTCTATAAAGTTAATTCAAACCTGAAAAAGAAGAATCATGGACTTGGGGAACGTTTTGAAATTGTAAACGTCGTCGAGTCCACTCTTCTCCTTGACGTTCATGAAGAATGACATGCCGAAAATGGCAAAAATGAACATGACGAGGAAGAGCAGCAGACAGATGTTGAACAGCGCAGGAAGTGACATGGCCAGTGCAAAAAGCAGTGTGCGGATACCCTTGGCACCCTTGACCAATCGCAGCACACGCCCGACTTTTGCCACTCGCACCACTCTCAGTAGCGTCGGAGAAACAAAGTACTTCTCTATCAGATCGCTCAAAATCAAACCTGAAACATTGAATTACATTGGTTCTTACTGTGATCACTGCAAATATAAGGTTAAAACATTCAAAATGCCCAAGTGCTTTTAACTATCTTTTTATTTTTGAAAATAAAAGAAAGGGTTGACTAACTCGTCCACCATTAGGCCGAGTTTATGTGACTCTTCTGTAATACAGTATATGTTTTAGTCAAGTTTTCAATCCAAAGCGTTTGAAGTAGCATTGATCAAAAAAAGAATTGTAGCACTTCGAAAAGAGTTGTGACTCACCTAAAATGGACAGGATGACCACCACGAAATCAAAGAGGTTCCAGGGCTCCTTGAAGTAGTAGTACCGTAAGGCAAATATCTTGAGGATACACTCGCTGCTGAAAATGACGATGAAGATGGCGTTGAGAATGTCGAGCACGTTGGTGAAGATCTGTGTCTGCTGGTAGTGGTCCATGGTCATGGTCAACATGTTCAGTCCGATGAACAACATGATGATCATGTCGAACTTCTTGTCGGTCACAATCTCGAAGACGATCGCTTGAGGTCGCCACTGGAACGGATAAATTAATAAGCAAAACTCAGGACCTCACTGCTGTCTAAATATGTCAAGTTCATATTTGTGTATACACACAATTCGTTGTGTTGACCACAATATATGAATTAGTATTATAAATTAAATATCACAGCTTATACAATCACATTTCTGTCTGGTAAATCCACCATGCCCACATTTGTTATCCACCAAGGGTTTTATTTTCTATAAGAATAAGTCTCCAACATCTGATTGTTATTGTGTATTTCTGAACCTACTATTTTTGAGAAAAAGTATGAATTGTTGAAAAAATTGTTTTAACCCTTCCCAAATCTTAGACGGATATATTAGAATGGTAGACTTTGACCAAAACGCCAAATACAGTTATATCCGATATTATAGATTACATCTCTTGGAGAGTTTTTGCTTTTACATTTTATAATTTACTTATAATAAAAATTAGCTTTGAACTTAAAGAAACAAAATTTGTTTACTTGTCCTGGCGTTATAGGAAAGTTAATAGATTTATTAGTGGCGTGTGAAGGGTTTAAAACTTTCAACCCTGACAAAATTGGCCTTGTGTGTTGACCAAGTTAAGCTACGAAAGATCGGCTTACAACACTCACCCTAGGTCTAGGTATGGCCTTGAGCGGTTTCTTCGAGCCCATTTTTTTCATGGCGTTGTAGTACTTCTTTTGATCCTCAGTCATGAACATCTCCAAGCTCCCTCCTGCGTAAACAAGCAGACAAACTGATTCCTTCGTCTCCGACATGACGTCAACAGCATTTCATAGCACTGTTCAATTAATATTTCTCATTCTTATAGCACTACTAGTTTTGGTTAACAGTGAATACTGGTTTATATTGTTCTGTACTTCTTTTCTTAACTGCAACTAACTTGCTTGACATTACTTTGAATGAAAAACTTTCACTTAAGGTCATTGTGAAAAATGGTCAACTATTAAATCAACTGGGAAGTAATTTGAATTTAGTCAGTTTCACTTCATTAAAATTTGCTTAATTTTTTTCATTATAAATAAATATACTAAAATCATACAATATCTACGAAATGAAAAACTAAGGCAAGTTGCACTTAAAAAAATATATTTATGTACATAAATATATTTTCACCAAAATAAATGTAAAAAAATTTAAAAAATGAATGGATGAGTCATTGATTCATTCACTGACCGATCGACACAAAGTATGGGCATTTCCCATTGTGCTAGAAAGTTGAAATTTAGCATGCAGGTAGCCCCTATGGTGTAAACAACTAGGAAAGTAACAAAAAATCCCAATTTTCAAATTCGGGGAGCTGCTATGAGGGGTAAAAAATGTCAAAAAATCCCATAATAAAATGCATTGGAAGGGTCTACACAAGAGTTGCAAGTGAGTGTTTACTTTTAATAATATATTCGAATACAAGCAAAATGAATTAGAAAATATTTAAAATCGCAACAATAACCACTAATATACTAACAAACAAATATCTCTTAAAGCAAATCGATGCAAAAATAAATTATACTATTTTGAACAGGACTAAAAAAACGTGTTACCAGATAAATAGCCGAAAGCAACTATACTGTATTGGCAAGTCTTCAAGGTTTACCTTAAATATCGACAGAGAGCATTGCAATCAAGCACCACTAGTGTTACAATACAAACTAATCCTAGCTGTTACACAAGCACATTGATACGGTACCTAAGCATTTCTAGGTGCCAAAATTCTCTTTCACCACCCATCAAGTGAATTTGCTGGAATTATGACAAACCCAAAGCTCAGAGCATTCAATTTAACATTGAACTCAACCAAGAGTTTCAAAATTTGATGGGTTTCAGGAAAGAAATACATAAGTTCATTTTTTGCTCTAAAGCTGCTGTTCTAAAATTTATATTAATTGAGAAAAAACTAAACCATTATGAAAATACACAAATGTTCCCCCCCCCCCCGATTAAAACAAATTATTCTATTGTGAATTTTGGCACATGAAATGCACAATTAGCCTGCTTAATCTAAAATATCTTCAGTTAATTCTAAGGCAGGATCTATGTCCGCTGCTATTCTGTGTTTGAGTAGTTGGAGTTACACAACGAGACAACATTGAAAGCCAGTGCCGACACCATACTACAGGGATCTTAGGCGCTTCTCTGCTCTCCGTAGTCTGTCTGCTCTAGCGTTTGCGATTACGTGTCCTTCGTCAACAGAAGCGTCACTAAATTTACTGCTTTTTACAGAAAACGCAAATTAACAAATCATAAAAACGCTACAACACTGAATTACAGCAGCGGTTTTATCAGCCTACGGTGTACAGTGGTACCAACCAAAGTGGTATTACCAACTATGTTAATGTTCTGCGCCTCGGAACGTTTAAGCACTGATTGACTTTACAAGTTTACAAGCATAGCAGCTCCAACGATTTAAAGTGCGATCAAAGCTGTACTGTCCAACGCTTGTGTCCAAATATACTTTTACAGCAATAACATATGATATCTACTGTCCCCAACAAACTTTACAAAGGTATTTCTGTAATTTTCATTCAACCTTGACCGATTTTAACAAATTTGAAAATTCTCTCTTCGAGCAGAACTGACTGATTCGGGAGTTTTTATTGAACTTCCTAATGTAACTTTTCATTTACAATATGCACCGAAAAGAAAATATGCTTCCATTGGTAATAATTATGTAACAAATATAACAATACAGTTGCCAACATAGTTTGTTCCACACTTGACAAACACTGGATGAAAGGAGTGTAAATATACAGAAAACTCTAATAACTAAATACTACTATGGAGTTTCTAGCAAACTCAGTTATTTACTCCTACGTTCTACGCTGCGGTCGCAGGCGTCCTCTCGTGTGGGAGATCTCTCTGTACAAAAGACTACAACACTTCAGGCAACATCTACACATCTTATGGTCCTTCACAGGGTACTACTATACTCAGAACATGTCTCCAAAACACTCTACATCTTTACACAGATCGGCCATCGCAGAGGATGGCCGCCTTATCACACTTTACAATCTAAGTACTCATTGAAAATCACTAAATTTCACACATTCTACAATTTAACTCAATAAGACATATGGAAAATATTCTGTGTCATACAGTTTGTTTATTCCATAATCTGTCTCCAATTCACCATTATGTGCAATAATTCATGTTCGTAATCAAAATATGATAATATTTTGACGTACAAACTCCAGCTAAATTTCACTAATATAAAACAACTAGAAAGAAGTAATTACCAAGTAATATTTTATGTGTAACAATTTCGGATGCAAAAAATGTCATTTATATAAGTTTCCTGCCAAACGCCATGATCAATCGTTCCAACATTGTTTCATCACACTCTTTAATTAGAACATAATAGCAATTCTTGACAGGTTGGCAATAATAATCCGAATACGGGAATGGGTACAAATTAGGCAAGTCGATCACACAATGAATTATAAATATGGCACTCAACTTATCTTTTTATTGCACCAACTATTTTTTCAAAAAATTTCTAGTAATTCTTTACACCAATTCAGTTGCAACTGAGGTCACTTATAGTGAGACCATTATATGAGGCAAAGCATTTGCTTCATTAGAATAGATGGCTTTATACATAAACACACAAAATTCCTGCATAATGAAGATTTATGAGGAATTTACAACTAATCAGTACTAAATTTTAAAGTCACGAACTTCAGAGGAAGCATTGACTGTAATTAAATTCTAAAATTTAGACAAAACGTTTTGCTATCTTATCTGAAATTTTTGGTCAAAGACAAATTATGATGTCAAAGACAATGACATCGATATTGGTATTGTCAAGCATTAAGGGAATAACTGGTATAAATAAAAAAAAAAATAGATCTGGAGCAAAACTGTTTTGTTTTGAATACCATTTTGGACATTAGAAATAACAGTTGAATTGGTATTACTATTACGATCAACCTGATACGTCTATAGCACTAGCAAATGATTTTGAAAACATTTACTCATCACATAAAATTTATCTTCATCCTTTGATTCAATACACCCTGGGATCAGTGGTTGTACAATAATTTCGAAATGTGTAACAATGAGTTTAAGCAAGGGTGCGATTCTTAAGCCATATTTCATGTGGGGCATTGATAATCCAAACTACTGTACTAAACTTAATCAAAACTTAGTCGCTTAAAAGGGAAGTTTTTAATAGGAGTGTTTCTAAGAATACAACTTAATCTCTTTCCTTAAGAGTTTAAAAAAATCAATAGACAATGAATTTTTAGAAGTATATTAGCCAAAGGGGTGTTACTAAACAAAACCTGGATATTCATGGGATATCTAACCATAAAAATAAGCAACTTATTGTTTACTCTTTTGTAACAAAAGAAATTTCCCAGTAACAATTAGTTTGGATTATCTTGCGCTTATGTGATTTTGATCAGATTGTCGTGAGATTAGCGTGATTCAGTGATAAGTCGACTCTCACAGTGTAAAGGTGCAATTTGCTGGTAGGTTCTGTCAAATGACATTTGCTGTAAAATGATCAACAGTGGATTGCCGTGAATTTGTGATTCTTTTTCAACAAATGGTGAATAGTCAGCCACTTTTTTTGGAGACACCTTTTGTGTGTTTTGGTTACATTTAGTCTAAACACACATAGATTAAGCACGACACACATTTATTAAGCGCTAGTTGATCGTAAATACTTATCTTTTTCTTTTGCTCGTTGAAGTTGTCAATGATCACTCCTATAAATAGGTTGAGCGTGAAGAACGAGCCGAATATGATGAAGAAGACGAAGTACAAATACATGTAAATGTTGGTCTCTCGAATCGGTTGTTTTCCCAACTGGAAACAGGAATTAATGAACATAAAAATATAATTTTAATTCTATTGCAATTTATATATATATATATATATATATATATATATATATATATATATTTATATGTATATACATTTATATATATATATATATATATATATATATATATATAAAGTTTATTTCAAAAATAACATTATTACATGGACTTGAGTATTATGTAAAAGTGTGAATAAAAAATATTGCTTCATAACTTGTTACTTGTAAGTAAATATATTATAATAACCTTTGCTTCAGAATGTGTCAGCAAATTTGTAAAAAAAGTAGTAAAACATCATTAGGATTCATAACAATACACAATGTGAAACACTACCAAGCAGACTGACGGTAACTATGATCCGCAGAAAGGACTCAGTGAGAGGTCAGGAGGAGAAAGGAGGAGGATGAGAAGGAGGGATCAGTGTAAGAGAGGACTTTAAGGTCCTAACTAGTCCTAACTTCGCCTCTAATAAAGCCAAGCCACAAAAACTGCAATCAGACTTGCTTAATAATAATTATTTTACTAGAACATGATCTAGGGATCCAAAAATCATGAACTTAAACAACCAATAAACGTAACCAGAAAGTTTAATAAGAAAATTAATAACGAGGTCTGAGCTATACTTGTTCAAAGTGTTAATTCAACTGACGTTGCCTTTTGGTTAATCAACTTCATGTAACGATCATGCTGATGATGACATGCTGGCATTGATACGTGTTCTGAATGAACATGTTACAATTGAGCTGAACGACTTTACCTATTAGTAATCTAATTTTACTTAGCTTCCACAGATGCCATAAACATGGATAATAATAAAACATTATGCCATTTGGCCATCTGTCCTGCATTACAATGGGACATCTTCCATAATTCCATGATCAAAAATAAGAGTATGAAAGGGTTTGAGATTTAACATTGTTTTCATGAGGTCAAACTCAAGGTCATTTAACTAAAACATGACTCTTAAGGTGCTTTCAATTACAAATGATAAACTTATCTTTTATTATGAAAATAAGTTTTGTTTAATGCAGCTGTAAAAACTCCTCACCTCTCTGGAGTCAATGGCGTCGTTCATGATCTGGATCCAACCCTTGAAGGTGGCAACCTGAAAGAGACAAAGATAGGCCTTTCCGACGTGATCGAAGTTCATCGGAGAGTTCTCCCACGTGTAGTTCTCCGCAATGCAGACGTTCTTGTCAGGGATGATCTCGTGGCTCAGCGTTGTGCCGTTGGCGTCCACACACTGGCAAACAATAACATCACTGTTAGTTTTATTCATATTTAGAAGTGAACAAATATAATCTATGTGGTATTAAAACTCTATAATCCGACAAAACACCATATGCACATGTGGTCCTAATATACATTTGTTTGGATTTCCAAGCATATATCATGCATTTCTGCCACATTATTGGGTTAATATCTCAAAGAAGGTGTTCTAAATAAAGCAATGTACTCAAAATGGGAGATGTTATCCTCTCAGTTTATGGTTCCTCTGGATTTCCAGAGAAAAGCAGTCAGTTTAGTTTTCGGAATTGGTTTGTAAAATTAAATCTTTCGCAGAAAACAGAAAAGACCACTCTTTTATGTTCAAGAAAGAGTTATGACACTATTATTATGTTAAATCTTTTTTACTAAAAACCAGCTGTTTTCACAACAGTGTTTGTTGCATAGTCGTTTTATGAGGCAATAAATATTTTGCCAAAAATAACTAAAAAAATTTCTCAGTCCTCATAGGGTTAGGATGATACAAAGTTAGTGGATAGGGGGGTGATGAAGTGTGAAAAAAAGCTGTAAAAAACCATGACTCGATACCAGGGTAATACAGTGTCTTATGTCCGATATTCTCCGAATCTTATCCGATATTTCCAAGTGAAATATCATAAAACAAATTTGACCGCATCCCTACAGTCCTGTCAAAGTTCTCACAGACTTTTACACTCCCCCATATTGAAAAAAACCTCTAAAATTAATAAGATTTAAGATAGAAAAGAGATCAAACAAAACATGACAAAAGTAGCATTAGCTATTTAGAAATATGAGTTACTGACCACTATAGAACACAAAGTGACATCTTCAAGTTAAAGTACGATGTTGGATTCTTCTTTTTTTCATTCATTGGTATTGCCCCTTTTGGAATTAATTGGCATTTAAATAGGTATTCTTACCTCTTTCAAATCCCAAAATATCCGTGAGGTGTTATCAAACGTTACATGTTTTAGAAATCATTCCATCATCAGACACAGGGCAAAATATGATCTGCTGAATGGCTTCGTTATTGTAGTTAAAGTCATAAATAACACATATTACAAAACAAAAAAAAAACACAAATTTTACAAAAATCTATTAAAAATGATGTTGTTTACAGGCTTACGTACACATGGTATGCCACACAACATGAACAGTTACAGATGTATATTAAACACTCCAATCTCTGGTTGGATATTTTCCGGACAAATCCTGTATGTCTATTACCGTAGAAGAATGAAGACTAACCTTGTAGTATTTCCCAGCGAACAGTTGCACTCCCATGATGGCGAAGATCAACCAGAAGATGAGACAGACGAGCAGCACGTTGAAGATGGAAGGAATGGCCTGCACCAGAGCATTGACCACCACCTGGGTACACGGTTGTTGTCAGTGCACAGAAAAATATCCTCACTCCTGCATATGTTTTATGCTCCAAAAATCTATTTACCACTTAACAATGTTAACAATCAGACGTTATCACTTACCAATTTGATCATATACGTAAAATATACAACGTCTTTCTTACGTTAATCAAGTAATCTAAAAAATCTGTTTTTTTAAATATCGAAATAACAACACTGTTTGCTCTTCAGTCATGTGTCTTTCCGTTTCAAGTGTACTTTTTACAGTATAAACTTGGTAACATGATATTACATTATATAACCGTGGTCTATTTAAATCAATAAGTCTGTTCACAGGTGAAAGAATATAGAATATTGATTTAAGTGTGAATTTTGTTTCGGTTGGGGATATTTGGATCTATTCATGGCTGGACCTTTAGTTGAGGCCATTGATAAAATTTATTTTAATAAACCTATGAAAATAAAGCGAAGAGTAAAGAAGAGCTGGAAGTGCTGGTCGCAAAACTCCTAAACCATACACAAAAAGTTGGTTTAAGCATAAATGAAGAGAAAACCAAAATAATGGAGTGTGGGAGAACAACCCAAATAAACAATGAAAATAATATAGAAATAGAAGGGCACAAATTTGAAAAAGTAAACAACTTCACTTATTTGGGAGTGATGCTGACGAATAATAATGAAGAAGACATGGAAATACAACAAAGGATAAATGCAGCACACAGAAGTTTATCAGCATGCCACAAGCTATTAAGCTCTCGACTACTATCACACAAGACCAAACTCCATATATATAAAACCATTATAAGACCAGTTCTGTTATATGGCTCAGAAAACTGGTTGTTAAGTAAAAAAACAGAAAAAAACGTTTGATAGTATTTGAGAACAAATTATTGAGAAAAATCTATGGGCCAACCCTTGAAGATGGAGAGTGGAGGATAAAGCATAATGTGGAGTTGAGGCAACTATATATGGACCCAGACATAGTGGCCGAGGTGAGAAGTAGGAGAATGAGATGGGCTGGCCATTTACTAAGGAAGGAGGACAACTCCTTAGTCAAGAACGTCCTTGTAAACAATCCGGAGGGCAGAAGACCACCAGGAAGGCCCAAGTTGAGATGGCGAGACCAGATCAGAAGAGACATAAGAAAACTTGGAAGAAGGGAAGAAGAGGCAATGGATAGAGAGATCAGGAGGCAGTGTGTTGGCGAGGCAAAGTACCACCTTGGGTACCAAGAGCCACGGCAGTAAGTAAGTAAGTAAGTAAACCTATAAATAAGTATGAGTAGTACATTCTGAGACTATCAAAGATTGAATTCAATTCAGTTTAATGTTTTTCAATATGTAATTATATTTATTTCATTACAACTGGTAATTTGTAGTATATACAATTTATAGATTCAGTGTACTCAGATAATAATAGCTTAATATCTTATGTGATGTTTTTTGGTAAGCTTGTGACCTAAAAGGTTTTAGTCAACGATGTTTTTCTAATGTGCATGATTTCAAAGTTTATTTTTAGAGATACAATTATAACAAGAAAAAATTGCATTAGTTAACAGAAAGTGATGTAATACTAAGTAGCTTTTCTTACAGTGACTCACCATTAAAAAAAAAATTATTTTAGTTTTATTTATTATGTGATGACATGTTTACAGTACTAGTTAGAACTAATTAGATGTATAATTAATGCAAAAAAAAACTAATTCTGATCTTTTTAGTCCCTACTCTACCCTTGTGATCTTTTTATGGTTAAATATTACCGTCAATTTGCAGCTCTCATTGCATTATTTTTGTAAATCCCAGTATTTTTTTACGATTAACGCTCATAGTTTATTTAAATCAAATCCACTGTATAATAAGATCTGGTTTTTCTGCAACCAACGTTAAATTCATATCTACTGCTATATCCATTTTTATTTCTACGATCTGGAAATTTAACTGTACATCCCAAGAAATTCACGTTTTATTTTGGTTTTAGTGCAAGACTGTGAAAACAATCTGTTATCTTGCATCTGAGTTACAGTTAATTTTCACTTGCTGTGTTAGTATCTTTTTTTGTTTAACTAAATGCTGGCAGAAACGTTTAATCTGGAGTTAAATTTGGTTATATTTTTGAAAGGAATTAAAAAAGTTGAAAACCTAGAGAAAAACAAACATAAAAATAAAACTTTAGTAAATGAACAAAAAAACATGCTATAACTGATATGGTCATCGTTTAAAAAAGATATTTCTGTTCTTCTTGTTGGTAAATAAATTCAATGCACAGCAATGGAATAAATTTAAAGTGACAATTCAGGAGTTTTATTGGATCTTTTTTGAAAATAAAAAAAATAACGGAGTGTGGTATCCAAATTTGAGAAATTAACATCAAATTATTTGATGATTATTAACATCAAAGTAAGAAGAGTGGATTTGATGACAGTATACATTATCAATACATTTTATCGGGACATTATCTAGCATATGCCGTTAAACATACCAAAACCATGAAAAATATTATCACAATAGGTTACAAACAATATTCTCTTATATAAAATCTCATAATCTATTTATATTTAATGTTATACTACATTATATGAAATTCACAAAATTCATATTTATTTAAAAACATTACTTACACAATGTGTAACATTATATACATGTATGTACGTATATGTATTTATTACTGGATAAGCACGTTCTAAGATATTAAGCACAATAATTTTTTCAATAAGAAAAACATCCACACTGAATACTGTATGTAATACTTGAAATTGTCTAATCAATCTACTCACTTGAGATACCAAAGTTCTATACATACTTAGTGTAAGATATGTAAAGTACATGCAACATGATGAAGAAAGGGTAGACCATATGAAGAAAAACACAAACAGACATCATGTTGAGATTACACACAATAAGGGCAGTAAAGTATTTACAAAGTGTTTAAACACGGGTTTCTTGCATTATCATACCTGATTTAACCATTCTCGTCTTTATCGAGTGTACACGATACACAATGAGTGGGTATATAAATGTGCACAACACACAAAAGCACATGCAAGACTAAACACAAGACTACAAGAAAATGTGGAGTGTTGAATTGTGTTACTAAACACTAGTTGAGAGTTGAGACGGTATGAAATAACAAATCTAATGTGTTGCAAAATTAACAAAAACTCAAATTTCTTATATGCAATATGCTACAATTACAAAGAGTATTGCATTAGGATGAAATTTTATATTCATGCCACCACCCCTTCAAACAGACAAAACAACTTTCCAAAATGATCGGAACCACCATAAAAACATTATTTAAACAGGTTACGTTAAATTATAGTTTACTACATTCAAGATGACTTCAGCATGTCTTCTAATAAGTTGCAAATAATTTTTTGACAAATGGACGGATGTGAAATTTATGTTTAAAACATAACAGAAAATGTAGATAGATTGGTTTTTGAAACATTAGAATAATCTCTGTTTAAATGAGCAATATAGGACTTTTCAGTCTCTAAACACCAAACACAAACAATGATGATGAGAATTTACTGATACAGTAACATTTGTAATAATTTTAAAACATTTATTTTCATAGTTACATTTAGAATTATTTTTAAAACAAGTAAACACTTAAAATAATCAGAAAGATATTTTCATAATTGATGTATTATATTTTGAAAGATCTGTTTGAAATTTTATAATTTATTTTACTACAAAAGGTTCCATTTTGAAAAAGATAATTTTTGAAACAAATTTAACCGAGTGAAGCACTGTAGGTGAAGGGGATGTGATGTAAAGAAGAAATGAACAGCAAAATTGACAAACCCCTCTAATCTAAAGTCAAGTGTCTTCAGAGAAAATGAAAAGGCGTGCACTACTCCCGGTATCTATAAGCTACTACGGGGGATGAACGAGCAGCGCGTTCCCACAATTCCATGGTCCAGGGATTGGGGGTAGAAGACATACCCGCATCCCTTGCATCCGGGACATGGCCCTTAGCGGTCGAAGGGCTCGCAACGTTCGCATTGTTTTGAAAGCTTGAATACCGCCAGCCCCCAATAGAGAGGCGACGAAGTTTATGAGGGACACCTGAAGTGACAGAAAACAGACACTCACCACAGAGTTACACAATTCACAAAGCACTCGGACAGGGCGGGAACTTTGGGGTCAGGTGGGAAGGGGAGGTGAAGATTGTATGACGCCTCACCAGAACCGTAAGTTGTGCTTATACTGATCAGCTACAATACATAGTACTTCATTTTACTGTAATTGCTCTTCAGTAAACCGTATTTAAACTATTCAAATTCATACAATTTTAAAACTTGAATTTTAGAATACTCTTCAATATTGTGTATTTGGCATGGGGTATTAAAATTAAAACGTTTCATAACCACTCATTATTAACGTAGATCTTTTTTACTGAATTGATTGTGGAAATATACGGATTTGACAAGATTCACAAAGAAATTATAATTGAATATTACAAAAATACAAAAGATTGCCATATAAATTTACCATTTTCTGTTTTATTACTAATCTTAATGAAATTGGAAATATTACTACATATTGTTTACATTCTTACTTTATTTCATAGTCTGAGCATAAGTAAAAATTAATTGTGGTTCTTCAATACAAAATAAGTATAGCTGTAAATGGGCGAATAAAGTTAATCTCTGGTCCATTATTCCATTTAAGTTTAAAGTAACTTTTTTACTTTAATAAAATTGTAATTTTCTAGTTCAATTAGCGGCAATGGTGAATGTCATGTAATATAGAATAACAGTGATACGAAGGAAGTGTAATTTGAAGGGGGAGAAGTATAAAAGGAAATGTAAAGTTAAACAAGAGAATGTAAATTGTAGGAATGAAAAAGAAAATGTTTTGGATGAGGAAGGAGGATGTTGTGTTTGAGGGCAAGAGGATTATTAAGGATAAAATAGAAGAAGAAAGTGTAGTGGAAGGAGATGAGAAGGGTGTTGTGGAGGAAAATGATGTGATAGTGGGGAAGGAAAGGCAAGAGTCATGGAGGGGGATTTGTGGAGAATAAGAGAGAAATGTGGGGATACGTGATATAGGGAGAAGAGAGCGTTCTGGACAGGGAAGTAGGGAGGGGGGAGTGTTGCACATTGAACACTCGCTACAGCTGTTGCAGTATGTTGTAACGTAGAAGCTGGAAAGAGATTTGAAGAGAGTTGTATGGAACATTGTTCACTTTTTGTCGATGATGGAAGAGAAGAAAATCATAAAATTCGAATTTAATATGTGATTGTAATGAATATATCAATGTTTTAAACAAAACAAATAAGTTCTAGCTTTTACAAAATGATGAAAGATTTCTTTAACTCCCTCATCATCCACAATTTGTGATCAATGCAAACGTACAGAGTTGTACAACATCGACTGACACTGCACGAGACGCCCCATCTGCGGAGACACACAGTGCGCACACGCGTACTTACACGCATGCCTTCCCAGCGCGACACTGCGCGCAAGGGCCTCAGAGCACGCAACGTGCGCATTGACCTGAATGCTGGAATCGTAGCGGCACCCGCCAGGCTGGCTACCAGGTTTATGAGAGACAGCTAAAATAATACAGAAATTAAATCTCCTTCTTTCCATCTCCTGTGAATGCTTCATTTTCTTTATGGGACTTTGTGATTTTCATATAACAAATAATAAAGGGTTCCCAAGTGGTTCCCATGGTAGCACATTTCGTACAAAACGTTTACTACATTGTAATTAAATATACAAAGCTACCATATTTCAAATTGACAAGACAAATCGGGTAAGAATCATTGCTACAAGTTTGATAAAGAAGTAGTGTGATTTAGTTTTTCCTTGATTGAAGTTTTAGTTTTTGTAATCTAAAGTGTGAATAATACTAAATAAGTAATGAAACTGGATGTTTTTGTTGTGAATTATGTACTTTGTCCACAAGGGCACTATACACAAGTATATTTTCTTAAAATGGTCTAATCTAAAAACTAGATACGTTAAACATACTGACGTTAAAATCTTTCATTTTGAAAATTACCAAAAATAATAAAGTTATGAATATTAAATTTAAAAAAATACTTATCTGTTAACATAACTTATCCAATCTTCCATTTCTAGAATGTTTCTCTCTTTTTCATTACTGCGGTGTAACTGGTTTACAAATAATTGGCCAAATAATTACGATCAATGAAGTTGTAACCAATTACAATAAGTTATATTCATCATGTGAAGCATTTAGAACATATGAACAGCAAGTGAAACTAAATAATTATTTTTAGTGGTTACAAAATTAAATAATTTTGAAAGACTAAACTGAGTAAATAAATTTCAAAGTTGGCCTCACCATGACGATGACAAAGTCCAGCCAGCACCAGGCGTTGGTGAAGTACTTGGCAAAACCCAACGCCAACCATTTGATCAACATCTCCAGGAAAAAGATGACCGTGAATATCCTGTCCATGTAGTAAAGAATGTCCTGTAGGATCGGGCGAGACGGCAGGTTCACATCTTCCAAAGCCTGAAACCACAAACACTGTCAACTATTGCTCTACATCGGTTTAGGTATTTGTTTGTTTTTGTACGTAATTCATTACGCATTTTTGTTTTGTGCAGTATGGCGGAACGTGTGGAATATAAAGTTTGTCAAAACTTGGCAATTTAAGTTGAAGCCATTTGACAAATTCAACAGACCTTTGAAGAAAATGCTTTAAATACGCCATAGATAAAAATGTAGTAAAGCACGTTTAATGATGACCACCATACATCAGTGGAGAGTGAACTTCATTCTGGAAGACTTGCAACAGGTCAAAATAATAAAGTTATCTACCAAGTTTGCATTTTATTGATCGTGGATTGATGTATTACTGGCCATGAATTAGCTACAAAGGTAAGCATCAGTAGTGGTTCAGTTTATTCTATTTTAACAGAAAATTTACTCATACGCAGAATTGCTGCAACATGTTTTTCTAAAGAAATTGCAGCAGATTAAAAGTAGCTGCAGTTTTAAAGTGCTCAGGACAAGTTAGATTGTACGTTGAATGGTCCCAGTTTTCTGAAACAAAAGTGTATGGGTATCAAAAACCAAAGTGCGCTCTTCCTGGTGGAAACACACAACGTAACTCTGCTTGAAAAAGTCTGTCAGTTTCAAAGCAAAATCAAGATCGTGCTTGACTGCGTTTTTGATTGCAATGGAGTAGTTCATCATGAGTACACACCCGAGGGTCAGAACATCACTAACGAGTATTACTGAGAACTTCTATGTCATATATGTGATACAGTGCAGCTTAAACATCCTGACTTGTGGATCACAATATTTTCGCAGCTGCATCAGGAAAATGCTTCAGCTCATTCTCCCCATCCTGTTCTAACTTTCTTGCCAAAACTCAGCATCTCTGTATTATATCAGACTCCCTATTCCTCTGATATGGCACTATAGTTGTTCCCTCATTGGAAGCTGGATCTTGAATGGTCCTGATTTGAGACAAGGAATGACGTAATGCAAAATACAACACCTCAACAGAAATTCATTCCAAAAGAAGCCTTCAAAACTTACTTGCAAAAGTGGTAGGAGCACTGAAAAAAGTATTGGAGTCTCAAGGAGATTATGATGAAGCAGATCACTTGTTAAAACATGTTGAATAAGTAACCCTTTTAATAACTTTTTGAAACACACCTTGTAATACACATCCAATTTGATGGAACTCTTAGATACCTTCTTCGAAAAACCTCGAAGAGAATAAGAAATTCTATTACAGTATACAAGGTTTTTTTACTTATTTTACAGATTTGATTTGTAAATTACATAAGAAATCCTAAATTTAATTTACCCATAAAATGTAATAAAATATTATTTTTCTTGATAATACTTTGACACTAACCAGAGCAAGACTACTGAGCAGGATCATAGTGATGACAGCAGTCTCAAAGTATTTGTTCTCAATGAGCTGGAAGGTTTTGAGCCTCAAATTCGCCCAGCCCTGCCAGAAAGGTGCGTCATCATCACCTGCCAGGAAGGGAAACCTCCGGTAGCAGTCGTCTGGGCAGCAGTCGGCAGGATAATCCGAGACATCCTCTGTTCCAGCGTCCATCGCCACCTCCTCCTCTTCCACGTCTGCAATAATTTTGATTTTAGTCATTAATACTATAGACAATAGACAGACAATAGACAATATACTTTAATGACATATTCTTTGAGAACAGTACATCGAGTAAGTGGTCATTAGATTCATAAAAATAAACATGTTTAATTGTCACAAAATTCCTTTTCTGTATAGTAGGGGTTGTCTTGTAGCCATAGATTTGGCTTTCTCTTGAGTGTCTTGATTGGTTCTTGTTTGAGATGGTCTGGTAGGCAGTTGAAATATGCTGCTCCCTTGTATGAGGGTTTCCTTCTAAACAGGCTGAGATGGTGAGTTGGTAGTGCGAAGTCTGCAGCATGACGAGTATTGTGCTGGTGCATGTCTCTATGCCTGAGTTGTGCTGTATTAACAGCATGTAGAATCACTTCTTGAATGTGAAGTGATACTACTGTGAGGATCTTTAGCTCTTTAAAAGCGTCTCGACAGCTTTCTCGTGGGGCGATATTTGCAAGGCATCTGATTGCTCTTTTTTGTTGTACCAGAATCCTCTCTAGATTGGTATTACTTGTACCTCCCCAGGTTGCAATACCATACCTCATACTCCACTACAAACTACAATTATGTATTTCAGGACTAATTATGATTGTATTACTGAACACATTAACTAAGTGGGTTACGTTATTGCTAACACAAAATGAACAAGGAATCCTTTTACTTAAAAACAGAGAAAAATTCTGCTATGAAATAGTATCCGAAACAATCAGTTGTGTTTTATGTTTTTCTGAGTTAGTAATCCTCTTTGTTGCTCATGATTTCATTTTAGCCAAATGAGGGAAAACAGCCAGTAAATGGAAATAAGTTTTAACTCTTTGGAACTCAGCGTGCAAGGCTGCTGCCCTACTCGTGACCGCCAATGCCCGAGAGGCCGGTACTACTACCTTAAACCGCCAAGGCCTATCTGTCCACTTTTACAATGGTTTACGTTTTGCTCTGAACTGGCCCTAGTTTTAATGTAAATTGAACTTAATCTCTTTTTTGTAGCATCGTAGATTGGCTATCAATCAGCGTAATTTAAAAGTGCATTACATATATAATGTGTTTGGCGATTACATGGTAACAACTACAAAAAAATGAAATTGCATAAAATAATCACTTTATTCAAAAAAGGCTGTACAAACATTTTTATCTATTAGAAATATTTTTAATTGATAAAGTGGTTATATTTTATGTTCATTACAACAATTCGGAACATTGAAAAAAAGAAAAGTAAATTGAGAATAAATTCTTATAATTAGCGTGAAATTTAAAAGGATAGTAAAATAACTTCATACAAAGACCTGTGTCAAGGTCATTAGTAATACTACAAGATTCATAAAGCTAGACCTTATTTACTTCAAAACAAAACCAAACCTTGGCTGTTTTAGCCTGATCCTCGGTAGTCCGATGAATCGGACATTGACGGCCGGCTAATGGGTTAATATAAGTTTTTGTTGTTGCCAAATTTACAGATTAAATACATTTCTACTACAATGTACTTGAGGTTAAGTGAAAAACAGGACTTCATAGTCATAGCACCTATTGAGTTCACAAATCTATAGATTACCTGGTTCGTGTTCTAGATCCTCCTTGCTCGAGTCTTTCTTCTCCTCCTGGTCGTCTATGCTCTCCAAACTGCCCTTGTGACTCTCATCCTTGAAAGGCCGATGTTTGTGGCTCCCGTACGACTTATTGCTAGAACATCTCTTTACGTTAATATAGGTAATCTCCTTTTACGTAGAACTGCACAACATTCATCAGAGCATTAAACAGTCATTACTCACTCAAGTATTGCACATTACTCAGGTGCTATTAATAGTACACCTCATACACAAGTGAGTACCTACTCACTTAAGTATTTTATTGAGGCTGTCAGCAACATACAATGAAACAACATGAAATTTAACCATAAAAATAAAGAAGCAATGAGGGATGGTGGCACGCCACTCATTTAATTTTATACAATACAAATATTTACTTACCAAAAAAGTTTAACTTTCAATAGATTTCTTTTGTACATTAAAACATATAAACACATCTCATATAACATATTTTGAAACAATTTTATTCATGATGTAGCTAATGGTTTACACTGTTAAAAATATGCATTCCAACTATTTCCTAGACACCTGTAAGTATTTAAACATGGAGGATTATCAGTACCATTTATGAATGCTGTTGTAAGTACTCAGTGAACTATCTCAAGATCAAAATTAAAATCAATACAAATTTCAAACTGGTAAAAAATATATATATATATATATATATATATATATATATATATATATATATATATTTAACGAGTTTGATTATAACTTGCCTAATTTATACAAAAATTCCACACTGCAGAGTGAAATTGTTTTGAAGCCATCGGTTTAAAACATATTCATGTACATAAAGAGAATAAAATGAAAAATTTCTACATCTTCATTTTTCTTATCTTGAAAATAGCATAGTACAGTAGACCATCTCCAGTCTGGGCTAAGTAAATAATTATTGCTCTAACTTAAAACTATTTACGAGCCTTTCCTCTTTTGTCAACCTCAACCTTTTTAACCTCCCAGACACACGATAGATGGCACACTCTTAGAGAGAACAATACCCTTAAAATCAAAAAGAAGAAAAGTACTATTGTTCTCAGTAGTTTCTGCCAAAGGTCAAATTAATTTTCAAATTTAAAGTTTCTTCCGATCCAAGTAGTAATTATTTACCCTTCTTAACCGGATTGGCTGAGCTTTAGTAAAGCCTATCACTCATAGGGCTGGAAAAATGTCATTACTCCCCACAAGATATTTTGTTAACGAACTGAACTATAGTATTGAAAATATGAATAAAGCTTCATTTCTATATAAGGATCACTGAGTCTAATTATGGTGTATGTCACTCCGAGCAGACCGAGCATTTTTTTTTACATTGGTCTTATGTGTAACCGTGATAGCAATGAGAAAATAAGAGAATAAATAAATCTGAAAACAAGTACAACCATATGAGATTTTAACACGTGACAAGTAGATTATTCTTAGAGTAAATAGAAAAAAATAATAGAGTGGAATTTCAACGTTAAAAGCAAGTGATATGATCTGATTTCAGCGCACTCTTGTATTGTCCCTACTTCACCGGAACTTTTATTATAGAAACAGTGCTTTGAAAACTAACTTGATGAACAAAAATGTGAGTGTACCATGTTGCACCTTATTTCGTAAAAGATTTTATCTGTAAACTTTAAATTTTGAATGAAACCTCAATTCTACATACACAACAATAAGTTCTATGATGTTGGGTGTCCAACCGTAGAAATTTGGCTGAGCGTCACTGAAACCTTTCCCTCAGTAGCCTACACAATTTCTCTGCTGGAGGTATGTACAAATTACTTTTCTGTATGATTGTTTTTAAGTATATATGTCCACAGGATATCTCACAAATGAAATGAGCTATAGATCTGAAACATTGCAAGCACCCTCAGCGAAGCCTGTTACGTGACACTTGGTGTGGTATACTCCTACCTTGTTAATACAAGGGCTATCCAGAAAGTAGATTACGTTTTGCTCTGTAGCCACTAGGGACAGGACTATCGTGACCATTTTTATGTCAGGGCGTTTCTCAGTTCAGTGGGTATCCAGCCGTGCTAGTGAGAGGTTACTGTTGCTGTATACAATATCAGTATAAAATGTGTGACGCAATTGAAAATCCTGTGAGTTGTGAAGTGTGGTCGGTAATACAGTTTTTGTTGGCTAAACACAATAACCCAATTGAGGTTTATCACAAACTCTGTGAAGTTTATAAAAACTGTGTGATTACTGAAGGTACACACTCCACCTTCAGTGGTGCATTACGTTTAAAAATGACCGAACTAATGTGCAGGATGATGAAAGATGCGGACGAACAAGCATTGTGACCAATGAAATTTCTCTAAAGTCGATGAGAAGATTAAAGAAGACTGCCAATTCACAATAACAGAACTCTCACTTAGTTTTCCTCAAATTTCAAAGTGTGTGTTACACGAAATTGTTACGCAACAGTTAGATTACCATAAATTTTGTGCAAGATGGGTACTGAAAATCTGAACAGAAACCCATGAAAAGCAGCGTATGGCTGCTTCATTTTTGGACACTTATGAAAAAGATGGCGACTCGCTGCTCGATCGAATCATTACAGGAGAAGAGACTTGGGTAAAACACATGGATTGTGAAACCAAATTACAGTTTATGGAATGGGGCACACACACACATTCCCTCAAAAACCAAGGAAATGCATACAAACATTGTCGGCACAGTCCAAGTCCTAGACAGCAGATTTTGTAACGCTGGAATATCAAAACTAGTTTACCGCTACAATAAGTGCCTAAATTTGTATCGTGACTACCTTGAAAAATAGTATTTTAGTGTCACTTTCAAATGTATATACATAATCTACTTTCTCGATAGCCCTCATATTATACACTACATTTGGTTGGTTCGGATATATTTTTATTCAACTTGGTGTCTGTCCCTACAAATCCAGATGAAACGAAGTCTACTGTTGTATAAATATATATCAAGAGATGTAATGGATGAGAACCTGTTATGTATCAAGTCTCCAACGCTTACCTGATATTGTCCTCATCAAGGCGGTGTCGGATGTAGTCCGCGTCTAACCGGTTGTCCTGGTGGTTTCCGATTGAGTTGCCGATATGGTTCTTCCCCTTGTACAACTTGGGCTTCAGGTCTCCTTGAGGGACAGCAGAAAACATGCCATTCCCATCAAATCCTCTGGCAGAGGACACCGAAACGACATACATGCATCACACCATCCATCATCCGTTGAACCAAACGGTGGGAGAGGGAATAACAAAATAATAATAAACGATAAAAAAATAACTCTAAAATAATAATGATAAAGAATGTTGGAAATTACTGATTTCATTCTGATATATCCCAGTTAACATGAAGTGGAAACACATATTTATAAATTATTTGAGCAAAAGGCACAAGATTTAATTTGAGAATGCTGAACATTTAAATTCACTCAATGAATATTCCATGAATTTCAAACTGTTTACTCATAAAAAATAAGGATTTATGTGTGATTCACTAATGTAATTTAAATTTAAAGCTTAGTAGAAAATTTTAAGATTTCAGAAAATGTAATTAAATGAGTGTTATAATCTGAGAAATTATTTAAATAGTTTTTTGTTTAAAAAATGACGATGAGAGAAAATAGCATAAAAAACTCTAGATGCAAAAGTTTTAGCTCACTGATGGGTTATAACAATTGCCCTCCAGCAACAATCTAATTCAGAATTTTTAGTTTTAAATGATGAAGTTAAGGGGAAGACAAAAATAAGTTAATGTTAAGACTACTTAATGTTCTTCCTGGATTCTTCTTCTTAGTTATTTATTATGAATGTGTTTCCACTTTTTCAACCATCCCAACTGAAGATTTTACCCCAGCCAATACTAAACATAAAAAAACTGAAAGAAAATTAGTAAAATTTTATATTTATGATAATATTAACTGAAAATAAAAAAATTAACTATTTTCCCAATATTTATATCAAAATAGGAACTCAAGGAAATAAATTTCAACAAAACAGTGTATTATGTAGACCAAATTTTGGGGAAAAATTTTGAATAATATATTTTAATTGCGCTTTTTAATATTTTGAAACTAAAAATAAAATAGGACATATCTAATCCGCAAGGCCATTTTAAAAACAATATCGTTGGTAGAAATTAAAAATGTATATTTTTATTATCTAATAATTAGAATTACATAACAAATTTTTGAAATATTTTTGATAACAATAGGACTGATATGGTTCAGTTTCTGTTCTTACAATGATTTTGACAGTTTTGTTTATAAACGTTTAAATATCGTAAAAATTCAACATGATAAACATAAAACATGTAATGCATCAATTTAATCAGTATTAACTAGAAAATAAATTATGCAACAACAAAAACTATAACTGTATACAGTATTTAACTTTTTACTTGTATAGGACCAATGAAAAGAAAGTTTAACAAATGTTACATTAATGATACAGTCACTGTTTCAATATGATAATAATGTTTTAAATAGATATGCACAATAAAACTAAAGATAAAAATGTTACATACAAAAAAATCCACAATTTTCTACTCATATCAGTTCCACAGTTAACTTGGAGCAGTAATAACATGAAAAATGTTACGAAACAATACAAATAGTAACTACCGCTAAAAAGTGGCCTTGCGTTGTCAAAACTGGACTCTAAGGACAAGAACATAGCCAGCAAAAAGTTTTGGAGGTCAAGATGACTGATATTTTCAGTCAACTGCTTTTCCTCATTCTGTTCCTTAAAAAGTTCTTGACTTGTTTTGATGTTGAGAATGATCTTTCAGCCGTACATGTCAGCAATACTGAATTATTTAAATAATAATAATTTTTTGCTAAAAAAGTAATTGAAAAAAATTTAAAATTTGGGGTCTCCTGACTCCTTGGACCCTTTCACTGGCTACGTCCTTATCTGAGGAACACAAACACAGAAAACAACACGGAGTTAATACTCACCATGTATAGTAAACTCCATGCCGTCCCCAATGGCTACTTCCAGCTGATCCTTCTTATCCCTGTAGACCATTCCGTCCGCGAGGATCTCATCGGTGGTGAGGTCCAGGTCAAGGTCGCCGCGGCCGCCACCAACTGCAAACACATCGCTCGTAACGGCAGTAGTTCGACCGATCGCACCAACCAAATAAAACAAGCCCAGCCGCTACTGCTTCAATGCAATGTTTACTGACTGCCTTCAGAGGTTATATGGAGTCTTAAGTTGTATAGGTAAGTTGTGAGTCGTGATCTTTTTTACTCACAACTTTCAGTTATTTTGGAAATACACTTTTTAAATGTTTTCATACTACGATTTATTTTTGCGTCATTGTTCACAAAGAAGAATATTATGAACAAAAACAATTTAAGTAAGCGGTTATTACATTTTTACTTGACAATAAAATGATATGTGGACTTCCAGAAATCCAGTTTTTGTCAGTTAAAAAATAAAAAACTGTAAATACTTCTATTAAGAACTATTTTTTATTTATATTTTGACTGGTCACAGGTTTAACTTGTTTTCAACCATGTTTTTACACAGAATACATTTTTTCATGTATCCTTTAAAAAACCAAATATACTGTAGCTTAATTTTGAAGGATCAGTAAAAAAAAAAAATTAAAACCCCAATCATTCAATATAGAACAAAGCATGTAATAAGGACTACACCTTGAAAAATCAACATCATTTCTGGATTAAAATAGGCATTTCTAATTAGTCTCCTAACTTCATTGTTAGTCTCACATTCATATTTTGTGTAAAAATAAATTTATAAAAAGGAAACGCTTAATTGCAAATCCATCTTGCTCAATGGACAAATTTTGTAAAACTGTTTATTAATAATTTTTGTTTGTTCTCATCTGTTCTGTATTCTGACATTTTTTATGTTATAATATATATATATATATATTCAGTACCATTCATGTATTAGGAATAACACAGCCTCATAATGCTAAATATTGATTTCAATAGTAATTTCTAAACAATTACAATACACTAAAAATATATTAAATTTGGCCGCTTTGGTTGTTAATACTAAAAAATTAAACAAAATCGAGAGTTTATATAATCCAATGTAGAGTAACAATATTATAATTTGGAAGGAAACAATAAAATAGGGCTGCCCTGTTCCCTGATTTGTTACCATCTTGTTTCTACCATGACTACTACCATTTACTATGTGTCACTGAACAGTTATCTTTGATTGGTTAGCGACTGTCTTAGTTTTTCTTTTGGTAAGGACAAAATCATTTCGTTACCTTCCAGTAGCGGGTCTATGAATAGCTTTAACATTCGTAATCCTTGGGAGTTTTGCCACTTGAAAGCTTGAACTTTCCTTTACTGTCTCAACTAGAAAGTAATGAACCACCCAGAAGTGAACCTTTCTTATAGGTTTACAAAGTGTCGTTAACTACCTATTTGTGCTGAATGTATTCAATATATAATTACCATTCATGAGACATATGAATTTAGCGTGGCAACCAATCCACAAAGACATACATCAAGTAAGGCACCTTAGGACATAGGTTACTGAAATTTTTTGTTAACGTTAGTGTAAGAAATTGCTGGATTTGGAAGTCCAGTTCAGACGCACCCTGCATATATTCCGATTTTCCAACAACTTTACTCATATTGAAAATAACCACCAAAATTAACCGACATTCAAAAATGTATTCTTGCTTTTCCATATAACCTCTAAAAGCATGTCTGCTGCATAGTTACTGTTTTCCAACTTGTTTTCTACTGCAAAACTGTACACACAAATTTAAAAACAACAAACCTTGCTAATCTATATTTACTTTGAAAAAGATACAATCTCATCAATTTATCTACATTTAAATTTTATTTCTAGATTTCAACCTCGATCAAATTTTTTGAAATAACTTACGTATTTACCTGCCACCAGACATCATTCTAACATCAAAAATCAAGAAGGCACACATCTATAAGGAGCATGATGCTGTAAAAAATTATTAAAATATTAATATGAGTAGACATGTTCATCAACAATCATCCAGTTTGATAAAAATATAGTAATTTGGGTAAAAGGTAAGCAATATTCTCAAAAAAAGGGTTTTTGGAATACCATGCATTGTTTTATTGCAACAGGCCAGGTACTATACTGTAATTTTTATCAAAAACAAAGAAAAGAATACATTTTTTCAGAGTAAATTAAAGCTTTTATTATTCAAAATTTGTTTGTCAATGTTTGTTTATGTACCTCTTCTAATAAATCTAGTACTAATAAACTGTCATTTATTAAATATTCAAACCCTTACAATTAAACCACTCATTTCAAAAATAACTTATAAAAGGTTATAAATTATTAAAAAAATATTTTTTTACTTTTCCATTAAAAGATGAAATAATTAAATGTGTTCAGACGAGAACCTAATTTTATTTTAGTAACAACATACCTGTTCTAATTCCTTGACCAAATTTGTAAATTTTGAAAGAACATAGGACATTGTTTATGCCCTTCATCCAGGCTATACACGAAAGCAACTATGTAATAAAGTTGGCACAGCAACTGAGTAGATAACGAATAACTAATGTTATTCTAATAAGTAGTTCTCATCTAAAGGTAACTCTAAACTATGATATCGTTGACAGCAAACTTAAAAAAACCACGAAATTGCCAGCAAAAGTTTCTCACAGTCTTTACAAATTGTTTTGCGAAATGAACAGCTTTAACAAAAAACAAATCATAAAATATTTCAAAAACGAAAAAAATTGTAAAAAATGCAATAAAACACTTTATTTTTGTTGATATGAAAGGAAAAAATAGAATGAAGATATTAAAAACACATTCAGAAGCATTCATATATGAGATTTCCAGAGATTCATGAACAGCACAGCTAAAGCAGACAGTTTCAGAGAGAGTTGAACATTTAAAAGACCACGCAACATTCGAATAGGAAAGTAGTCGCCATAAAAGAAAGCTTTTAAATCAATATTTTGAGCTCTTGTCGAGTTTTGAATCCAAGTCTTAAAGTGCAAATTTATAGGGAGAGAGCAATGTCGAATTATTTGGAATGTTTAAAAAAGTAGTTATAATCTGCCAACTACAACATGTAGTAATCAATGATGTAGAGACTGAACACAATATAGATAACTTAATTAAAAAAAAAAACTCCATTCTCAAAATCCACTGTACAGTATGAATTGATTCAACACAATGATTATAAATATCGGTGATCTCTTCACAATCTATTTTGGTATTTAAAAAAAAAAATGAAAACTAGGCTTATAAAAAAGCAAGTAAGTAGAAGAAAATATATGGTTTAAACATTTATGTACTGTATTTTTACATGTGGACATGTAATTATAAGAGAGTTGGATAGACGTTCAGAGAAAAAGCACCGAATCTGGAAAACACCATTACACGTGTCTGCTAATGCTGTATTCCTCAAGTATGGGTGGAAATTGTACATGTAGCTTAGAAATTGGGGGTAGCTTGGATATTGGGGGTAGCTTGGATATTGAGGATAGCTTGGAAATTGAAGGTAGCTTGGAAATTGAAGGTAGCTTGGAAATTGGGGGTTAGCTTGGAAATTGGGTGTTAACTTGGAAATTGGGAGTGTAGGGAGTGTGAAAGCCTTTGCATTCTCATACCGCTGCCCCATTCACAAAATGGCACAACTACTGTAATTTAAAATGATCATTATTTCTTGGCCTTAAAGTAAAACCATCTGAAAAAGGCTAATCGTATGGTGTTATGTACCTTTATGAATATACATCTAAATGTATTCATGACTACAACTTTTACTCAAAAAAACAGTTTAGAATGAGGCATAATTTTGTTTTTACCATTCTGAAAAATTGCATTTTAACACTTGTACCACTTCCTGTTTGGGGTTTTGGGTGCACGATATGAGCCAGTGCTTAATTTGCATTTTTTCAAGTCCTTTAAAAATTAATTATAATGGTTTTGTGGTAAATGTTTATAATGTTTTTACATTCAATTTGTGTCACATGTCCCATGTCATGCTTAAAACAGAATTTCCTTCATTAGTCATACCTTTCTTTTTGAAACTTAACGTTGAAGGGTGTAGTGCGCCTCATATAAAATAACCAAGATCCTACTCTCTTTTCTTAAAATCATTCCATTTTGGTGAGTTGTTCTCATGGAGATTTCTGGGTAAGTTATGCAGCGTTTCGAACAGTTTGTTATAAATCACTTTCAAATTTTAATGGTGCGTGGTCCTTTAAAAAAGCAGAGCATTCTAGCCTACAATTCCAGACTAAAACTTGGCAACTAAATTGTTAATGTTGAAAATCAGAAGCAAACAACTTTTTAGAAATAAATAGTGCAGTAGCTAGCGACTTGTGGAAAAATCTCAACATAACAAAGATTACAACATACATAGCCACCAGGCACACTCCTCACTAGGGAACTATTGTTTGCTATTTCTGTTACGTTTCAGAAAATATAAGTAATTATTTTGGACTCTGCAGCTGTTGAAGATATAGCAACACATTAAAATAACTGCACTATAACAACTGTGCTGTTTGGAGGTAAAAGTGTTTTTAAATCTTATATTAGAGCAGTGTTGACTTTTTTGTTGACTATTGATGTTGTCCCAACCTAACCTAATCTAACCCAGTCTAAGCTACATGTTGTCGCTACATGTTTTGTTGTGAAAGTGAGGCTGTGTATCCTTACTGTTTAATTACAACACTAATACTCCGGAAGAAGGTTTTGTAAATTAACATTTTAAAAACTAACTGCCAAGTTTGGTTAGATAGACCTATACAGGAGGTGCGACTATTTGAATTCGAAACTTTATGTAAAAGTGAAATTGGTGAAATATTACGTTACATCCTATTTATTCCCTTCAATTTATTCTCCTCCCCTCTCAATACACTGCTGCATTCGTATTTTCCACTGGTTGAAGCAGTGCTGGACGTCATCTTTCTGAGAGCACTTTCAAAACTTGTACCGCATTCTGTTTCACCTCCTCCACGGTTTGAAAATGGGTTCCCTTCAGTCAACTTTTGATCTTGGGGAACAGCCACATAGTGCAAAATCAGGAGAATAGGCTGTATGTTGCATCACTTGGATCTTCTTATGAGCTAAAAACTGCTGAACGGATAGGGCACTATGGGTTGATGCATTGTCTTGGTGCAGAATCCACGAGTTCTTTTTACGCAGTTCAATGTTGACTTGGTCAGCAATAGCTCGGATGAGTAAACGATTTTTTTCATGATTTGGTTAATTCTTTGAATGTTTTCGTCGGTAGTTGAAGTGCAAGCATGACCGAGATGCTCGTCATCTTCCACCTCTTCTCGACCTTCATGGGACCCATGACATAGTGGAGTCACCGAGCGGTTCATTCAACATATTCAAACACACGTTAGCTGATTTTTTAAGTTTAACTAGAAATTTTATCACAACTAATTACTGACTATGATGTAGAGTACTGTTTGGTACAGTCAATCGCAGATGAATTTGTGAGACTCCTATTATTGTTAAAAACTTAAAACACTCTGAAATGAACGCGGAACCTGAAGTAAACAACTGAGCTTGGAGGATAATAACTAACGTACTTTAAATAACATTATAAACACTTTCTTTCTGAAGTGAAGATTGTGATGGAACAATGATTTTAACCACAGGGTTTCTGATTAGGTAACAAATAGGTTGGCAGCACTGGTAATCATTTGAGTAGAGATATGAAATCAGACTGCACTGTCAAAATAACATTGTAAGCACCAAAATGTAGAGCATCAAGCTCTCTTTCAGTAACATACACTGGTGGATAATGGTAGAGAAAGAAAAGTAAATTTTAGTAAAAAAAATATATGTTATTAAAGGATTGAAAAGAATGGGGAAATGTTTAGAGATTCTGAAAATGTTTAAATACCAAAGAAGGAAAGCCTGTGATGCGACAACTATCATGAGCTGAGATTAGTACAATAATGTTGTACCTACCAGCGACTAACCCAGTGTTATTCCTTCAAAACCAAGTGTAAAATCACTGTATTTAAAACTGTAAAATTTCAGGCACTTAATTTTCTATTAATAGTTTACATAGCTACAAACTTGAATAAAATGTATAGATTATTGTTACATGTTAACACGTTCACAACAACATGTATCCCATTGGGTACACACGATCTTTCACAACTGTACCCAATTAGGTACACACTGGGCTTTCGTACTTAAGGCTATCGTGTACATTGTTGAGTAATACGGGTGTACGTTCGAAGGTACAATTGCTTAATTTTTAAGGTAAATAATTTACCTTAAAAATTATTTAAGTTACCCTTTGGGTACACAAATAAAATTGAAAACTTATTAAAAGTACAAAATTGTGAAGCCTACATACTTTTTTCGTTATACTTAATCGTTTAATGTAAAACAATTACGGTTTTTTCCCATTATTATTGAACAATTCGAAGACAAATAAAAGTCTGGAAAAAAGCTGTTGTTGTGAATGTGTTAAAAATATATTTGACAGTTTCTGAAAATCTAATACAGTAGTAATGCATTTACATTATTGAGCAAACCTTTTTTTTTACAGAGAAAATAAAACAAGTTCTTTGAAATATGCCCTAGTGCTTTTAAATCATTAAAACCTAACAGCTATAGTTCTTATTGTGAAAAATAGCAAATAATGTTGATAAAAGTGTTCAAACTGTAAATCCCAATAGTTTACAAGTACTAACTATAAAATATTATAAGTTTGAGTGAAAATTACTTTGGTCTTTCATAAAACTGAAGTTTTAAGAATTGAAAGATTAAAAATGAAATAAATATTCTTGATAAGAGTCAAAGTAATTAAATTCAACCAGAATTTGAATGTAACAGAGTCCTTGATGTAATGTAATTTTCAGTAAAAGAAAAACAAATTTAGGATGTAACGTTATCAATAAGTGTGATTTATTCGGTTGATCACCGTCAAGTGGTGAAGTGTGAGTGGCGTGGTGGCTCGCATACAGGTACGAGAGAGAAGGGATATAAACCTTGCTTCCAGCTGGGGGCAGGCGCCTCACCTGTGGTCTGGTCAGAGATCTGATTGGTCAGCTTGGCGCGCACGATCTTGGCCATGTTGAGAAGGCTGCGTTTTACCCACGCACTGAACCGCCCGATGCGGTCAAACGCTTCCGCGATCTTATTGGTCTCGTTGTCAGCAGCAGGCGCCGAGAGCGATGACGAACCGAAGTTCGACAGCAACAGCGCCAAGAAAAGATTCAACACCTACGGGTACAGAACCAACAAGGATTGATTCGAGAACACAATATACCAGTCAACAGCGCAACTAACTTCAATAATTTAATATTTCTTCTTTTTATTAACTTCCTATACAGAACTTTTTGATTTGTGTCTTTGGCAAGGTCACTTTCACAAGTTGTGACAATTTTGGTCGGTTTAAGATACACAATTAATAAAAAATTATCAAGAAATAAAATTGAGTTTTATTATTTCTCTTTCTACTCATTTATAATATTTAACCCATTTGAGGTTATTACTTTTTTTACTAATCTTAGATTACTTATAACAGGTGTTAAAGTACAAATTGCCCGCAAGTTCCAGATACCATGCTTTTTTTTATCGCTTTATAAAACTAAAAACAGTATGGAATGGTTAACACATTAAAGAAAAGATAGTTGGAAAGTAACTCCAATAATATTTAAACTAAAAAGTTTGCATTAGTAATGATTAAGTCTTCTTCAACTTCAGTCCCTCAAAGAACCAGCACCTAAATGTCTATGAGTGAAGTTGATCTGAAAAAAACATCCTTCACGCATATGGCATAAACCAGTATTCTATGTTGTTGATATTACGAGGAAGTCATATACGACGGTTTAAGTTTGAAAATTACACTGGAATATTTCTTTTAAGATGCTATAAAAAGACTTTCTGTGAAAAACTAGTAACTTAATGAATGTATAACCAAGTATTTCACAGAATTTATAATTATAATTTTAATCGTAATTAATACAAAGTAAGATTACTTAAATTGGTCTTTTAGAATGTTTCCTTTAGTAACCATTTTGTTAAATATATTACATTTACTAGTTGCTAACGTGGCAAACGTAGCTGAGAAGTATAGAATTAATACACTGAAGTTATTATATCTGGAATATTAACAATATTTTTGATGTAAAAATAATATACCTGGAATAAATTTGAGATGACATAAAATATTATTTAGCGAGGAAGGAATTTTTAAATTTTTTGACTGGCTATTTTTGTAAGCGAGAAGGTTTTAGATGAAGATTTAACATTGTACTCTAAATTTTTTATTGTAAGGAGTTTGGTTTAGCCAGGAACAGGTTTTTAAAAAAAACAAAGGCCCTTATCATTGCAATGGCTACAGACTGTGCCATCATCAAATCTAAATTCTATATTTAGATTATATTAGTTAAAATATATATAGCTGGTTAATGGATTAAAGGTGTCAAATGTCGGCACATTCGTAAAATTCTTATTCTTCTACAGACAGTGATAGGCTGTATGTTAAACTTTATATTAATTAATATTTTGTATAATATAAAATAACAGGTTTCTATTTTTCTTTTTAAATTTACTTTACCCATGAACAGATAAATTATGTAGGGACTACTTACATGCTGTCTCCGGTAACAAGTCATCCACGTGCACTTCCAATGCTATATTTTATATTTGGATTGGCTAAAGTCAAACTTCAAACTTTGACAACAAATACTCATTTGCCTTAATCCCCACTGAGTCTTCTATTAGTTGTGTGAATTTTATCGTCATAATGATGAGTTTGTATTGGTGTCAGAACAATTTTCTTGAATTTCATTATATAAAATGCGATAGTTTGACAATAGAATGACAATAAGTGTGACAATGACATTTGGTAAGGATAAAAATCACCATTTTAATTAATCAGGTTTGGTATTTCACCACTCACTGTTTGAAACGTTATTGTTGTCCATGTCGAAAACATCAAGTGTGACTAATTCATACAAGTCAGTGGATATGGATTCTACTGTGTTAAGATTTCAGTAACAAGTTTTCTGTGTTGCCCATATCTTTAACAAGTTGTTCTTAAAACGTAGAAAGGAATTTAAGAACAAATGTTTTTTAAATCATAGTTTACATTATTGGGACAGACAAAAATTCTACGAATAATCTACAAATCCTGAATTAATATTTATTTCTAGAAAAGCAGAAACTATCGGCATTGTTTGTACAAATTTAAAATTCTTAATTTTGAAAAATCTTCCTGTATTATAAGTTTTAAGACTCTGAAAAAATGTTCAACAGAAAAAACCATTTCCACGACTACCTCCGATAGTCCTCCACTAGTTGTAATCCTACAAAAATAATCAAACAGTCTGACTGTCTTTTCTAAAGACAATCAAACTAATCACACATATTCATAGTGTAATATCTTCTGGGAGGACCAAAATAAAAAGAAAAGACCATGGACAGATGTGACTCACCACCAAGTTTCCGATGACGACTGTGGCCAGGAAGAAGGGTATACAGGACACGTCCCCCACATACATGCAGTCCCACATCGACTCTATCCACTCTCCGCACAGCACTCGGAACACAATCATGAAGGAATGCATGAAGTCTGTGAAGTTCCATCTGGGCAACTCCCCTCCTGGAAACCGGTCTACGTGATCTGAAAGGCAAACAGTACATTGTTATTTGTGAATCCATTAATTTACTGAAGGTAACATTTGATTTCATAAAGTGTAAATCTCTATGACAGCGTTCGATTTCTTGAGATGACAGAACTGTAGGAACCTCTTGGATATCTGGGGAGTACAGAGTATCTCCAGAAGTAAGGGAAGGAAATGTTGAAAACATGAGGTCTCTAAAACAGTGTTTCTATGCATTTCTGAGGTGCTGAAGAAAGTTTCCTGTGGAAATCGGAGTTCTTATATTTTTCAGAGAGAGATACTCTCTAACTATAGCCGCTCATTATGTGATAATTTGAAATGAAAAAGAGTCGTTAATCATTTAACTGTTGCATCATTTATTTGCTTTTGTTCTCTTCAAAACATTATAGCACAGTTTTACACAAAAATCTATAGCCTTTTCTAACCGTAAATGTATGAAAATTGTATCAGATAGTCCACTTCTGAGAGTGATTATCACTTTTCATCTTATGTCAGTCTGGACAGCATCCATCATCTATGAGCTACATTTAGAAAGTTCCTATTTGTGGAGACCTTTTTGAAGATTTTGGATGAGGCTGACCCATCAACATCTTGTTATGAAATTAAATATATTAATGTACACTACCTTTTGGTCTACCATTCCCAGTTGTCTTCTCCTCCTCCTCCAGTTTGTCCCACAATCAACTAGTTCTTCACAATCAGGCCATTACCTAATCTTCCACTCACCTACATAGTTCTTGCCGAAGAGTTGCATGCCCATGACGGCAAAGATGAAGATGATGATGCACAGCACAAAGGTCAGGTTACCCAAGGCTCCCACCGTTCGACCCATGATAGAGATGAGCAAGTTGAGCGTAGGCCACGACTTTGCCAGCTTGAACACTCTCAGCTGTACAAGACCAAGGTCATTGGTTAACGTTAACATATTTTACACCAATTACAACAAAAATAGTACGTTGACAAGGAAATTTTTCACCATAAAGGAATTTTTCAGTTTCTAAATGTATGAAATTGCAATAAATATTCAACAATTTTTTCCACTTTCATTATGATCATCATCAATCAGGTTTTTATCAAAATCACATAAGCACATTTTTGACAAGCTGTATACATGTATAATAAGCCTGTACAGTACAAAAACACTTACTATTTAAAAAATGGTATTTTCTGCAATTTTTCAATTTTATGTCACGGTCCTCCGTGCTTGTCAGGTGATTCTGGCCACCACGTGTATGTAGAGACACATGTTGTTTTCTAGTTTTTATTGTAATAAAATAACTAGAAAGCAGCTGTGTATTGTATCTGCTCCACTTTAGTTTGCAAGCTGTTGTTTCCATAACCTCAAAACTAATTTTATCAATAAAAAGACATCCCTCTAGATCTGAAATCAATAACTACAGTATTTTCAACTTCAGTAGTTGTAAGTGTAGTTCGATACCAGTGGTTATGAAGCCATTAAACTCTATGACTCAACCCCATCTTTGGTCAGGCATGAGTTAAGGAAATGCACACTAGCCATAGGGAATATAGCATACCCCTTTAACACTCTGTGTCACACACTAATATAGTCACTTATTGACAAGCCCAGCAGGGATTCCCTCACTTTCAGTTTTTTGTTTGGGTACTACAAAAAGTAGAGGTTTATTGAATAGTACAATAAATATCCCTGCTATTACACTATGCATTAATATATTTAATGTTTATGCATTAATATATTTAATGTAGTTATTAAGACAAGTAAAATTGTTGTAAAAATAAAATACCTTGTCATTCTCTATTACGATTAGTTAAATAGAATATTTTAAGATACCAACAACACATATAGGAGAGTCCCTCACATCTTTAATGTTTCTCAAAGTAAAAACCCTCTCATGTACTTTTTTCCTTTAATTTTATAATTAAATTTCTAGTCCGAGTTTCTTCTCTTTCCAATCTCTTGTTAACGTAGCCCTTTGTGCTCGAAAGGCCAGCAGCACTGGCCACACCAGGGTTGCAGACAGCTCGCATTAGTTTTGCCGTAGTTTTGGCCTCGCAACTTGTATGGCCAGTACAGATGGTCGCGCTACTTTCATTGACAGCTCGGCGGCCATATTTGTTGTTTGCCTCCTCAGATTGGAATTATTTTTCAATATCCTCTGCGTTATTTGCATAGTAATTTAAAATATTTAAAGAAAAAATGAAAATTAATTAAACATTTATTTTTGATGAATCTTTCTAATAAAAACATAAACATACATTTGGGAAATTTAACTCTTATACGTATAATGTTAAAAAGATATGTAAATAAAATATTATAAAGTAGGCATTTACAGTTATGTTATACTCAGACATGAACTATTTTACATTTTCCCAGTCTTTTTATTTTTTTACGGAATAAAACTTTTTAAAATACACACCTATGAGTAATCAAGATTAGTTAGCACACATCTTCTAGGTTTCTATCCCTTCTATCACTTCAGTGTATAGGTCCACTACCCATTGTTCGTCTTATTTGCACAGTCAATGTTTAGAAAAGAATTATAGGCTAATTTAAAATGTACTACTTTATCTAAAAATTACTTTAAAAAACAGCTGCTCGATAGCTTCCAGCACTCACCCCATTCATTATAAAATAAAGAGAATATAAGAAAATAGCTGCTATGTTTAGTGGCCAGTGGTGCTATTTGGTATATTGTAAAAAGATATGTAAATAAAATATTATTACTGTGGACTTTTGGTACATTTTTTCAGATCCTTTGACTACATTGTACCGGTATATTTGATTCATTTCTGATTGGTTAATAATGCTATAATGGTAGGCAATGGACACTTCAGCCGCTTAAAAACCTTGTTTAAGTAATATTTTCTGGTATTCAAACTGAAATTAAAAAAGGGGTTGTAGTTCTGATTTGAGTTATTTTCAGTTTGGGAGGAAATTTTAAATGTTATATAGCAGATCATTTTTGACAGGTATTAACAATGATAAGAAATTAAAGTGGCAAAAATAAATACACTTTATACTAAGCCATGTGATACAGGATCATTTATGTCTGGTTGTTTCTTCACTTAAAGCGTCTGAACTAAGCGTGTCGAGTTCCTAGGAGAAATTTAGAAAAAGATTACGCTTAAAACATGTCTATGAATAAACACACCTTCCAAATGACAGTTGAATACATTTTGAAAAGACCTTGCATTTATTCATAATCAAAGAACTTTAAGAACTATATTAACGAAAATGATGTATTTTAAATGTTTTAAAACTAAAGACTTACCAATCTGAACGATCGCAACACTGACAGACCCTGCACTCCTTCCAACATCAGCTCAAGCAATGACAGCGCCACAATGATGAAATCAAAGATGTTCCAGCCTTCTTGGAAGTAGTATTTCGGACTCATTGCTATCAGTTTCATGGCTGCTTCAATTGCGAAAGTCGCACTGAAGAACTAGAAAAAGGACCAAGCGAATTATCAACTGAACTGATAAAGTAGTAGTATCTGCTATAATAGTTATTTCACTTTTAAAATAAACGTTTTATAATTTAGTTACTTTCTATTGTGCAATCCAGTTGGTGGACACCTCTTCCTGTAATAAAGGAGCAGTGTTTACTTCTATTAAAATACTTTTTGATTTTTTGGACTAAGGAATCTTGTAAATCAGTATTATCACGTATGTAATAATGTAGGTAAATAATGTGTTTACACTGAAACGTATGCATTCCAATGCTATATACCTTATCCACATTATAATTGTTATAAAAAATGTACTAACCCAAAATAGAGATTTTTTTCAGTTTTACTTCTATAACTTTTTAACTTTAAAATAATGGGTTTAATTAATTTATACATAATCATAAACAAACTAATTGTATATAACAGTCTTGCCAATGTTACAATAAAACAAATCTTTTCTCCAAGGGTGTTGTGAGAAGTTGTAATGTAAAGAAATAGTTGGACAAAAGTACTTTTAGTTTTTCTCTTTTGAAATAATATTGCATTTGACATACCTCATACACTGATGTGAAACTATTGTGAATATCAAATAATAAAAAACTATATTGACTCAATTAAATGCTAAATAAAGGTTTAAACTTTCAATAATCCTTTTGTTTATTGGATATATAAAAAATAATAGTGTACCACATGGATTGACTTTAGCACCTATTTGTTCTTAATCCTTAGTGCTCCTCTGTCCAAGATTGCAGGACATGAAGAATTCCCCTAAAGCTCCAGTATAAATATGGAAAATCTTGTCTTCATACTTCCGAGACCTGCAGTGTGGGACATGACCGATTCTCATTCAGCTCCGATCAACTGACCTTGCAGCCGGCCATTACACTCCGATTTAATTTAAGCACGATTATGTAATAACGTTTAAATACCCATTTAAAGGTCTACATTACTATTGGTTATGGAATTACTACAAACTAGGTCCTTTTCTTATTAGTTAGGCGATTTTATGTACTTTACTCATGCTTTTTGTTATGTTGTGTTTCATGTTTATGTAATTTATAACCACCATTATAACAAACATATCACTTTAATAGATACTTTACTAATCAAAATTGAAATAAATTACTATAAATGAAATGCAAACTAAATAAAAATCATACAAAAATTGCTACATTTTACTAAGAAAAACATTTATATTACACTAGATTCATTTGTAAAAATTTTTCTCATACCGTCTTATCTAATGTTATCGTCGTTAGCCATTATAATAAATATATACCACTAATTAAACTAAGAATACTAATTATTAATGATAAAAGTTGTTGACTATAATCTACATTGAAATAAAACAATTATAAAACAGGAAACTTTTGAACGATCTGAACATCAAGCTGTTCATTAACGCACCGACTCCAATACTCAGGATTGTGTTATCAAGGTCTATTATTGTTTATTGGTTAGTTTTACTTCATTTAACATAATGCTGAAAAGTGTAGGTAAACTATAAATAATTATATAATCTTATCTGCACTGCGTACTTACATAGTTTCCACTCTTGAGCGCTTTCTCCATCTTAGGGTTCATGTCGTGGTGGTCAAGAGCCATGAAAAGTGTGTTGATGACGATGCAGAGTGTGATGAAGAGCTCGACGAACGGGTCGAACACGATGAGCGCCACATACTCCTGGAACTTGAGCCAGAGCCAGCAACAGTCCCAGACGCAGAAGATGTCGATGCCGCGCAGACAGCCGGCCAGCAGCTTCTCCTTCATGGTCGGCCCGTCCTCGTCCTCTTCTGTCGGGAAATAGTAGATGGCTACCGTGCCTGAGAACCCCCCGCCATCGCACACAGACGCACGCCACGCAGCCAAACAGACAAACCAGCTTACTCAAAGTGATCGGTGCAATTCGCTCAGTAAACAGAGTGTGAGTGTACACTGTGCAGAGTATATTCTTTACGGAACTTCTCGTTTGAGTGTTTTGTTCTGTTTAACATTATATCAGTAAAATGTTAAGAAAACTGTTCAACGTTTCGGGAAATGGAAGATTCCATATGGCCAGAGGAGGTTTGGAGAAATGATATGTAACTGCGCTGAGTTGTCAATGTTGTTTGGTAGTAGAAGCTAAAATATGAGAAAAATATATTTAAGTGCCATGGTGGTAGTTAGATATCTTTCTTCAATTTTCTTGATTATTTCCATCTGATATTTGAAATCAACCACTAGCAAGAACATTGATACTTATTAACAACAATAATTACTGTTTTACTAGAAATTTATTGTTTCATTTTCATACTGATAAGAATTCAAATTTGAAAAGTGAATTTTTGAATAACCATTGATTACAACTTGAACCAGAAATTATGTTGCCTCAGAATTTCAAGTTCTATATCTATATAAGTACAAAATAAATTACTTTCACTGTGAGGGTTACTAGAAAAAAATAAATCTCAGGCATTCACCAATTTTATCGATATAGCTAGAAGTAGTAGTTTCAGTCAAGTCCAAAACTCGCTTGATGTTTTATAACCACATATAGCAATACAAACTAAGCGGAGAAGAATGACAATGCTGGGACATTTCTTTTTTGCTACGCTTAATCACATTTAAAGGGTCCAACAACCACTTAACTCAGCAATTTAGCTTTGTTGGCCGCATAACTGCTTCTCAAGTCCCCTCCGTATAAAACTGAGGAGATACCATTTTACACTTATTTCATAATCCAACTAAATTTAAACAACAATTGTTTCATAATTTTTGAAAAAGTCTGTTGAGAGAATCTTTTAAGCTGCAGTTATACTCAAGTTAACCAAAAAAAAAAGTAAAGTAAAGAATGTCTTATTTTACCAGGCGAAGTTAGGGCTAAGAAGCCCTCTCTAACACTTAACCTGGGGACCAACGGCTTAAAGGTGACTTCCGAACCACCACCAATGGCCGGGCAGGCGGGCCGCCATAAAACTGTCCTTTTAGATTACATTTTCGATTTAAATACAACTGGGACTGAAACTTTGCATTTATGTCTGATTCATTTGAATAAATAAAAACATGAACTTCTTAAAAAGTGAATCGTATTAGCAATGTCTAAATACATTGAGGACAAACACAATTCAATTTGTCTTTATAATTCATCGAGGTATTTCTTACCTCTTTAAATTTCCTGACACACTCTCATAGAAATATTCAAAGACGAGGGATGATGTCATCAATGATGATGATCCTTGAATGAAGGGATGAAATGAACAAAATGAAATGAAACTTGGTTTAACTTGGATTATTAATTATTTGGTTATTAGGATTATTGTTAGACTTAATCATTTAAACTTGACATCTTGATAAGATATCAATCCATCTAAGCATTGCTTTATACAGCTAATTCGATTTTGGCTTGGAATTGTGATCCACAAGAACTATGGAATAAGACACAGAAGGTAATCGAAATTCCTGTTGTAAAAAGGTAGAAATCATTCTCACAGAACCTCATCTGGCACAAAATTTGTTCTCTTGTTTCAAAAAAAATTTTAATTCAGTTATTTATTATTCACTTGTTAAATGATCCAAAAGTTAAAAAAAACTCAAATAATCAAGTTATGATGACTGTACTTTGATATTTTGTGCGTAAAGATACACCAATAATGAATATAGAGTGTTCATAAAGTAATTGTGGATGAAATTGTGTAGAAAAGCGGATATGAAAGTTAAGAAAGTTTCATACATATTGGTCTAAAACTAGGACAAGAACATATCTAAAATAAAACAACTCTGCATTTCCCACTCGGAAATGTTTTAACGTAGATGGCACGCAATGGTTTTGTTGATCTTGTGAAAAAATGAGACTGCATGTATTAAAATTAATTTAAATTTTCTAAAAGGAAATCATATATATATATATATATATATATATATATATATATATATATATATATATATAAACAAAAGGTTGAGTTTTAAAAAAACTGGAATTTGCAACATAAATCCATTCTAACTGTGACCTTAATTAAAAAAAAAATTATTAAACCGATAAAACAATATTTTAAACGTATCCCTGTAACAATAACCGAAGCTTTATACTTACAGCTTTATGTTAAAGAAATTTAAACAATCTACTAGGATGAGCTGTACTCACTATATTCACTTTAATATGGTGTTACAAAACAGTATTTCAAAAATTAAAACTGGAAAAAAATGGAAAACTGTATCCATAACTGGGTTTAGTACGAAATAAGAAAGTTGTGTAACAAATAAACCAGGAATGGTAAAAAATCAATATTTCAATACATTGATATGTCCGGTATGACAAAACTATGTGAACTCAAATGTAACAAATTAGAAATAATAAACCATTTTGATGGAGCTTTAGAGTCACATTGAAAGGATTTTAAAGTTTTAGTACGAACTTACAATTATTGTAGCACTTATTCCAATAAGTTTAAAACATTGAATTCATCAAACGAATTTGATTTTATACTGTTCGGAGCGAAGACACAACAGTATCGTCACAGCAAGAATGGGAAATGCAAGCAGATGTAAGCCAGGCCCAAGCGTGCCATCTACGCTAGTCCTAGCCATATAAGCGCAGCTGTAAGCAAAACTAGCGAATGTTAGAAGTGCCAAAGTCAATAAGTGACCAACTTGTAATCGTTGTCTAATCACATGTCACTATTATTTACCCCTGTGTGTTAATAACTAGATATAATAAATCAGCAGTGTCCATACTCTAATTAAGATTCATTGATTTTATTTTGCAATAAAATAATAAACTATTCTTTTCAGAATCTGCAATCAATTTCATAACGTACACAAAAATGACAAATAATTGAAAAATTACACCACAGAATGTAGCCTATAGTTTATATTACAGAATAAACATGATTTTGAGTACCATTGTTGATTTCAATTCTAAATCATCTTTGACTATGATTTGCTTAGTCAAATGGAAAAAAATATCATTTTAAAACAATTTGATACCTGAAAAGCCGAAAACGATTACAGATCTTAAAATTCAGCTTACCTTAGTCAATTACAATACAATAAACAAACTAAATTCCTAAAGTAAAAAAAATCACATTGATTATTGGTAGTGTAATTATTGGGGATTTTCATTATTTGCTGGAACCTTTAATAAATAAACATACATTAACAAATAGTTTGTAACTAAATCCAATATAAAATAAATAACACATTCACTGAGAAAAAACCACTAATTCCACAAAGAAAACTAAGCATAAATTTGAATTAAAAATTAACCTCACTGAATTACCTAATAATTAGTATATTTCTAAATTACATGTAAGGTAACTAATATAAGTATGTTAAACTTAAGGAAAAATTGTTTGAGTATTAACGTAAATGACTTTAGATACTATTTGTTATAAAAGAAATAATACTAGTACACCAACTGAAGGTTACCTAAATGTGGCCAGAAAAGGAAAAACATAACAAAAAACAAAATACACTACAAAAATGTATGGTAACAAATATCTTTTTACAAGTACATATGGTAATAAATATTCCTCAAATGCAGGAGTTAGAAATTCTTTTTTGAAAAAAAAAACACAATTCCTAAGATAAATAGCCCAAAAGAAAATATATTTTGTGAGGAATATTGTGACGTATAATTAACAAAAAAGTATTTTTAAATATGGATTAAAAGTTTAAATTTTTAAAAAGATCAATTTCTTTATTTACAGATGAAATAAGTCTCATATGTATTGTAAAAATAGGATTCAATACAAAGTTCTAAAACTTAGCTCTTTAGTTAATATGACATAAAATTTATGTTTTACATAGAGATTACTGAACAATGTTTTAAAGTAAAAAACTGAATGTACTTCAAAGATTTATTTCTATCAGTGGCTAATTGATTTGGCTAAACCATCTGAATGTTTGGATACAGAAAAATAAAAATCTGCATCAGGCGATGTAATAATAAAATATGACGGTATTATGTGTATTAAATATTTTTAAATATTAAATTAAAAATGCATACAACTTAATGTTATTAACCCCTAATGAATTTGTGTTATAATACAAAGGTTGTCAGGAGAGTAAGTTCCATTTGGTAGTAATAAAGCCAATATTTATAGGTTATATTCAACAGCTACAACTATGGACTATTTTTCTATATATCTGTGTCATAATGTTAGGAAATTTTTGTATCGGTGTATCATTGCTACCCATGAAATAAGTTCATCAGTAGTAATTTTACTTCAATCTATCAATGGTACTTGAGGTAAAAACATGATAACTCTTTAATACTGAAGAGATGGTTTTCACTGATACTGTCGTCCAATTTTGCAGTAAGTTCGGCCATCACAATGAACGGCCATCCAATTCTGTTCTGTTTGTAAATGCCTGCCCCTTCTAACCAAAGCCAACAGCACAATTCTTAAAACCACTGATCATACAGAACAATGATATAGCCTTGTATAAGAAACTCAGCATAGTTTTTCATAAAATCAATAGACATTTTTTCTAAGGAAGAAATCAATAGTCAGTCACCATAGTTGTAATGGAGCCGGGTGGAAGATCAATAAAAATGGGTTAAAAATTAAAAAATGATAAATTTTGTCACAGGTTGTATGTGTTTTTCAACAACAAACATAAAATTAATTGTTGAATTTAGCTCAATTTCACTTTCCGCTTAGTGCACTGTCTAAAATCTGACACTGTCACAGACTTGACTCCTGGAATCTGTAGTCAACGTTTGTTTGAAGAGATCCAGTAAGATCGTAACCTTGGCAATACTACTTACACAAGGAACCACTGGAGAGTGCAGTTGGTGGCAAACAATAGAATGGACAGGTTCGTGCGACGTTGCCACACAACAGCCGCCTGGCATGGTATGGACGACAGACCATTGTACTGTACAAACTGTTGCGGCAACGATTCCTGCCATTATGTACTGAAGTACATTTTTGAAAAGAACGTAGATTTCAAATGTATTCAATAATTTTCTTACCAATTGAATATTTATTGAACATAACATGATTCTACTGTGTAAACATGCAATGCTTTATTATACATCAAAACTTGTATTATCTGACTATTAAATATGGGAAATTAATGTTTATGTGTTATTTTTATTATATTAAGTTAAGCTCGGCCAAAGTTTTTAATTGTAAGATCTTCGTAAAAGGCTATTCGTAAGGAAATTCTTTCAAACCATGGAAATAAGGTATAGAGATGTACTTTTATTAAATAACCGTACAATTGCATTTTACACTCCATCGTTTTAAAGTAAGACATCTCTAATGTTCCTTTCGAGCACAAGTATTTTAAGTATGCTGCAGTTGGGCGGCTTGCGGTTACTCCAAGGTCACGAACTAAAGAGACTTCTCCTTCAACTGCACTCTCTGGTGGTTTCTTGTATAGTATTTACCAGGATTTCAGTATCCTTGTAACATGACCAGGGTACTGAAGTAGAGGGCAACCAATAGCTGTTATACATCACATCCAGGCAGGCCCGTGTGCATGGGGGGGGGGGGGTTTGGGGGTTCAAAACCCCCCCCCTTGAAGATTGGGATATATCATATTATTTCCATATATCAGTTTAATTGTGCTCTATTGCGCCGTCAGTTTACGCGCATGCGTGCGCAAATTCAGTATTAGATTAATTTTTTTTCTGTACCTCGACGCATCAACTTATTGAAAGAGTAGATCACATATGTTTTTATTTGAAAAAGTTTTTACTTTGTTTAAAGAATGAGTTACAAATGTATTAAAAGTATGTAGTTTTACAATTTTATAATAAACTCATTTTCCATACGTATTAATTTTTAATCTATTACTTATTTAAGTTTCTTCTTTTTTATCTCATAAAATAAGTATAGAACCCCCCCTAAATAAAATTCTGCGTACGGCCCTGCATCCAGGCAACAAAGACAAAATGTATTCTTGGCATCACAACAAGCACTTTGGCATCAGCTACTGCCTGAGTGTAAGTAAGCACTCTACGGTGGAATTCACTTATAGACTTGGAACCATTATTACAGTAAAGAAATAGAGTTTGCTTCATTCTTCTCTCAGTACTAGAAAAACAAACTCTGGATATTGATTCCAGGAATCAAGTCTGTGGGATTTTCAGTGTTAGAAATAATTTTAAAATTCTGCTGTTATAAAGTAAGAAATGGTTGATTGACCCTGTAATAGGTACTGCCTGACTTGTAAAGACCCGTATTACACGGCTACGGGCGGATAACAATTCACTATCCTATTACTTTCCCATTTGCCACTCAGAACTTACTTCCCAAATAACACTCATATAGTATTATGTTTTCAATTCTAAATTAATTACATAATGTTCCAAAACATTTTAAATAAAGAAAATGAATAAAATCAAAGAAAACAGTAAGCTCGCACTACTAAAATCAATGTAATAAAATTCTACTAATAATAACACTACTGATACACAGTTAGGGGTTTCTACCAAAGTCGTGTCAATACAATAATTTACACTCTCATACAGACAGCTACTAAAGCGCAATTTAATTACATTCTATTAGACTTGGAAATGGGAAATATGCATAGATATTCTACCTATTGAAATAAGTTGCAAACTATCTGTTGGTTTCACATTAACATTGACAGCTGCTACAGAAATAATTGAAAAACTTTAACATGCATTTCAAGCAGATTTACTACCATGCAGAAATGCTGCAAAGAGGGCATATCCTATTCATTTTTACCCATATCGGGAGATGACTAAAAGAAAATGCTTTGGCCACAAGAATGTAGTGAATTGGAAGAGATGTTATGAAAAGTATGTATTGAAATAGGTTGTACAGATAATAATGAAATCTTCCATATGTCTTGACATGTTATATTATGATTAGTTAGGTTACATTACTTCAAGCGATTTTTTCTTTGTACAAAACACTGAGTGTAAATGATTCAAACCTAAGCCTAATATAATGTACAACATTGGATAGATTTGTAACACGTTGACTGCAGCGTAGAATCACAGTGAGAGTACACAGGATCACACAGTACAGAGCCGCAGTGAAAGTGTTAATGAATTATCATAAGTTTTAAAACAGTAATCCGGGTGTCTTAAAAGTCCCTCCCCCCTATTAACTTAACTTTCTTATGAATAGAGATGGTGTAATTTACTTGGGGCCTGTTTATATAATCAACTGAGGAGTTTATTTATCTATACAGATTTTTTATCCTCCTCCCCCTTCAAAATGGGATAGTTTGGGGGTAAGAATATTTAAAAATGGAAATCCCTAGCAAAAGACACATCATTTTAAAGGTACCCTATTGTAAAAAGGAAGAATAATGGCAAAAACTAGAGGTCTCTAATGTTACTCTATCAAATTTGGTGGCTAATTAAGTTTGAATTGTTTTATAAAACCTCATTACTTGTGAATAATTTTGTAATTAAATTTAGTGGTAAAAATCTTTAAATCCAGACTCATTTTCAATCAAATGAGATGCTCAAAATGGCAACCGCGTTTCAAATTTTGTAAGATTTCAGGTGTGATTAGGTGACAGGTGTCTTTGATCCTTGTCGGAAAGTCCTTTGAAATTTTATAGAGTAACATTAGATACTTCTGTGCTATTCTTCTTCTTTTTATTAATACCTTTAAAATGAGGTGTCACTTGCTAGGGGTTCCTATTTAAAACTTTTGACTTGCCCCCAAACTAACCCATTTCAGGGGGGGGGAGGAATGTTAATACATAAAAAACACCTCAGTTGGTCATATAAACATGCCCTAAAATAAAAAACTTCATCTGTAATTGTAGAAAGGTTAATAGAAGAAGGGGGGATTTTTAAGACACCCGCTATAATAACAAATAGAATGTTTAGTGTTTTGTAAAAAAAAAAACTTAAATTAAATTCAACAGACTTTTGGATTGATATTTTAAAGCAATATACCAGTGTACAAATACAAATTTGGAACACATAAATCAACTGTTCTTCTCAGATATTCTGATAAAGTAAACTATAAATAATGCAATACTAGTAGGGGATCATGCTTAGGATCATGCTTTGAGCAAGCTGTTTCTCTATTTCCTCACACAGATTCGCTCCTTTCACTCCACACACACCACACTTACCAGTTTCAGAGCAGATGCACAAAAACAGGGTCACCAACAACACCGACAGAAAGTTCTCACAGAAATTTAATTTTATCTTGTTGTTGGTAACCCTTTCAACAGGCATTTAACTCAGCGAAAGCTGTAGTTACATAGTGACAGACCGTCTTTTACAGCAATAGAACAGAGAAGGAGGAAGACCCTTTGGAAATTCAACAGCGAAAATAGCTTTCACTTTAACACAAAAAGGAAAACGGCACACACTGAAAGCAGCAGCAAAGGTTAGTATAAGGTCAAAGATGATGTCCCGACTACGTGAATAACTTGGATTGATCGGCAGTGTTAATTTTTGTTTAAAATAATGAATTATTCGATTTAGGTCAAGTGTTTTTAATGACAATAATAATTATTGTTTACTAGAATTGGGCCATTTAAAAGAATACCAAAATTAATGATATTTTTCACCATAATACATTACAAAAACTTAAATACAACATTTTGATAATTAGTATCGCACATCTTAGGTGCATAGTAAACCGCTAAAATAATATATTGAGCAAGCTCAAAAGTTGACAAAAAAATGGCATTTGACATGACAAAGTCAAACGTGACAGAACAAGTTGTGTATCACTTTTCTCAAATCTAGTAATAAAAAAAATTGAAACAAAAAGAATACAGACAAGCTACCACTGTACAATAAAGAACCCAATGTGCTTTCCAAACAAGGCAAAAAATAGATTCTACTCTTTCTTGATATGTCTTGTTTGCTCAGTGAGGTTTTTTGTGTTCTGAGCTTTTTTCTTCAGATTGGAATTGAGAAGAGACAATTCATTTTCTATTGTTACATTTGACTTTTCTGCGTTTTCAGTACCACGTTTCTTAACTTTTTAACTTTCACATAAACTAAATCGTGTTTTAAGATTTACACTTAAATATAGAAAATACCAGCTTTTGGCATGTTGTGTTCAAGTTTTGAGTAGATTTAATAACGGCGGTTAAACAAATTAAAACATGCTTAGGCAATCAATGTTTCACTTAATGGAGGATAGAAATTATAAATTATACTGATTAATTACATGTTATATTTACACATTTCTCATAAAACTTTGTCTAAATTTTAATTGTGGACAATTTCAAACTTTAAACAATAGAAAGTTGTGAAAAGTGCCCCTTTAATGTAACAAAATCTAAAACAAACAAAAAATCAGATTCACTGAACTCTCGCACTGACCAGAGACAAATAATGTTCCGACATTGATACACAACTTGTTGCTGTTCCTCTTGAATACATATTTTGTCTTACACCTTATAGCAAGGGCGTATTATAAAAGGGGACTCAGGTGGCTCAAGCCCCCCCCCCAAATTTTAAAAGACAGAAGTAAAAATTGCAGTCAGTGATTTGTTTTAAGTTAGAACACATTCATGTGGTCTTAAAACTCAAGAATTTCCTGCGGAAAGATTCCAGAGGCCCTGTTGTTTTTGGAGGGTACTTAATACTTCCTAAACCACCCAATGTGTTAGCCCCCTCCAAAATAATTTTCTACATACACCACTGTCTTATAGTTTTTACTAACATCCAGTAAACTGGAACATAGAGAAGTATTAAGAGGCCATTTCAGCTGATCATTCTGCTCTCCACAATGTTGGAATGCCGTGATAAAATCTGTTATTGTCTGCAAAGATATCTAAAACTGATTTTCATTTATCATAGTAGACCAATACCGAGGTAATATGTTAACTTTAACCAAATTTACATTGAAAAAGGTTGTGAATGGCTAAATTTTAAGCATTTTAAAATTATTGTGTTGAAGCTTGTGAAACTAACCTTGTGAAGTGCTTATTTCTATAATTTATTATTTTACGTTCGTTTCTAGGTTGTAGACAGTTACTGGTATAAAATTTTATTTTCTTATTTGTAATAATGGTAAAAAATCTAAAAACAGATTTAACTACTCGGTAAACGTGACATAACAGTGTATTTAAATATTTGTTCACTTCAACATTTTCAAACGAATAAATAGTAAATTTAATTAATACAATGAATTATATATATCAAAAAAACTAAAAAAAAATATTGATAACTAATTAAGTAGCATTGGAATTTCTTGATTATGCATGTTTGTTTTGTTCAGAGTACAACCATTTTCTGAATATTTATAGCACTCATAAAAATAACAACGCAAACTATTCTAGTTGTAATAATGTTAAACATGAACAGTTATCAGTGACACTTAAAATTTGTGCCAATTGTACGAAATCCATGAAGATTCAAAGGTTTAAATCTGTCTCTCACTATACCTCGGAAGGCATTAATGTCAGTCAAATTTTCCACGATTAATAAGTTTCCAAATTATAAACTAAAATCTTTGGTTCGTTATCTTTTTCACAGTTAAAACGTGGGAAATCAGGATCTGCCTAGATAAACGTATAGCCTACTGTACAGAAAAACGTATTGATATCTATAAATTTGAATGCATATATACAGTACTCAAAATTCAAAACTGATGTATATTAAAACATATCTAATAGCAATATGTATTTATTTGCAATATCTACTATGTTTTTCATAATTAGGCTATGAGTGCATTCTAAAAGGATAGGAAACAGGAATGTTTTACAACGATTTGAAAGCTTATTTCTGGGTATGTTTTAGTATCATAGATGTTCCTTGAGATAAACCAATACAGATTTATGTAATTGAATTTATTGTAATTTTTACATAAATACAAATTTCCATGTTCAACACTATTAATTAATTAATATGTGTCGTCAATTTGGGTCTTGGACAACATTGTAATTTCCAAATACAAAATAACGGTTTGAAAATTTTGCCATTATTATTTATAACATTATAAATTCCTAAAATGTTGCTACTCAAAACAAAACTTCAATATTTATTGCACAAGAATCTTTTCTTCCTGTTATTGTTTCAAAGTGGAAAAACTAAAATACACACTATTATTATGTCACTATTACTGAGTAAATCTGCTATAACAGTTTTCACACTTATCATCAAATACTTTGTATAAGGGAGATGAATATTTGTACAATTATTTACAGAACTTCCAATATTACTACCATCTCCTTAAAAGTGTCTGATATCACAAGTAATATACACATCACATCAATGGGATAAGGTCACATAGAAAACACAATAACATTCCACTGTTCATGAGGTGAATAAAATTCACATGTTTTGAATTATTTAAGATCAATGGACTAAAACAATTATTTTATTAGTCAGTTGAAATTGTGAATGATTAGATCAAATAAATTCACCCCAGGTGCATTTGAAAGTCCACAATGGTTCAGTTACAGATGTTTCATTCAATAATAAATCAAAATTGACTGGTAAACAATAAAAAACAAAAATTCAAAATTGTAATTTCCTCACATCGTGAACAGCGTAGCTAAGTGATTTATCAAACAAGAGGGGGACAAACATTGGTGACACATTTACACAGCTCCAATCTGTATAACGTTGCTTTACACGATAAACAAACCGAGGAGAAAAACATGCAAGACATACCAGAAACAAAAGAACACACCATCAATAACAACAAAAAATTCATTACGGACAACAAAATTCAAACAACGGCCACATGTACAACCTTCATTGTCAACAAAACCAATTGTAATAAGAAAGAGAAATAAGACAACAAATAATGTACATTAGAGATAAATAAAATTACAATGCCTAAAACAGCTAACAATGACAATATATAAGGAAAACAAAAAGTAAATGAAGTGAAAAAAGTTTCAAGAGAAACTCAATGAAGAATTACATTTTCTTAACCTAGTACACTTGTTTTCTTTTAAGCATTTAACTGAACTGCATCGTAAGTGATTCTTCCACGAATTAAAATAAATGTTACGATACATTATTAATTGTCAACAGCTGTATTTATCAGAAATGTTAAGAACGAATGTTACCTCCATGTTCTCCGCTCGCTCTGCTATGTCGTCCCGCTGCTTGCTCTATGATGTCGTTCAGAACCATTACGTCTGTACAACACAATCGAATGTATTTGACATACTTAAAAACTATGTGACAATACAGAAATGTATAAATTTATTAAAATTCATTTTTAACTGTTACAGTACGTCAAATAAAAGGACCTTCGCAGAATCAGCTGTTCTCAGTAAATCTTTAGCGGATAGAGATAGCTCAAACCAGTTGTCCATTCTCCATGCCAGGTGAATATGGAACATGTCCAATACATGTAAACAACATGTCCAATCCTGTGTTGTATTAGAGAAACTCTGTACATTCGTAAATGTCTGGGAATCTGTTACATAAGTAGTCTAAAAGAATTGGCTTTCTGCACAGTTCTTTTTTAGAAGAAAATTTTAAAACTATTGAAAAATCGTAGTATAGCGCCTCTTTAGCATGAAAAGTCTTTACAAAATTTGTTTCTATAAATACTTTGACAGATGGAACTCTGTGATTGTAGCAAGAATTAAAAAAATAATAGTTGGCAATCAATTTAGATGTTTTATTCAAATAAAACTCACTTACAAATCTTGTCATATCTGTATGATGCAAATTTATCAGATCTGTCAAAATACCATGTTGGGCAATTAAAACTGATGGTTATCAAGTATTCATATTAATGGTAATTAACAGCAACCCACCACTAATAATTAATGTTACTATAGGATATCACCTAGTACACTGAACTATTAAAGATGATATAAAAAATGTTAAATAATTGACGCAGTTAAGATTTATGACTGTAATATATATATATATAAATGTGCACTATGTTGATGTTATGCGCTATTTTCAAACTGCTTTAAAAAAGCTATAATAACATGAATTCAGCTACTTTAACTCCATTTCACCTTCCTCTTAGTCGGGAATCTGACGCTGTCTCAGATTTAGCACTGTAGTTGGTTAAATAAGCACTAAAGTTAGCACATCATCAAGTTAACATGTTGTATTGGGGTTTCTCTGATGTCGAAACGATGTGAAGAGTCCATTTTGAGATTCTTCGTTGCTAACTTATTTTGAATATCTTCAGACGAACAGATTTCAGACGCTGGAGAGTATAAAAGCGTAATAAAAGGAAGGTAAACTGGAGCTAAAGTTAAGTCAATATTCACATTGAATTAACCCTTCCTGCCATAGCTATGTTATATGTAGATAGAATTTGCTTTAACTAACTGAATGATAACTACAATTTTTTTAATAGAGGTTCAAAACAAACCTTCCTAACAAAACTAAGACTTCTTGCTAAAATTGTAATTAGTTTCTGAGAAAAAAAATTTCTCCAAAATAAGTAGATTATAGTAATTACAAACTTGTATTTGGAACTAACAATAACTTTCTCAATAAAAATGTTTATCTTTCTTGGAACCTAATGAGATACCCAATGTGCCCTTCGCAATTCTTGGATTTTTGCAATTTAATAACTAAGGGCAAACACCTCTCACCTTTCATGTCTACTACAGTCTGTTGTTGCGTTGGCTGGTCAATGAAAGGATTGTCTTGGTGTTTGCTTTTCGACATTCCGTCCTCTAAATCCACCGAAGTATCCTAAATAATCACACAAACAGTTGATAAAGGAATTTAAAGAAAGAAAAGTTTTATTTACTAGAGTAAACGTGACTTACAGCTATGATGGGGTTGCTGCCAGATGAAAGCTTCAGGATGTCAGTATCCTTACAACAATAGGGATCTACATTCTCAAAGTCATTCTTCATGCTTCACTTCGGAACTTGAACAGGCTCAGGGATTTTTATAAACATCATACCAGAAATACCCAAGACTACACCTTGCCAATACACAGGATGGTACTTTATGCCAAGAAGCCGTCTTATGCAGGAGCTAGGTTGTTTAGTCTGCTGCCTGCTGGAATTAAGAGAGGAGAGAGTTCAACCCTGAAAAGAAGTTGAAGAACCGGTCTACAGCTTGGATGACTTTGTCAATTATTGTCAGAACCAATGACTTATCTAATAGACTGCACAAGGCCATCAGCTAAAGCTGACTTAATAATTTGTTCCAACATTTTAATTTCTTGTTTCAATTTGTGTTATATGAATCTATTGTTTGTTTAAAACCTAACGCTATTGCATTTATTGATGAAAGAAACTTTCTATTGTAAAAACGCATTAAGAACCAACACTTTGCATGTTGATATAGTTTGTCCTACTGGCTACAAATCCTCCACATTCAGGAAACCTTGACAACTCAGCTATCTAAGCATCAGTGAAACAGGGATAATTCACATGTTTTTATAATACAGTTCACTAGATGCTCAGTATAAAGAGTATTCAACTATGACTCATGGGAGCCCACTTAATGGATTCTCACTGGACGCCACTGTTTGGGAAATAGTTTCTAAGAGACAGAATTGGAATATTGTTTCTGCATACGTTTTCTTGCTGAACAACGAGAAATTAGACGAGAGGTAATATAACCCCGATATTGACCAACCGATAACGTAGGAGCCCTCTGTTTGGTAGATAAGCAGACCCAAGAGGGAGTGACCCCAGAGCCGGTGGGATTTTTAGTGGCTGCGAGTGCCACTCAACAGCGGAATACGATGATGGTGCATTAGCATTTTCCCCATGAATAGAAAAAATATTGGGACAAAATTAATCATTAATCATTTTATTGAGTCATCAAACAATATTATATGCATTAGGTCAGGTCATTTGCCATTAAATAAAATGTCAGATGATGTAGGCTACTTAAAGGTAAGTCACCAGATGTCCGAGGCTGGTTGTATATTTTAGAGTTAAAACTAGATTAAAATCAATAAATAATAAAATAAATAAAATTTTTTAAATCAACAAATACAGTTAACATCAAAAACTGAAATTAAAATCAACAAGTAACATATAATCAACAAAAATATCGAAATCAACAAGATAAAATCGACAAGATGAAATTAGGCAGGCACCATTCTCTAAATATTATTGCTCTCAAAATATTCACTTATATTGCACATAGGATTTTCTAATAACCAAGACTTAACAATTAAAAAAAAATGTTGCTTGTAGTATCTCTTTGATTGAAACTGGTAGCTTATTAAACAGTTTTATACCAGTAACAGGAAAAAAAAATGTTGTGTTTTGCTTAATCTACAGTACGGTACAACCAGCAATGACTTATTTCTGACATTGTACGTATTTCTAATGTCTCTGATTGGGTACTTGAGGGGGTTTTCTCTAATTACTTACAAAGTCACGGTAGTGTTTGTCCGGGAAGGGCTGGTGGGTGACAGTGCTGGTACTGTTGCGGCTGCTGCGAGACCGTAGCCTCGACTCCTTGGTGGGCGGCCTAGGACCGGACAGCAGGTCCGCGTGCGACGTGTAGCTTATGCGCGACGCATGCGATGTGTACGACGAGTGACGGCTGCCCAGATTGGCGTAGTACATGGGCACGACGATTGCCCCGTTCTCCTCCGACATCGGTGTTACCGCGTTGGAATCGTCCGCGTAAGGCAAATGCTCCTGAGAAAAGGGGCATTCACTTAAACACACTGTTTCCAACAGTAGTGCATAAGAATAGAGAGTATTATTAGAATGTGAAATTTGCATATGCTAACAAAGAATGAGACCCACATAATTAAGTAACGTAATGAAAAGCAGAATACAAGGAATTAAACAAAAATACAAGGATAGAACTTGATGAATTTGCCAAATTATTCAGGATGAAAGTGTGTTACTGCTTTTAAATGGAGCAATGGAAAAAATCTGAAGTAAAACATTGCATTTCCAATAATCACAACTTTTCTGTACTTCAAACTAATAAACTTCAAATAGTAATTTATTTATAAACAGTTACGTCATTTTTAACAAGAGCTGTTAATACTATTAATGCAGGAGGTTTAATTATATAAAAATTACAATTCAAACAAAATAACAATAAATATTTCAATAAAAGAACAATATTAAATATTTTGAACAGATCAACTCATTACGCATAAGACAATATAAAACGGCTCAAATAAAAAAATGTAAAAAGGCATGACCATGAATTCGTAACAGACGAAAAGACTTTCAGCAGATGGCTGTTGTAATTTAAAACACCCAGATTTGGAGATTCTAAGCAGATTCTGCATTTTGAATCTGAACTCGAGGATGATGTCCACTTGTTTACATTGGTTTTGTATAAAGTGTAACTTTACGACTATCTGTACTACCTTTAAATTGTTTTCCATTATAGGCAACAATACTTTATGGAAGACCAATAAAGATGGTCCAACAGATTTACACTTTATGGATTAAAATAAGAAAAATGGTTGGTGCAGATAATATTGGCTCCAGCAGTACCAAATAATAGCGAACAGTAAAACTCAATGTACAGGTGTAGTAGGCGAGGTACCTGTGCGTCTAAGTACGTAGACAGTACAAGAGGTTTCCGGTCACCGCCGGGCGGCGCGCCGATGAATCTCGTCCTCCCGTTCCTCAGCGTGAACTGGTGGGAGCCGCGAGATCCTCGGCGTGGGTTGAACGGTGACCCGGGTAGGCTGAGGCTGGCCTGTGTGCACAGAGAAACTTCAGCCTTGTATCAATAAGAATTACAATTTCAACTGTAATGCTTGTAAAGTTTGTATCATTAACTCAATTTTAAGTATAGTCTTCTAAAGTGTTTTATTTTGAAAATAAATTAACATAAACACCTTACTTCAATTTTCTATTTAAAACACAAGAAAAAAGTCATGGATTCTTCAATGAAGAGCAAAAGCAACTGAGTTGTATAAGTCAACCATAACTAAACACTATTTACCATCCTGTAAACAATCTTGACATATTTCCCATATTTATTGACATATTTATTAGATGTCTTTGTAACAGTTTTGTTAAACTGTCAAAAGCTCTATGATCAAAAAAAAGTCAACAAGAAGAAAAGGTTAATCAATAAAGTAAATGGACAATATCAAATAAAATTTACGAAAATTATGTTGACACTCCTAAAAGTTACTCGGTAAAATTCAAATGTAGTGCAGTTTGAAATATGCGACCAAGTAAGATGTCAAAATTTGGGTGAAAATTCATGGTTTTATGAAATTAGTTTATATTTGCCCTGGTTTTCAATGGTTGATTGGAAGAGATAAATTAAATGAACTTGCAATCAGTAACACAAGTTGCCTGATTAGAGATTAAAATAATGAACAAAGAATCTGTAGAGTAATTATAATATCCTAGAGGAAATATATACTTTTTATAAAGACAAGGCAAGCTATAATATGGAGTGAGACATGCTTTTATGGCTATAATCAGTTGCTTTAGTGAATCAAGATTGTGCTAGTGATAATTCTTAGCTATCAGCTCAATTATGATATCCTGTTATTTCAGTCTTCTACTTATAGTTCAGTACTGGTTTACCAGCATCATTTCTTAGAGCCAAAACAGTGTGATGTTATATTTGTCCCAGATAGAACAACGTCCTCTCCACATAAGGGTATAAAATCTCTTATATTTTTAGTCAATACCAAATTAGTCTATGGATTGGGGGAATACACTCCTCCAAAACACCAAGGAAATGCATGCAAAAATGTGACTACCTGATTGAAGTCTCAGGCAGCAGAATTTTATAACGCTGGAATTTCAAAACTAATTCACCGCTATGATAAATGCCTAAATTTATATGGTGACTATGTTGAAAAATAGTATTTTAGTGTCACTTTCAAATGTATATAATACAATTATTTTCTTTTCCATTGTTTTTGTTTATATCAAAACGTAATCTACTTTCTGGATAACCGTCAAATGTTAACTATTCTATTATATAAGGAGACAAACTCCTTGGTCTAAAATGGATAATGTAAACTATTGTTATAGATACTTTTATTAGAGAAATGTAGACAACTTTTATTTGTACATAATCAGTTCCCAAATAAAATTCAGACGCCTTAATAATAATCAATTATATTCATATACACAAACAGTTATACTTTATAGGATTTAAATAAAATGTACAAGACAGTTGACAGAAAATAGTAAGGTACAAAATACATTTTCAAATTATCAAACAGATTACCTTGTCCATCCATCGAAAATATTTAAAAGGAAATAACAAATAACATTGAATTTAAGGTTTTATGTGAAAACACAAACTTATTCAAATAGCACTTGACACTTTGCAGGAACCACCATGTAGCTACATGTATGTAAAATATCAGCTTCATAAGAGAAACTGCTAAAAATACACATATTACTGAAACATGCAGATAGCATACATACGAGTACAATGCTGTAATTGGAATGCTTCAGATTCGTCTTTGGAGAAAATGAGGTAAACGACACTGGTATTTAAAAAACTGGGTTAAATAAAATAAAATTGTTTATACAAAGAAAAACATTATATGTAGAATAAAACTGTTATTATTAGTTATTATATTTATTTTTAGAAAAAATACGAAATAGAAATAAATTACACTAATGTGTAATTATCATTAATTAATTATTACTACTATTTTAAAATATATATCAATTATTAAATAAATAAATATTATTATCAATCAATACATTATTTTTTGTGTTAATTTAATTATTAATGAGATGTAAAACCTATCATACAAACAAAATTCCCTTTAGGTCTGTATAGAAACAATTTCAGTAGTCTACTATTAGTATTATTATATGTCTGTGTAAAAAATGCAAAGTATTACCAAATAAATCTTAATTTCAGTTGTGTTGCTGCTTAACTTAAAATAAATTATTTAGTAACTAGTGTTTAATATTTCTTTTGGGTATAATTTATATGAAGTATTAATGTTGTTATGGTGCTATTTGTACATAAATGCAATAGTTAATGTTGCGTAAAATGTTTGGTTAACTTTTATAGAACAACCGATAAACAAAACAGTATGGACTGTTCAAGTACAGTACAAATCTCCGATCACAGGCATTTTTTAAATCAAAATAAATTGATAAACAGCAAAGTAAGTGATTTATCAACAATTTCAACTTTAAAACAACAATAGATTAGGAAAAACTGAGTTGAAATATATATTTTATCAAAATATAGGTTTAGAAAAAGTTTGTGAAAGTTTTTACGAATTACACAAAGATCCTTTGAGGCAACTCAGTTACCCAAAGCAAAACACAAAGCACACAACAATCAACCAAAGCAAAACAACATTCTTGAGCAGTTACATTTTGGCACACCTGCATTCACTTTCAGTTAACAACGAGCAGTGAAATCCCTAGGAAGAATCCTCATTGTGCTAAAGATTTACGGGTTAAGTAATATAAAAACTATTGTACAACCAACGATGTTTGTTGGTATCTATGCAGAAATTATTTTCCGCACAATGCTTGAAGCATTACTCCAAATGCTAATACAATAAATTGCAAATTTACGACTTCCGCGTATAGTTTCAAAAGTAGTTACATTCTTAATGAGGATAAAAAGGACAAAACATTAAAAAACTAATTAAATTGAATATTATATTAAACAGGATTTTTAATATTATATTATACAGGATTTTTCTAAATTGGTATTAAAAGATATTAAAAATATTATTATTAGCTTAAGTTTAGCATTGATTAAGATTAAAAAAGATTAAAAAGTTAAAAAATATCAATAACTGTTTGGTACAATGTATTAAATAAATAATAAAAGTAGTATATTAGTTATAATAATTTCATCTTGGTCTTTACCTTACATTTCCTACAAAACTTATATATCAACTCAGAAAAAATTTTGAAGTTAAATTTACTTGGCAAGTTGGTTAATTCTTTTACTAAATAGCAACAAAAAAATGTGCTATGATTATACAGGGTGTTCAGTACAAATGTTCCAATACTTTGGGATTATGTTCTACACAAAAATGAGCAAAAGAGTTCATATGAAAGTATGGCCTAAAACCTTTAGTTTTCCGACTATTTGTCTGTATGTGTTTTTTATCAAAAAAATTATATCTTTTGAACCAGTTAAGATAAAGCTACAAAATTTGAGAATTGTATTAACCTTTGGTAGATCGTTTTGAAAATAAAATATACACAAAATCCTTTTACTGGTTTCAAAATGGGGGGCATTAGTCAGTTATGAGTTATTTTGATGGAATAATTTAATTGTGTTAATATTTTACTTTCACAAAGTTTTACCAAACATTAATACAATTTTCAAGTTTCTTATTTTATATTAACTGGTTCAAAAGATATATTTTTTAAATAAAAAACACATAAACACGGATAGATGGAAAACTAAAGGTTTTAGGACATACCTTCATATGAATTTTTTTTGCTCTTTTTTATGTATAGAACAAAATCTCGAAGTATTGGAACACTTTTACTTATACCTCTATATACAGTTATGGCTAGAACCTATTACCAATGATTGACACAATTTCTATAAATATATAGATATTGTAAAATTAATAATCAATTAAGACATATAAGGCAATTCTTAGTACTGAACAAAACCATGTTTGTAACTAAACAATAACATTGTATAAATAAAAATCAATAAATATTTGTAATGAATGTTAAAGGTATGTTTAATAATCATTAAAAAAAAAAAACATAACACTACCAAAATTAATTTCCTATGTAATACCACTTTTCAGAGGTATTTAATAGATGACAAAATAAGAGGTGTTTTTTTAATTACCGTGTTTAAGAAAATAATTAAAACTAGAGACATTTATTCGTTTCAGAGTCACTGAAGTTAAAAACTTTAATCAACATAGACTTAAGCTAAAACATGGTTCAGTTTTGTAAAACCATGAGATAGATTGTGAAGTTCTCACAATTCGCACGAAACACAAAATACAGTCCAGCTTGTACAAACAACATTAACATTCAGGTAGCTTGCCTTGCATTAGCAACAATAATAAGTCAACTGTTAATTTATTGTAATGAGGTTCAAGATTTTTTTAGTTTCTTACAAACAGTATTTCATTATAGATAAATCCTTTACATTAATAAGAGAAGTATTTTCACAAAAATACATAAACTGAAATAAGGGTTTTAAAAAGCAAAACCAAACCAAACCAACATTGCAATTTTATTATAATCAAGGAATGAGTATTTCATTTTTTTTCCACTCACTACCAATTTAAATTGACTTATGGAATAAATGTTCAAATATGGTTAAAGTTATATTCTTGTTTCTAAATATATTCCACATGAACACCCTCTATAATGATGAGTTTGCAGAAACCAGTTTTATTTATAAAAGCATCATTTGTTTATAGCCTTACACATGATATGTTAGTTAATGTACAAGTTAAAATAAACAAGATTAGCCTTAAACATGAAATGTTTGTTAATTTACTGGTTGAAATAGACAAATAAACAAGATTAGCCTTTAACATGATATGTTAGTTAATTTATGAGTTAAAATAAACAAGAGTAGCCTTAAACATGAAATGTTGGTTAATTTATGTGTTAAAATAAACAAGATTTACTTTAACGATCTGTTTAAAAAGCCTCCATTCATCTAAATATATTGTTACTTAATATTTCCTGCATAAAAGTGCATTAAAATTAGTAGTCATATTATTCTAAAATTTAAAATTTTCTGAGTGTAAAACCAAACAAGTGAAGTAATTTAGTAGTTTTCATTTATGTGAGTAAACTGAAGAATTTTACCACCTAAACCCTATTAGTAATATAAGAATTTAAGTGGTTCATTAACACCTCAATTCATACATACATGGAATTCATAATACAATAATAAATTGTGTTATTAAAAATATAAGAATCAATAAAAAACCTTCTTTAATCAATCAAAGTACATAGGAACAAAATAAATGATGTCAGTGTTTTTTAAATTGGATAGCAAATATAAAATGTGTCCATGAAGGTGTATTGTTTTGTTGTTATTTCCATTTCTGATTATTGATAATTTGTGGTTTTATTATTGTTGCATCCTATTCTTGTTTTGGGCTATTAATTTTTGTATCTAATTAAATTATTAGGAGCTTCTTAAAATTATACTGTCTGTCTGTCTATGTGGTAACTCTTGATGGAAAGGTCCTAAAACTTGAAACTTGGCACATAGGTTCGTCCTGGTCCAAGAAAGAAGCCTAATGATTTTGGTGCCAAAAAGGTCAAAGGGCTGTCCTTCCATCTGTGTGAAATCTTTTTCATTACCTTCTGTTGGGTCCTTTGATATGCCGTTATATTGGTTTATTTTGTAGCCTCATCCATGGCAATTTATTCTTTTTTATTTTTTTGTAGTTTATGTTAGTTATATATCATTATTTTATCACAAAAAACTCTTTGTTACCAGTGATTACTTCTTTAAATCTATGTTTTATATTAATTTATGTTTATTTTAGAACCTTAATGATCTATGTTTTTTATTTGTATATTTTAACTGTTACAATGTTTTCTTTCTACTGCTGGGTTGATTTATCTGCATTATCAAATCTGACAGCTTTGAACGCCTTCATTAGTTACAAGAGTAATTGTACGTTTTAAAAATTGTACACTATAATTATTGTATTAAAATAAATACTGCAATAATTTTATATACAATTTGACAAAAATGTAATGCGGACTTTCTGCCACTTCTAACTTTTCCTCAATGATGGTATGATTTTGCTAGGTTGAAAAACAAAATCTGGCAATTGAATGATGGAATTAAAACGTGTTTGCTGGTGCAAGGTTTGTTACGGACGGGGGGGGGGGGAGGGTACACAGAGAGAGCGAGAGAGACAGAGATGGAAGAGCGCCGGTTTACCTCTGCTTGGCTGTCCTGGTAAGCAAAATGAAACTGGCTTTTAGTTGCTGTTTTTCTCAAGGCCACCTACCCCAACAAAAACAAATAAAAATGCCTAAGAATGTCATCAAACCCCCAAACAAACAAACAACAACAAAACGTGGTGATGGATAAAAACAAAATTTTTGCATCGCACACTGAAAATGTTTCTAATAGCAATACAGTGTTCAACAGTGTCCACGCTAGTGGTTGAATGCGAGTGTGCTAGCATAGTTTGTGATGAGTACATTGTTCATTAATGCTTGCATCTGATTTTGTTATAGTGCCATCCAAATTGTTTAGCATAGCAACACTAAAACTGGTTCTAACTAAACTCATCTTCAAAGATAACAAAAATCGAATAGTAACTGCAATATTATGTAATGTTTTATAATATGGTTAAAATATAATCTCATAGTTTAAATCAAGACAGTTAAAAACATCACTATTAGTTCATGAATATTCCAAAATTAATAATATCTCCTTAAGGGCTCTCTAGTAGAGAGGCCTTGATTTTACCTCAGTAAAACAATTTTAAATCTTAAGCACTTTGAAGCCCTTTGATCCTATAAGTCTCATTTTAACACGTTCACGATGACGTGTACCCCATCAGGTACACACGACCTTTCCCAACTGCTGTTACACAACAGCACCCAATCGGCTTTACTAAGAAACATCATGCGCCTAATGGGGTACATGGTGCTATGCATTTCCTTATTGCGTTTATTGGTTGCCTGTCTTGATGGTTTGTTAAATACGATCCTATGTTTAAAAAATACCTCAGAACATTGTATACCCCGTCAGGCACATGATTACTTAATTTTGTAGATAAATTAATTTTTAAGGTATCCCTTGAGGTACACGAAGAAACATTTAAAAAATTTTGAAATACAATTTTTGTTCACAAAATTGCAAAGCCTACATAATTTTCTCGTTATACATAGACGTTCAACGTGAAAAAGATTACAGTTTTTCGCCATTATTATTGAAAAATTTGATGGCAAATTAAAAAATCCGGAAATAAGCCGTCATTGTGAACGTGTCAAAAAGATTGAGATTCTTTTTCTGAAAAATCAATAAAAATACTGACAAAAATAAAAAAAAGCTTTATTTTTATTTAGATGAATACTAAGCACATCTTTAAAATGATGAAATTTCCCATAATAGTTCTACAACTAAAGATAAGGGCTTAAGAGCTGGCTATATTGGAACAACTTTAAGCCCATTAGATTAATATTAAACTTCAAATACTTATACATGTCTTTGTGGTTGAAGAATTATGGAAGATGTCTTGTTTTAAATATATGGTCAATCGAAAGGCTTTTTAGTTTTTTATATAATTTTTAATACTTCAACAATGTACAAAACAGTATGAGGTTTTTTTGAATAACGAATAAAAATAACAAAAAATCACAGGTGTTTGGATGCATATACTAATTGTATTTTATAAATAAGACATATTCCTTAATCTGTTACAACCAATAAGGACTTAAAAGTCTTTGAAGTTTAATATTGCTCTTGTGGGGCTTCAATGAGGATGGCCACCAATACAGACGGCTCTAAAATAATAAGAGGCTAAAACAATTGTTTCGTTGTTGCTACAAGACATTAAAAAAGAATATAACATTTTAATATGATCAAGAATTTTTGTGTGAAATGCCATCAATAAACAATTTAAATGTAAAATCATCCTGCAATTTTTGTTTCAAAAAACAAAGTTACAAAATGGTTTTCTATAAAATAATGTTAATAATATTTAATAATAACATGCAAACATAGTATGTTTAATAATTATAACAATGTAGTCAATTTACAAAATGTTGACAATTATAAAAAATTCTTTGAAACTGTACGAAAATACATTGTTTTGTGAATGAATATACGATGTTAGATGGTTTTTAATGGTAAATTGGACGATTTGTAATATAATTCACAAGTCTTTGCCTTAAAAGAGTGCATCTATAAGGTAATAATTTCCATACGCACTGTACACAAAAGTTAATAGGCACTGTACCATCCACTATTAATTTCATATTTATCTTATCAAAATTAAAAACCTTGAATTAAACCATGAAATGTTTGTGTACTTCCAATTAATAATAAGAGCATTAACAAAATGCTAGTTTTACCATTTATCATTTGATGAGATTTTCTACATAGAATTATAAATTCATCGTGAACATGACATTGTTCATCCATCTGGACGTTCCTGACCTTACTTTGAATGCCTAAAGCATGACAGTCTCTCTACGTTCACATCAGGTATAAAATGTGCAAAGTACAATAGTAATTTGTTTATAAATATATAATGACAAAAGAACAAATAACAACACATAAATGGACAAAATGAGACTGTACAGCTCTCATGAAAAGTTTTAAAATGGAACAATCGTCAAATGTGAACTAATGAACTTCCATCTTTTAATTGTCACCATTCTTGAAATGACAACAAACACAATTTGTTTAATAGTGAACCAATAAAATAATTAATTGTTTTAAACCAGATCCATTCATGTCTATTTTCTACGTCAGAGGGATTTCAGCTCATAAATTTGATAAGAGCTTCTCTAGGATTTAAATGGGACCCCTTTATTCAAATACTCAGAGGCATTATGTAAGGCTGATCTAAGAAAGTAAGAGGCTTCTGAAAGCAAAATACTAATTTTTGTGCTCAATTAAATATTGATGATGTGGACTGTGTTTTTAGTGAGATATTTTCCTCAAATGTACGGTAATTACTCAAACAAATCTAAAGACGTGTTAAAATTACACAGTAAATCTGGCAAGACGGAAATACTAACCGCGCTGACTTTCCGGACTTTCTGGCCAGTAGAGGGCCTGCCTTGGCTGATAGAGTCGGAACGAATGCTCATCTTCTCCTTGTTGTTGTCATCCGCGTTGCCCTTCTCCTGGCCGACAAAACAGTTCGTAACTCGCACATGACATGTCCGACGGCGACTTAGCAACGCTGGCCACCTCGCCCGCCGCCGCTGCTGCTGCCGCCGCCGCCGCCGCCGCCCTTTTGTTTTCTTTATTCGCCGCCGCTTCCTCCGCCTCCTGGATAACATGACAAAACATTCAAAATAAATTACCAGTAACTACTTGATTTGTTATACAAAAACTCACTTTTTGAGTAAATAAGGTTGGATAACAAATATTATTTCAAGTTTTTTTTACAATTTAACAATTTTAGTAACAGTTTTTAAATTATTTGGAAGTTTACTAAAACATTTTATTCGTGTATAATGTTATTTTCTTTTCAAAGAATGCCAGTATATGTGCAGGTCATTTCTTTTTCTTACGGAGTAATCGTAATGATCTCATAACCGTGATTGGAGTTTTTTTAAGAGTATAGAATACACTCAAACATGTAATTGCTATAAATAGTTAATATATTTAACTTGTTAAACTTATTTTTTATGCATTTTTTCCAGACCAAATCAAGCATTATTCGAATGGCTTGTTTTTGTAGAATAATAATCTGTCCATAATAATTTTTTTTTATCTGCCATAGGTGATAATCCCAAAAAATATATGGGAGAAAACATGGGCAAAATAGACAAGTTTTTTAATATAAAGTGTGAAAACTTTTGATAGCCTATATATATATATATATATATATATATATATATATATATATATAATAATAATAATAATAAAATTTCATCTGGATTGTCTACCCTATATATATACACACACATACACACACATATATTATATATATAAAAGAAAGTCGTGTTAGTTACACTATTTATAAACTCAAGAACGGCTGAAAATTGGTAGGGAGGTAGCTAAGAACTGGGAGAAGGACATAGGATACTTTTTATCCTGTTCCCGTCGTTCCCGTGTGATGTGACATAAAATGTGGTAAAACAAAACGCAACTGACATGGAATAACAAAACAACTCAGTCAAAATATAAGTCAGTGGTTCATTTGTTAAAAATGGTATAACAAAACGCAACTGACAGCTGAGCATATTAAAAAAAAAATTTTACTGGTTGATGCATTCGTTTAAAGCAAGAAATATAAATACTCTCTGCTGGTTTAAAGTTTCTAATAAAAAGCCACAAAGCAAACATCAATTTCAAAATTTCTAATATTGTATTGCTGTGCCATTTATAATCAACTAGCAGTTACCCATGGCTTCGCACGCGATTTCCTACAGAAAAATGGGGTCATAAGAGGCATATTTCTTTTGAACATCGTTATTACCCTTCTGAGATAAATGATAGTCACTGAAAGATACTCCAAGCTCATGATCCATTTAAGATTTAAATTTTTTAAACAAATTTTCTGTAACTTTGTCTCATCGAAAGACGAACTCATCAACAAAGTATTCCCAAATATCATTACTAACCTCAAAAATAATGAATGGTTGAGTGAGCGAGCAATTTTGGCAGCTAAGAATAAAGATGTAGATGACTTAAACTACATAATTCAGAATGAGATCATTGGTACACTGCATTCTTTCAAATCTATTGACTGTGTAACAAATGAAGATGATGTACCTTGGATGTACCTGGTTTACCACTGCACAATTTATGACTAAAGATTGGTTCCGTAGTAATCATGCTTCGAACTTAAACCAACCAAAACTGTGCAACGGAACACGTTTGGTGGTAAGTAAATTGATGAACATTTGATTTAAGCCATAATACTCAAAGGAAAATTCAAAGGTGAGGAAGTTCTCTTTCCGAGGATCCCGATGATCCCAACCAACATGCCATTTGAGTTTAAACGGCTTCAATTTCCGATCCTTCTTGCATTCGCCATGACTAAATAAGTCACAAAGCCGATCGTTGAAAGTTTGTGGTCTTAATCTCTAACATCCATGTTTTTCCCATGGCCAATTATATGTGGCATGTTCACGGGTCGGAAGACCTTCCGCATTATTTGTTTTCGTACCTAATAAAAAAACAAAAAAAAACACAAGGTGCTACAATAAATGGCAAATAAATAATAATTAAATAGTTATATTTTTTTATTTACAACTATCCTAATTTAAAAAGTAAAAAATACACACACACACACACACACACACACACACACACACACACACACACATACATATAGATATAGAGGAAAGACAATCCAGATGAAATTTAGGCTTGGCAAATACTAATGTTTTAGAAGTGATGGTATGAAAGATGCAGGAAGAAGCCTTGAAAATCAGAAAGGCAGTTTAGTTGAAAGTTGCCTGTGACATACGTGCGTGACACTATCAGCTGTAATACAACAATAGACTCACTCTCAGCGCCTCCTCCTCCGCAGCCTCTTCCTCCTCAGCTTTCTTCTGGAGCTCATCGTAGGACATGGCGACAATGGCCAGGATCAAGTTCACCAGATAAAATGAACCCAAGAAGATAATAACTATAAAAAACAACATATGCCATGGTCCCGCTGATCTCAACACCTGCAACAAAAAATACCCGATTAAGTCAACTCTGGCAGGAAAATCACTAGTCAATTAAGTATTAGTAGTGTAGGAAATAGATTATTGGATACGCATTAGCTTTCTGAAGGTTCCATCATCCAGAGCGTTAGCAAAGCCTATCGCTCGAGAGGGACGTACAAATTTCATTCCTGTTTGTCTGTCACACTGTGCACGATATCTCAAGAATAAACTAATGATAAAAAAGAATTATTAAGGTTTAATAATCAACATTTTATCTTACTTAAAAATTAAAATCACCAAATCCGAAACAGCATAGCTGTTCAGGTATGGAATGAATGTGCATCAAGGTACCTCATGCTTTGAAAGAGAAAGAGACTTGTAATTTTATATTTAAATTTTATTTTGTATACTGCTTTGATGCCGGCCATGAGGACACTTGTTAGAGACTGTTAACGATAATGATAGCAAAATGTATTTACTGTAAAATTAATTACTCAGCTTAGTAGACCACCAAGTAGATCAGTGTCTTCTTGGGTTAGGGACCTGATTACGGTCACCTGAGGAAACATCTTCATAGAGTCGGTATCCTTCGGGAGGATCCACTCTGTATATTGTGTGACAAGCAGGAGGAAACTGCTGAAAACCTGCTCTTTGACTGCCCTGCAATAGCAAGGTAGAGGTACACCATCTTTGGTAGTTTGGACAAGGGTGACGAATTTCCCCAGGAAGATCGATTGCTTTTGGCGGTTTGCTAAACTGCTGAAACCGTAGACTGGTCGGCCTCCTGGTGTGCTTGCATGGTGCGCAAAAGGCCCTTGAAGCTTAAGTGCATGGCAATAGGCCGCCCCATAGAAGAAAAAGAAGAAGACCACCAAAGCACACCTAAGTGAATATCCATTTGATCTTTTATTCTCCTCCTTTGTTTTTTTGTTTTTCATCACTGTGTCTGTTTTTCAAAATATATTGCACTTTTTCAATATGTGATCACGTCCTCATTGCAATCTTACACACAGTGTTTAATGTGGACTCTTCAGAGATTTTGTTTTTGTTAGTCTATTAAATGCCAAAAATTCTTTCTCTGCATTCAGAATTAGATTTTGGCCAGATTAGGCCTAACTTGATTTCTAGGAGATGCAAATCACATTTCTAGATTTTAAATAGTATGTACATATAGTAATAAAAATGTTAAACAATAAGGAAACATTGTTTTGTTATACTGCACTACTTTGTAACTCAAGTTGTACTTAGATGCAATATTTCACAGTTATCAATTTATTTAAGTTAATAAAAAAATCTACTTACATCAGTACTGTATTATGAAAATGAAAGGAAAATTTTATTTGAATAGGCAATTGAATAGTGAATTTGATTTGTATAGGAAATTGAATAGTGAATTTATTTGTATAGGCAATTGAAATAATGAATTTGATTTTGTAAAGACAACTGAATAGAGAATTCTATTTGTATAGGCAATTAAATTGAACAGAGAATTTAATTTGTAAAGGCAATTGAATAGAGAATTTGATTTGTATAGGCAATTGAATAGTCAATTTTATTTGCATAGGCAATTGCATAATGAATTTGATTTGTTATATCATAGCACTATCAGTTAGTACTATTTAAGGGAGGAGGTGGAGCCCTGCAGTTAGTTTAGTACAACACCATTTATTTAATCATAAATCTGAAATCTTAAGAATAAATTACGAAATGAGGTGAAACTTTACCAGCTGGTAAAGATTTTCCCAGTAGTCCTGCGTCATGAGCCTGAAGGCTGACAAGAACGCCCAACCGAACGTGTCAAAACTGGTATACCCGTAGTTGGGGTTCTTGCCAAACCCTTGTATGCATGTGTATCCTGGCTTGCACATACTGGAATCAAGAAGCAATTAGTTCAATGCAACATGACTTTAACAATTATACAACTATAAATGTTGTGTACGTTGTCGATAGATACAATATAATTATATAATATCCTTTTCATTGAGCATGATTGTCTGACCATAATACCTTTATCTTCGTACAAATAAAAATCTGAAAACCTCAGGGAAATACAAAATATTTTTCCACAAAGACATCTAAGTAGATTTTTGGATCATTTGGGAGATAATCTCAGCAATATAATAATAATATTTAATAACAACAAAAGTAGTGATTACAATGCATTCCATAGCTCCTTTCTTAGATGTATGAATGAGACTTTTCCTCATCAATTCATAAAAACTGCACACAATAAATACTACTGGTTGGGTCAATTCAGATATTAAGGTACTTGCTGAAAAGAAAAGGGATTTACAAAATATGGCAAAATACAGTTATAAATAGGTTTTTTTTTTTTATTTTTTCAAAATGACTGTAGACAAACTAAAACAAAGTGCAAATAATGATTTTACTGAAAGTCTAATAAGAAGATGAGGGTATGCAGGTTAAGTTGTAAAAAACATTAATTAGGTCTAAATATCAGAACTTTTGAACAGCAAAGTTGTGAAATTAAAAATAATGGCAAGGTTACAAATGATAGTGAATGATTGTTCAAAACTTTAATGACAACTTTTCAAGTGTTGTACATACTCCGAACATTGATAAAGTTAAAATAAGTATTAATAACATTAAATACAATGAAACTTTAATTATTTGAAGTGAAATTTTCCCTGTAACTTCAGCAGAGGTGAAAATGGATAGATTCTGATTAAAAAAACATTTTATCTGTTGGATGGGATGAAATACCTGTCTTGTTACTCATGTTAAGTATCAATGTAATTTCACCTTTACTGTCTAACTTCACTTGATTTAAATATTCTTATTTGTTAGATTACTATTAATATAATACCACATGAAATTTTATTTAGTATCTTTTAGTATAGGCTATAAAATATTTTTTACTCAGAAAAAAAAAACTGGGATTTGGAAGAGGTAAACATAGGAAATTATTAGTAAACTATAACAAGTTAACAAATATGTTAACTTCTGGACAATTCAAAACATTTGGCAGTACCTAATCATTGTTTTAATAAAATCCAAGAATGGACATAGCTTTTTCCCTAATTGTTCACAATTAAAACAAGGATGTATACTTACCCGGCCCCTGACGCATTCCCACATAAAGGATAAATATCGTCCTCCCCCTCCCAATTGCCTGAAACGAACATCAGTACTTATTATTACTGTCTAATATTCTCACTTAGATGCTTGTATCATTGTTTAAATGGAGTTTATTCATTTGAGAGTTTCCTCTCGTCTACAGGGTAGCAGTAGTAACCCTCTCTCTAATTTTAGATGTATTTTTGTTACTAGTGTCATACCAAAGGTACAAGGGTAATTTTTTTCAACCTCCAATCTCATGCCGTGACAGGTAGACACGTGGCAGGTCCGCAGTAGTCGATTTTCGACATTGTTACTGTCGAGTTCTAGTAGTTAGTTTGTGTAGACCTGCAGTCGTATAAACATGGCTGCCTCTATTGATTCTCCCACCACATGTAAATTGAAAAGCGTTATTTGTTTCCTGCAAGCAGAAATCCATCAGAGAATGTGCCGTGTTTATGGAAAAAACATTATAAGTGATACTGTTATGTGTGAATCGCATCAAAAGTTTAAAAATGACCTAATGTCAAATTCAAGGATCAATTCGAGAAATATCAAAGGTGAAGCCAATCGTCGATTCTTGTGGTTTTTAGTCAACATCAACATCTTTGGCTTTCTACACCACTCACGTACAACACCATCACTCATAATGTTTTCTCCATAAACACGGCACATTCTCTGATGGATTTCTGCTACACTATTCCCTTCTGCTTGCAGGAAACAAATAAACTCCTCAATTCAAATTTGGCGGGAGAATCAAAAGAGATGGCCAATGGCGCAGTGTAGCGGGTACGGCGGTTATCGCAAGATAATCCAGATCAAGCAACGTCGAGCGTGGCTGCTGCTTGCTTGGATAGGTGATCGCTGAGCGATCCTGTCCTTGCAAGCGGCCCGCCTGCCCGGCCATTGGTGGTGGTTCGGAAGTCACCTTTAAGCCGTTGGTCCCCAGGTTAAGTGTTAGAGAGGGCTTCTTAGCCCTAACTTCGCCTGGTAAAATAAGACATTCTTTACTTTTAATTTTATTTATGCGACTGCAGCTCAGAGCAAAATACCTACTTGAACTCGGCAGTAACAAATGTATCGGAGAATATGGGCGATCGACTACTGTACACACCGCGGACCTGCCATATGTCTGGCTGTCATGGCGTGAGATCGGAGGTTGAAAAAATGCCCCTTGTATTAAAGAAGTTTTGTTTAAGCTCTCCACACCAATGAAAGGTATTTCGACTGCTGGTTGAGACCAGGTTAATTACAATCTATTTTTTATTTACAATATTGAAAAACTGTAAACTTTTTACTACAACCATGTCTACTGTATCGGGTGTGAGTGTTTCTTATGTATACAATACTATATATGAGAACTGTTCGGAAAGGAGACAAAATTTTAAAATTAATAAAAACTAGCTTGAGTGGAACCAAACTTTGATCTCCTTCAAAGTAGCCTACTCTCCATTGGACACAAAGTAATTGTTTAAAAGATCCTCCCACTTCAAGAAACAAATTGCAAAGTCTTTCTTCAGGATTGCCAGTAGCTTCGCCATTGCATTCAGTTAGACCTCTTCAACTTTTTGAAATCTGGTATCTGAGTGAAGATCCCGAGAACAGCCAGAAGTCAGTGGTCATTGTTTTATAAATCTTGCGTGACTTAAAAACACTGTTCTTTCTGATCTTTGGTGATCATTTTTGGGATGAAACGCTTGTTTAAAACCCAAATCCTTGGACAGAATTCAAGAAACATGGTTTTTGGTATATTGAAATTTTTCTTAAGCTCATGCACTGTTAAGCAATTGTCCATTTATCGCTTACTACACACGTTCAGTGTTTTTGGGGGTTTGTGTTGATGAAGGCTGACCAGAACGTTGATCAGTTTCAACCGAATTGTGGCTATTTGTCAAATGCTTGAACCACAAATTTACGGAAGGCGGGGACATGGCTTCCTCCTAAAAACTCATGTTTCGTTATTTATGAGAGGAAAAAATCTGATGAAGGCTTGAGAAATATGTGCTGAACATCTACTGACGAGTAACTTAATAAAAGGTATGAATGAGAGCTATTCTTGGTGCAGAGAGAAGGGTGAAGAGACGTATGATGAATCTGTTAACAGTAACTGATGCAAATAAGGAATAATCAACAAATATTGTATACTTTCCAAACAACCCTTTTATATATTCATACAGGAAGTCTGTTGATTGTGATATTTTCAAAATTATAAAAAATAATAATAATGAAAGCCAAGTTTCAGCTGGGTTACAAGTGGTCTTACAAACTTTTTTGCTTAAAACTTCAATATCTGGGGGGGGGGGGGGGTGGGGGGGGGGGGGGGTGGGGGGGGGGGGGGGTGGGGGGGGGGGGGGGTGGGGGGGGGGGGGGGTGGGGGGGGGGGGGGGTGGGAATTTTCAGTATCAGATTTTTTTATGATAAAATAACGGAAAACACATTTTTTGGGGATGAAACCGTATTTGTAGACTAATGTAGCTTTACGACATCGGGGGGGGACTTCAAAACATCGTCCCCCTTATAATGCCTAATTACATATTTAAACATTGTTAATATCACTATGGATCTGCGTAAACTGTAATGAAGTTTGGTTCAGATGGGTTGACTATTAAAGGTTCTGTTTAACGAAGTCCGAGTCACTCTGAAAAACTAATTACAAGCACCAACAAAACAAAAACCATAAGTCACCAACGGCCTGGGGAGAAGTTCATAGTAATTAAAACACTATCTCTTTCTCATCTCTTGTATTCTTTCTTTCATTGCATTTCTTCGCTCCCTCTTTTAGAACTTCCCTGTCTCCATCTCTGACTTCTTGACCTTTTTTCTCAACCTTCACTATCGTTCAGGTCACGTACACTCACTCAGGAAACGACATATTATGTTGCGTAGTTACTTCAATAACACCGTCAGTCTTGGGTGGCATTTTTTCAGAATGGATAACTGTATTCGCTCTTTTGTATTGCACTCAGGATTTTATTTATTTATTTTTTCATCAATCGGTATCCACCATTTTTATAATAATAATTAACAATATTTGAATAAACTTATACAATCATACCACCAGTATAGGCATACTAATAATGTAAATATACACATTACACATGCATTAAATATCTGTGGGACAGCAAACTGACACAAAAAAGATCGTCAGGAAGCTGGTGGAAGCAAAACAGTAAATAAGTGTAACAAAGTCTAGATGTCTAGGACAAGAAAAAGAGGGGCAAACAATTAAAAATAAAATTTGAACGTTCTATTACTGTAAAATTGTTTAAAGCAATAACAAGAGATTAAACTTGAATGCAAACTATGACAATATGCTACATAAATATTTTAAAATAACAAAAATTAAAATTTCCTAAATAAATAACTAAAGATACACCTAGAAACAAACTTCAACAATCAAGACAATAACAGACTCATAATAAGTTAGGGCAAACAGAGGTGTTACAAAAAAGAGCTGTAAGATAAATTTAACCCTAATCAGAAAATTGCTTATATTTTTTATATGATACTCTGCCTACAAACAAAAGGCCTAACTAGGGGTTTCTTATAAATAATTTTAAACAGTTCTTTTCTGAATCCAGTTGGCCTCATGAAGAAGTCAATCAGTGGGGTCCACGTCACTGCCACTGCGGAGGAGCTACTATGCGTACGAACTGACGAGTTGTACGCATAGTATGAAGGCATGGATCTTCTCTGGAAGATTGTCCTCGATCTAGTACCTCTTGGGAAGGAGATGTCGATGTAGCTTAAGATGACCGGGCAATCCAGCACACCACTCACAATCTTGTTCAAAAACACGAGGTCGAGGAACTTCCTTCGGAGAGAAGGGACTGCTAGCCAAACATGTCCTCCACTTCAGCCACTGGAGTGTCCAGAAATGGCATATCCAAGTCGTATTCCGAGGAGACGCACAAAACGTACCTGAACCCTTTACAGCAACTCATTGTGGCCAATTTGATAGGGTGACCAAATTACAGAACAGTATTCCAAAACAGGGCGTACTAGGGTCTTGTATAGATTGACCATGGTGACTGGGGATCTAAAGTCTCTAGTAGATTCTTGCAATGAAACCGATGAGAGCATTGGCTCTAGAAGTGACGTTCAAAATATGGTCATTGTAACTTAGGGAAGAGTTCAGAGTAACACCAAGGTCCCGCATCCTGAACATTCTTTCAAAGCTGTTTGCCATTGATACTGTAGTTGAAATGACGACAGCTCTTGCCACGACTGAATGTCATTACCTTGCACTTGGAAATATTTAATTCCATGGAGTAGGGAATTGCCCTATATATCCTGATAACATAGACATACATCCATACACGTCATCAGACTTCAGTCACGTTCTGTTCCCGAGGAATTTCTGACGTGTATTCGCCTTTTCTGGCACGTATTGCAACTCTGGAACAACCCTATGGATCTTGGTTAGATTATGTTGTGTCAACTTCTATTTTCTATGATTGTCAGTCTCCCTATCGTCCTACAAGAACAAGTTCTATGATTCGTCATTTTGTCTCAACTTCTCTTTTGTATGATTGTTTAGTCTGTCAATCATTGTTCAAGAACGAGTTCTATGATGCGTCATTTTGTGTCAACTTCCCTTTTCTATGATCTTTTACTCTGTCTTTCTTTATAACATCAACGAGTTCTATGATGCGCCATTTTGTGTCAACTTCTCTTTTGTATGATTGTTAGTCTGTCAATCATTCTTCAAGAATGAGTTCTATGATGCGTCATTTTGTGTCAACTTCTCTTTTCTACGATTGTTACTCAATCAATCATTCTTCAAGAATGAGTTCTATGATGCGTCATTTTTGTGTCAACTTCTCTTTTCTATGATCTTTCAGCCTGTCTTTCTTTATACATTAACGGGTTCTATGATGCGCTATTTTGTGTCAACTTCTCTTTTGTATGATCTGTCAGCCTGTCTTTCTTTATAAATCAACGAGTTCTATGATGCGCCATTTTGTGTCAACTTCTCTTTTCTATGATTGTCAGTCTGTATATCTATTCGCAGGACATATTGAGAATTAAATGAGCTACAAATATGAAACTTTGCATATAACCTTAGCGAAAACCTGTTGCAAACGTGGTGAGGCGTACTTCTACCTTGTTGTAATTACTGTAATTAAACGTTCGCTAATTAAAGCAACATGGCAAACAAAACATGCCGACTAATTTTTAATAAATACATCCTCTAAAAAGAGGCTTCCAGATTTTCAGACGTTAAATCCTTAATGAAAATTATGTGAATGCAACTGATGCTACATTAGTTAATTCAGTGGATTTTAAGAGTACCGACATTTTTACAAGGGTATGGACCATCAACAAGGGTCCATTGTATTAACATCCTGCATGTGATATCCAGTGCAGAGGTTTTAATTATTTTTGATGAGTGGTAATATTTTGTCATCTGAGAAGTTTAAATTACATATATATCGAGTGTCGGACATTCTTCAGACCAGAATTACGGTACACAATAAACAAAACACAGCTTTACAAATTCCACTCTCGTGACCATCTTTTATATTAGAGAAAAAGGAGTTACTATTAAAAGATTGTTGTGATGTACTGATGCTCAACAAAAGTTCTATATTTCTGATCAGCTTTAATGCATGGACGTAAATAAGGGGGGAGAGCTTCAAGGGGGGTAAAGCCGCCTTACAGAAATTTTCGAAAGATAAAGAAAAATAAAAGATTTTTCACCGCACAATTTTAGTTAACTCAATGTTAAAAGTGAGATTGGGCCATTTGGCTGCGAGTTTTGGGAAGAGATATTTAGAGAGAAGAATGCCAGTTTTTCTCCTAAATGGTTTTTTGACATGATAAATTGAGAAATAAAGATTGTTCACCAATAACTGTTAATCTCACTTATTGTTTAAGTGATGTACTATGGTAAAACATAGATAAAAGCACGGATTCCGTAAAAACGAATTTTTATATGTTTAACTTACAATTTAATGTGTTTTTTAATAGGTACAAAACCTACATTTTTACTGAGATAAGGAAACTTTGTTCATAAAATTGTAATACTAAAGAGAACTATGTTACCAATAAGGTTGATGATTGTAAAATATGAAATAATAAGTTTTAAAATTTTAATTTTCACTACCCATACACTTTACCGTGCAAGAAATACACATTTTGGCAGGTGGATAATAAACATCCCAAGTTAATTCCGCAATTTAATAACAAACTCCTACTACTAAATGAAATTAGGTTTGGAAATAAACTTAAATAATAACATTTGGTTTTAAACCTAGTAGCACTACTGCCTGGTTTAAGATTATCCTAAACAGTTACAAACAATGTACATAACCTGTACACATCTTTGTCACTTAACCTTTAAAGCGGTGTCACTAACCCTTAATAAGGTAAATTTATTAATTTCGTATAAGTCTTGGTGATCGATAAATCAGATAGATCAAACAATCCGTTAATATTGTGATGAAGTGGATAATATTTGTTACCTAGTCCTGTAATAGATTCCCAAAGAGCTGCAGTCAGTGTGGTCCTTCTCCGTAGAGTCTGAAATGGTTATAGTCCTTCAAGCTCCTCTAAACCGTGAGATCACGGCTTCCCAAATCCCTGGGAAGTATCAATCACGTAGTTTTGACAATAAAAACCAGTTCACTTCGAAAGCCGCGCATAGCTGACGGCTGAGGCCATAAATGGAGGATTAAAAAAAGATGATCTGCAGTGCAATACGATATAAATAACTGGATTATTTAATTTATTAGTTTAGTATTTATTTAAAGTTTTACCATACTATTACGCACTCGATTATTTGTCAACTGATTGTAATCTTATATTATGTGTGTGTGTGTCGTGTGTGTGTGTGTGAGTGTGTGTGGTGTGTGTGTGTGTGGTGTGTGTGTGGTGTGTGTGTGTGTGTTGTGTGTGTGTGTGTGTGTGGTGTGTGTGTGTGTGTGTGTGTGTGAATAAAATTTAATTAAATTCAATAATAATGATCTAAAAGAACTGTAGAAAACAACTGAATGGAAATCAGTAATTCTAAAATAACCTTCTAACGTTTCATGATATCCAAAGTTATTTAAAAAGTAATAAGGTGAGGGAAGACTCAGGGTGTATGGAAAGAAAAGATGAAAGATGTTCTAGAGTTTCTCCAATCCCGCATGTTACCAAGACTCCTGAGTCTCGTGAAATATTAGATAGCTCTCTGGTATAATACAGACCCTCATCACGGTGTTCGTAGTGCTTGGGGCTAACAAAAAAACCAAAAACACCGGCAATTACTACAGCCCCTCCACCTCCCGCACTCCCCCCTGAGGCCGCAAGCCAGAACTGCGGACCCCCACACCACCTCCCGTGATCCTTTTCTCTAACCTCACCTCATCTAGGAAATCCAAAATGTGTAAAGCCGCACTGAAGATACATTACTCTGTAATGTTAGGGCACACGGACGTATGGCCTAGAGCTTAATTGGTTTCAATGTGAGGTTTGAAAGCCTGTTGTCTAACTACATATTATAGTCTTATAAAATCACTAATTAATGGGCAAGGTTGTTTGACAGTCACGTGGTGTGGTTTTGTGTTTGTGTGTATGTGTATGTGTATGTGTTTCTCCACGTAGGTTTTTATCCCAGCAAATAGCACACCGAAGTAACCATGGCATGTGTTACATTGTGTACTCCGACACACCATCTCGAGAATCTGACGTTCAGCGGAGGGATCGCACCAAAAAGTCTATCCAATCTATTCAATATCAAGACACTAATGAAAAGTGGGTAACTCTAAACCCTTAGACCGAAGTAAGATTCCAAAAGTAAAAGGGTATGTGGGAGTACATCAATTATTTTTCAGCCAATGGCGAGTTTTTCTCCTAAACTACTTTATAGTCTTGATCGAGAGTAATAAGGCAAACTCTATTGTCGGTAACACGGAAAAGTGTTACTTAGATTTGAGGTAGGATTATAATGGCCAAAAAAGGCAGATACTTTAGGCTTGCTCTTCTTGTCTATTATCTTCTTGACCAGGGACAACAAGTCAAATTAAGCCAATAACTCATTATAATTTACCTTAGATCCGTTTAAATAGACCCTTTTGACCCGAAGCAGACAAAAACGCAAACCAATGTATGTCAATTGCTTTTGGCCGGAGAAATGAGAACAAGATTAAATGTGCTTCCCAAAATACCTTAGATGAGAAGTCGATTACAAGGGACCTGAAGTAGACAACTTTTTCAAAACCAAGTAGGCTTTTCAGTACTGAGTGACGCATGTACAATGTATATATTTTTGACCTAGGCAACAAGGCACAAGGATAGAACATTTCATGGTGGCGGAAATGTAATTATCTTTGAAGTACAAATGCTACTAAAACGCGCAGGATTGTGAAGTCTGGTTCCAATGGAAGAAGCAGTGGTGGCAGGAGGTAATTTTTTTATAAGGATCAGATGATTAAATGATCTAGGGATGCAACTACTTCCTTCCTACTTCTTCTATACGATAATAATTCTCTCAAAAGGATAACTCAATAGTACCCAAGGGTAACATAACATGAGGTGATGTAGTTCATCTAATTAACAACTCTCCCAATAAGACAGAAAGAAAATCTCAGAATCTCCAATACCATTAATTTTCCTGGCAATCGTCTTTAATATTTGTTACAAGTGCTATAAAATAATGTTACCAATATACTAATAACATTTTGATTTCATTCAAAGCCATGGAGAGTTCAACCTTCTGGGCTGGTTTATAACCTTCCAGCTGAACCCACACTGGGTACAGCAAATAAACCGATGTGTCACTTAAATCTGGGCAACTTTATGAATGTCTTAGGAGCGGCAGTATTACTAACCGCAAGTATAGACGGAGACATCCGGAGGGTGCAGTGGGATAGATTTCGATAGGTCATATCCACTGTGTCTACTGTTGAGACGATGATACTGGTTGGAAAGAACCTATGCCTGCTTTGAAGGCTGGTTTCTGGAGCTGGCTTCTCCCTTTTCCGAATGGACATGACTTGGGGGGGGGGGGGGGTGGGGGGGGGGGGGGGTGGGGGGGGGGGGGGGTGGGGGGGGGGGGGGGTGGGGGGGGGGGGGGGTGGGGGGGGGGGGGGGTGGACCGCCAAATCTGTTTTTTTTTTTAGGTTTTTAACTCCTTATACGTTTCTAGTAGGATAAATGTAAAATATATATTTTTAAATGATTTTTTCAAGAGACCTACCACACGCCCCCACCTTTACATTAAAAAATGTCTTAAAACAACCCTTTAACACCTCCTAATACTCCTTACAGATATTTTGGGAGGTTCAAAATAGTTTTACGGACTTATTTGTCGACAAGTGGGGGGGGGGTATAAGTTAAAACGGAGTTTATCTTCACTTGTTATACCGCATCAGTCAGTTGCCCAGGCGGCCTGGTTTACCCTATGTATACAGGGTGTTCAGTAAAAGTGTTCCAATACTTTGGGATTTTGTTCTCATAAAAATGAACAAAATACTCGGTTTTTAATTACTTTGTTGGAATAATTTAAACATCCGCCATTTTAAAATAGGTAACAGGATTTTGTTAATATTGTATTTTCAAAACGGTCTACCAAAGGTTAATACAATTCTCAAGTTTCATAACTGTATCTTAACTGGTTCAAAAGATATAATGTTTTTGACAAAAACACATGTCTGCAAAAATGCAGATAAACGGAAAACTAAAGGTTTTAGGACATACGTTTATATGAACTTGTTTGCTCATTTTTATGTATAAAAAAAAATCCCAAAGTATTGGAACACTTTTACTAAACACCCTGTATAATGAATTGCAGCAACGTCTGATTGGCACCAAAATGCTCAGCTCTGTTATCTTCCAATGATCTACCTCAAAGGAAGGAAGCATTTCTATTTAAGCAGTTTTACTTTAGAGGTGCCTATCCTTCAAGAAACATCTTAAATATTTGAGTATAGCAACAAGTAATCTCACTGAAGTAAAAATTTCCCCAAGCTTTTTCCATTCACAAACATAACAAATTCTAGGCTCAACAGGAATGATCTTTTTGGTTTTACTGTGTGGTTATACCTATATCAGTCATATATGATTTTTACAATCGGTGTTAAAATATGTATACTGTGGTACAAAACTTGTTTTAAAAAGGTTTATATTAGGTTACAACCTATAGATATAATAATAAATCAATACAACCTTAAAACTAGTTTTTTAATCTATTCGACTGTCATCGTTTCTCTACGTCTAAGCTCCCTGATAGTTGCAAGTTATAGGTTTGTTATTTTTTACTTAACTTTTATGTAGTAATTTAATATGAATTAAAAACTGTTACTTTAGGAATTTTTACAACATTTTAAGCAATAAAAGAATCTTTAATGGCAATGAAAAAGGAAATACAAATTCAGATAACATGGGCAGAACTTAAGAAATAATTTGTGTGTAGTATATCTGTTATATGGAATTTAAAATATTGACTACACACTAGCTTAAGATAACTTTGTTATTTTGATCCTATATACCACGTTATTTCACTTGCCAAGTTATATTGTGACAGTATTAAAGGAACCCCGCTGTTTTGGCTGCGGCTCTTCTAGCGTTTGTCTCGGCGGGTCCAAGTAAAATATGGCATGGGGTCCACAAGGTTTATTCTTCGAGCCTGTCATATTTATGTTTTTTTACACATCCATTGTTTTATGTATATACCATTATATTTTATAAATGAATATAATTTAGCACAGAATGCTGATCACACAAATCTTACATTTAGGGGAAATAAAAAAGGAATTTTCAGAATTAAACTACTGTATTCAGTACTTTCACCGAATAAATTTAGCAGTACATGGGACTAAGTCAACTAATATGAATTTACTGTAATTAATAAACAAAACGAGTGCGTAACAACATGCTTTTGTTATTCGTGAGAAATTACTAAACAAAATAAATTACTATATTTATTTAAGTGAAATCTGACAAATATTTGTCCTGGGATCTAAGTGTTGACTTTGCATAAATATGCCCTCAGCATATACTTAGTGATCCGAAACTTTAAGAAAATTATTTTTTATAATTGTCTTTCGGGTGAAAACATATTTTATAATTCAGAGGTTAGCGTGTCCTAATATTTCATCTGACTGTGTTTTAATTAAAATTCCTTGATCGTACATAAGTTATGCTCAAGAATAGTAAACATTTTGAGAAATTATATTAATGCTAATGTCTAGGCATTCCACTTAGTCCCAAAAATAAGAGTACAAATTAATTTACAATATTGTTGCCATGTTTAAACGAGTCAACCTACTTCACAATCCACCTCAGGTATGGGTGTCACATACTTCTGTGGCTGATAGTAATCATCATCACAAACAAAAAACACACAAAAAACAAAAAAGGTCCTATAAAAATAATTCGAGAAAGGTGTATTTTAGCCATTATGCGCCATTGTGTATTTATTATAAAAAGTAATATATATCCAGATCCAGTAGAGCAACGAGTACAAGATTTTTCACATAGGTCACATAAATAAGAGAGAACCTAAAAAATATTCGTTTAATATGATTTGGTTTAATATTAACAAAATGGTGCATATTAAAAAGTCAAATAAGAAACAACAATGTATTTTTGTCATGTATAAGTTATAAAATATTTTTTAATTTTTTATAAGAATTTAATCGATGCCTTTTTCAATGAAATCTGTCAACTCAAAGCGAGCATGAACACTTTTCACATATGCTTCCACAAGCCAGGAGCAAAAAAATTACAAAATGCTAACCATTTTGCAATATTTATAACAATTCCAACCGTACTTTACCAACGAAGTCCGTCAACACACAAGCGAGCACGACCACTTTAAAGGTACGCTTGCACAAGCCGGGAGCAACAAACTGTCACAGTTGACATGATTGTTGCTTCAGACTACAATAGGTCTTTTCCATGACTTGGTGTTACTGTGGAATTAGTATTCACATCATATGTATTAGGATAAACTCAGTTTTTTTCTATTTTGAAAGAAATTTATTCATTTAATGATCATTTATGGTTGTATCTAGTAACTTGTGTTATTACTACGACAGCTTTATTAAACTGAACCACTTGGATTTAGGTATTATGTGGTAAATTGGAAAGCCGTTGAAATCCAGATTACAATGCAGAATCCAAACCTTCACCAAACAAATAGAGAGAAGCCCAGAGCCAATTTGTACTGCATGAGCACACAACGTGGGTTGTCGTGAAATCAATTTGCCACGTCAGAAAGGATCGTCAGCTACGAAATGAGAGGGTATCCAAAGGGTTAAAAGCACCAAAATTATTTTTTAATTGACCTTTTTTCACTTTATACATATAACGGAACGCCAGTCACTATGATAAATGATAGTTGTATTTCTACGGTGTCAGTCAACCAGATTAAAAGGTTGAAACTTGCCATTTTAGGCAACTTTTTGTAATTTATTTTTTAGTTAAGTACGATACTTGGTAATTCTTTACTTTAACAGACTTCATAATGTATAACCTGCAACACATTTAACGAATTTTTTAACGATAAAGGTAAAAAAATCTATTTATAATTGAAGTAGAAACTGCCGTAACTCAACTTTGTTATTTGGGTTGCTGCTATTTGTATCAAAGATAAGCGCTCTGTCTGCGATAAGCGGATCTTCTTAGCGGCCATTTCATGTCTATGTCTTGTTCCTGCGTAAACTTTCTACGTCTAGCGGATACCTATTAAGAGAGGAAGATGCGGTAAATTCTTTCAAAACCATTCCAAGAACATAGCCAGGAATAAAGTGGGGGGGGTCCAGACAACTGATATTTTCCCGTAGTGGACAGAGACTAAGGCCCGATTTTGTTCCTTAAACAGTTCTTAGCCCGTTTTTTTTTTGTTGAGAACGATCTTTCAGCAGTACATGTAAGTAATACTGAATTATTTAAATAATAATAACTGCTTACAAAAAGAATAATTTAAAAAATTTTAAATTTGGGGGTCCGGGTCCCTTGGATCCCCTCGTTGGCTACGTCCTTGAACGATTCTACATAGTCCGAGGATACTTGTTCGTGGTCACATGCTTATGAATATAAATCAATTCGAGTTGACACTGTATGACTGTTATTATATTGCTTTTTGTACGAAAAAATGAGTGGTAGGCTATACATTTAACGGAAAAGATCCAACTTAAAATTTATTATTTTTAACCATTTCAACACCCTGCCATTTCACCCCTCACTAAAGTGAGCTCGGCTGACCGTAATATTTTTCTTAGGGTACATTCTTCTGTAGATTTTCAGGAGTAAGTTTTTGGTAAATTCCACGAAAAAATAGGGTTTGTTGTATGCAACGTAAATTAGCTCTCAAACCCCTAGACTAGAAGGTGTCGGTCACCTTTACAAGTCTCCATGTCTTCCCACGATACCTGCTGACGTCACGTGGTACAATACGATAAATATTTTGTCATGCCATCCTAAAAATCCGAGGTGATGGATAGCAGAACTACGTTATCAATCCTGCCATGATTGCAAAAGACCTGATATGTTGGATGACCACTCCCAAAAATTTAAACAATTTTACAGATCAAATTCTTATAACCATCAGAGACGATTATGAGTTTTAGAAATGCGCGCAAGTTATAGATACATTTTCAAAACGCGAAATTTTCTACACCGATTGTAACCTCACATTGTGTTACTCTATTTCTGCAAAACACTTGACAAATTTAAACTCGAACTCGTTCACGAAGCCGTACAATGTGGTGTAAACAAATCACCGCATCCTATGTTGCACCACGTAACAGTCGCGTATTGACGACTCACTGGATTCATTGCTTGCGCGAGTGAGTGGATCGCTTACACGGCGCTAGGTGGGTCAGGGGTGGGTGTAGGGTGTGGTGGGGGAGGGTAGTTGCCCGGACCATTCAGACGCTGACGTCAAAGCCCCCAACAATTTCCCCATTCAGCCGAGCTGAGCCATCCTTACAATAGCATGCTGGCACTCCCTTGTCCTATGCCGTTACCTAACTACTCCCCCTGATGAGCTCTCTGTTTCTGTTACGTCTTCCCCCCTTAAAGTCTTCTATACAGTTAGGGTAAGTGCCCGAGATAAGGCTCTGTTGTAAGGATTACTGTGGGAGTGTTCGTTGAGATATTTTCACAAACTTGATTGCACCCAATCTAAAAGGGCACTTTCGTCCAATTTCTAGATAGAGACTATTCTTGGATCATAATCTCCGGATACTAAGTCCAACCCTTAAACATTAACGTGCAAAAATAGATATTTTGATAGACAGATATCAAATTCTACTCTTGCTCTTGTACAAAGACTATAATCTTTAGACGTATACTGCTTGTAATTCAATGTTATTATTCACCAAGTTACGTATAATTCAGATAAAGATGTAGCGTGTTGGCTGTTTGTTTGTGATCATGATCCCCGGATTAAAAATCCACCCAAATTGAAAGTTTTGTATGCAAATCTAATTTCTAGATATTCGTACATATCTTTGGACACTAAGTCTAACCCTTATACATTAACGTAAAAATATAGATATTTTGATACGACAAGATATGCTATCAAATTCTAACTAAACCTTGTACAAAGTCTGCAATCAATATACCGCTTGTAATTCAATGTTATTATGAATCAAGTTACGTAAAGATCTAGCGCGTAGACTGTATGTCGACCATGATCCCCGGATTAGAAAAACACCCAAATTGGAAGTTTTATATACAACTTAAAATATCGAGATATAAAGTATTCTTAAATTATCATCTCCAGATACTAATTCTAACCCTTATTTATACATTAACGTAAAAAATAGATATTTTGATATGACATGAAATGCTATCAAATTCTAACCTAACCTTGTACAAATTCTACAATCTCTACACGTATACTGCTTGTGATTCAATGTTATTATTCATCAAGTTACGTTAAGATCTACTGCCAAAGGGAAATTCCTAGAAAAAGGTGAATCCAAGTTGCAATAATCAATCGAGTGCGGTATACATGTTTTACACAGTGAGTTCGTTAAAACCTTTAATAAACCCCACTTTTGTTACTCAACAAATTCAACCCTTACGAAAGGATCGTTATTTTTTTAAATTTTGTCTTTATCTCGCTGACTGTCCCTTATATAAATATCGTTTATGATTTGCAAAACTAAAATGCAGGGACTAACCAGTTTTTAGAAACCTTAAAATGTTGACTTTACATCATAGAAACAATGGTTCCTGCATGAATAAATGAACCCTTGCTCGAGGTCTACATATCCGACTCGTGGATATGAAACCAGAGGCAGGGACAACTGGCGTTCTGACCCACAAGACGGTACTATACGTATTTATAAATTCCCCTTATATATATATATATATATATATATATATATATATATATATATATATATATATATATAAAACAAGTGCTCAAGTACTTTTGACATTCAAGTCTCACTTAATACTGTTTCAGCTTCTTAAGGTTTTTATAGCGTCTGCGAGTTTTTGCAACATCACTGGGAGACCGCCGAGTGAGTACTAAGAGACCAAGCAGGATCGGAGAGGCCATCCCAATCAATCAATCTGAATAAGATATTTATTTGTGAAAACTGGATGTACGGCAGCCAAATATAACTGTCAAATGTGTCGCGTTTGCGGTACAATTCATGTAATTGTCAGCTGCAATAAAAGAAATTAATATTATTTGCGTGTCTCAAAGTTTTTTGAAAAGTTAAAAGCTAAAAAATATGACGTATGATCAAAATGATTGAAATGAAAAAGCACAAACATTTTCAATATTGATAAAGAGGAATTTCTCTTCTAAGGCAGAATAGATTGTCAGTGATATCATTTGGCGTGGGCGTTGAAATAATAGGGTATCAAAAGTTATTTTAAAGCTTTCTACAGATCATATTTTTGTATCTATATGATGGTTAAAACAGCACCATCTAACAACAATATAAATACCTACTATTTGGCTTCAGGTGTTGACTTTCCCTCTTTTTATCTAGTTGGCTGAGGTTCTTATAATTATTATTTAGATGTCTGATCTTAACGAAACGTTTCATAAATTTGTATAACGAAAAAATATAGGTTTAACTGCGAAAAAAAAAATCGTTTGGTATTTTTAATCCAACGAAACTCGAGAAGATCAACGCGCCTGGCTATCGACTTCAGAGAAATGGTCTCTATTGGTTTCACGAAGAACTATGTTGTGCTCTTACTCAATGTGAATTAACCCTCAGGCTCTGGACGATACTATAAACAGATTTTCAACGACTGGGTTTCCCATTTCAAATAAAACGTTTTTGTGGACCCACGCAAGCTTAAAGGTTGTTTCGATTACCATTGTTTTCAGATAGGATGTCAGGTAACTCCAAACGTTAACTCACCCTTAGTCAGAATATAGTTAAGCGCCAAGGTCAAACCCTATTAATCCATAACGATTCATCCTTAATTTCTCCCCATCTTGCAATACTCAGGCATCTAGGAGACCACATGGAATCTCTCAGCCTGTATATTTCGTGATAAATTAAACATTATATGGGTTGTAGACTCTTGGAGCAATTGGAAAATTCTTTAAATGTTACTAAATGTTAATAAAAACACTACTTTTTTCCAAATTGTTTATTTTTTGGACGAGGCCTTCCAAACCAAAGGTTTCATCTTCAGGAAACTCCACAAATAAATATTTACACATTGTTTGTTATAATTAATATTAAAATAACATATGGTGTAAAAATTTGACTAGTCAAATTTAATTTTTCATACTGGCTGAAATATTTCCAAAATGTTTGTATTTACATTTTTACACCATATGTTATTTTAATATTAATTATAACAAACAATGTGTAAATATTTATTTGTGGAGTTGCCTGAAGATGAAATCTTTGGTTTTTAAAGGCCTCGTCCAAGAAATAAACAATTTGGAAAAAGTAGTGTTTTTATTAACATTTAGTAACATTATATGGGTTATTTTTTTAATTAAAAATTTCATGTACGTTTGTACAACAAATTCCTTTAATTTATGAACTGTTTTACAGTTTGAAAGGTGCCATATTCGAATGAAATAGAATATCAAGTTGGCCAATGAAGCTAGCCGAGATATGTATAACATCGGCGATCGAAACATTCTTATGGAATCGATATCTCGCAAACAGTTACAAACATAGTTCACAGAAACACGTGCGTGACTCCAGTTTGATCTTTATTTGTCGACCGCTGTAACATCTATCAATGTATAACCAGCCCCATAGTAGAATACAATCTTGCCTGACCTTCTGTTGAAGACTGAGGTTTCGTTGTACAATTTAAGTTCTGTACCCGTGACTTAACGAAGTTAACGAAGACTTTTGTAGCCGAGACTAAAGCATTGTTGTGTATAATGAGGCACAAATAAGAGAGGTTCCGTGGGAGACATTTCATCATTTTCTTCAGTTTCCAAGAACTGGAGCTTTATAGCAGTGGTGAAATGTGAGTGCTTTGCCCTCTCCCCACGTGTACCACAATGTACAGTCAGGTCCCCGTACTATTGTGTACCGATGTGGGTGGACATTACTCCAAATTGCACGCACGTGTTTCATTTAACCCTGAAGTACTTCTCTTCCAATCCCAGATGCTCTAGGACCTTTAAGTGCTTTCTTATCATATTGTATTAAAGTAAAAATTGTGTTTATTCAAAGCAAAACAATTCTTGAATACAATTTTTCAAAGCACTTTTAACTGCATAAGTTAAAAAAAATGTTTTTATTGAAAACGAAACGACGTTCTGTTTGCTATCAGTACATTTAATATTAAGTGAGCAAGGTAAATAACTGTTTTAAACTCAACTTTCAAGGCTTACTTTCCTTTTAAGTAGACTGTATTATTTCACTCTTGTTTCACAACTGCTTACTAAAAAAACTAAATGGTTAAAAAACAGAATATATATAGCCAAGCTTCGCCTCGCACATAAATCCAATCTTGCACCACAATAGGTCACTTTGGAGACTAATAATGAAATGTACTATGGTTTTATTAAACAATTAAAGTTGAATACATCTGGACCTATTCTTAAATTAAGTTTATTCACTCACTTCCTCATGTCTTGCTGAAGTGCGGGAATACTCGAAATGAGAGTTTTCCTACGTTAAATAAACCACGGAGAGATATAAAATTTGTATACTTTTGTCGGGTTTCGAGACATAATATGGAGAGAAATACAACAATTAGACTCAAGTTTTTGATCGTCCTAACTTAAATACTTCTCTAATGAACAGCCCATATAATATAAATAGATAGAAATCGGCAAACTTATATCGTGTTAAAAACGTGGTTTGGGTCACCTTTTTTAATTAAAAACATTTCTCACATTGTGATTTTCTGAAGTTTAAAACTAAGTTACATCCTCCAGATTCTCAAAAAGACTAACGTGTTGTATATGGACCGGGTATACCATAATTATATAAATAACCAGACCCTACTTTCTTTTACAAGATACATAAATTTCAAATACGTTTTCGTATATCTGATCAAGAGGTATAAGTTAAATTTTAAAGTTATGTCAAGAATTAGACCTGAAAATAATAAAACATTTGTGTGAACAGTCTCTTTTTTTCAATAATAACGAACATTTAAATTAAAATCTTACTGTCTAATAAGAAAAGTCTGTGTAAATTGTTTTCAAAAGATTTACTCTTTGCTATTTTTAACTCAGTCTCAAAATCCGACTCCTTATACCGTGCAGCAATCTGCTTTTTCTACGGAGGCAATTTTTATTCTTATTGATTTCAAATTCATTTCTTCATGTTACCATTAGAATGGTACATATATGTGTATGTTATTGAATGTCTATAATTATAAATAAAACTGCACCGATTATTGAGCCTTCCAGTACTCCATGTTTTATTACAATATAGTATAAGATACACATAAATGTAGAAAATATAAATGTGACCAAAATGTATATTATCTTTTATATGTATGTATGTATTATTTTTTATTGATATTAGTTTTTATGATAAGGTGAGAAACCATTAAAGCTACTTTCCTTATTCCTAAAATATTCAACTGTTTGATGTATGTTACAAATCTTACCATCGTTTCGATAGCAATAAAAAAACAGTGGGAAATTTCCGAAATTCTTTCAAATTATCCATTGCCAATCATCAGCGTCAAACAAATAATACTAGATGGCGAACTTACATCGAAACTTGAAATACTTTCCTGTTGTCGGACTTAACACTCTTATATTATTCTTAGTATCAAAAGGTGGGCACAATATGTCTTTGACTGTATAAGCCAATCTGGTAGTATTATTGATTTCCATGTTTGTGGATATAATGTATTTTTTATTTTTTCTTACATTTATAATAGGATTACTCTTTTCTTCGGCGTATGACTTTATTCGATTAGTATGTATACCGAATATAAATCATATAATGCAATAATTACGTTCATTAATGAATTTCAATTCATAACATTGATAATGTGTCATTCTCTTATTTTATCCAAAAAAACATGCAGTTTAAAACATTAAAAACATATTGTATCTAACTAGTGAAGGGGCAATTTTATAATAAGTTAAATACTAATAGTTTTGACGTATAATAAGTTCAAAATGAATGAAACTACTCACAGTGACCAAACGATGGACTTTTATCCACAGCTCACCTAGAAACAAAACAAAAATATTAATAATTAGTGATAAAAATATATGACCAATAGTTTAGTGCACAGAACATTTGAATATTTTTAAGAAAATAGTGTTCACCAAAACAATGTATGTCGTGAATGTTACGAGCAATATTCGACCATATGTTATTTATTAATAATACCTAGAAAGATTTTTGTGTTACTGATTTTTTTGTATCACTGAACGATGGCAAATATCCGGAAAAATTCCTGTGTCTTGACCTAGAAAGAGATGGAAAAGGCAATAACATGTATTTATTGAAAGAAAAATAACATAAATGGAGCTATTGTCCCCATTGGAAAGCCAAACGGGGCGATAGTTACCCTTATGTCCACATCAAAACGTTTTATTGCGCTTACAAAATTACAAAATTGCACTAACTCAAATAGCGCAAAGTGCGCGATATTTCACCGATATTGGTTTCATCGATATGAAGAAATATTGTGTGCATGAAAATTACAAAACATGTTATAACCTAAAATAGGAATTTAAGTTGGCAAATAATCTAATAACTACCTTCGACAGAGGAATTTAAAGATATTTCAAATTACAGTTTTCAAGTAGCATTTTGAAAAACTGTAATTAATGTTTTTATTCTAGAATTTTCTAGAATAAAAACATTGTTAAGGTTGATTTTTTAATTGTACAGGAATAAGCTGTCTGCTTAAGCTGGATTATTTTCTTATATTATAATTGCAAGATGCTATATAGTATTAGAATACAATGTTTGCTTTTAGTTTTTAAAAATGCATAAGATAGTACAAGTGTATAATTGTTACAAAATACCACGTTTTATGTAATAAAACTAGTATCAATGACAGTAGATTCAATGCATCTAGTAATTATATTTTTCTTCAGATATTACAACATTGTTTGCCCCTGTCGCTAATGATAGTTTAGTGGTTATCGTCTCAACTCATCGCTTCAGAGACCCGGGTTAGAATCTGGTTTTGGTGCAGGAATGTTCCCAGCAAAAAAGAATCCTGTGAGCCTCTTTTGTAGTGCGGTAAAATGTTTCAGTGTAATGTATTATTTTTAACGGCGAAGTTAGGGCTAAGAAACTCTCTCTAATGTAACTTAGGACCAACGGCTTAAAGGTGACTTCCGAACCACCACCAATGGCCGAGCGAGCGGGCTGCTTGGAAGGTCAGGATCGCTCAGCGGTCACCCATCCAAGCAGCAGCCACGCTCGACGTTGCTTGACTCGGTTATCTCGCGATAACGGCCGTACCCGCTACACTGCGCCATTGGAAAGTATTACATAGACAAACACAATGTTGCCCTTTGAAAGCATATTATCTAAAACAAAAATCGAGGTGTCATCAATTAATTTGCGAGTTTCCTGAACGCAACATTTCATTAAACAGCTGTTCAAGATGGGGGGTGGAGGGGGTCAAGATCACTTGTTTGGCAGCAAGGCGGTGGTATGGGTGGGTCGCGGAGTTAGGAGGGGGTGGGTTGTGTACCCGGGGGGGGGGATATCGACTGCTCGACCTCGCTGTGCCTGGCGCCTTCAGTCTGTTGCTTCTGTGATAGTCGCGCCACTAATCTATTCAACACTAGGCTATTTGGCATGGGGTCCGACGTCCGGTTAGCCAATAGATCTAATAAACGTCACTGTGGAGACGGCGGCAAACCCCATTCCTGCAGTTAAATGGGAAAATTTCCCTAGTCGATAGCACACTCGAGAGTTCATTTTTTAAATTACGACATCTATCTGCTGCCAGTTTGATCGCATGTTCTGCGAATGTTAAGTTCGTAAATCAAGAGCATAATTGTGCTATAGAGGTTTCCTAAGAACTATTTAGTACATCTTTGTCCTTGCAATACATGATGGCTGAGTTATTGGCAACTCAGCTTGTAACACAAGGTGCCCAGGTTCTATTCTGGCTCCTAGGACACCCAGATTGACTTATCCATCAGTAACATTCTCGCGAATAACGGTGGTAATGGAGCTTTACTCGCAGAACACATTCATCTCAGTAACGCTAAGGGGCAGACAACAAATCTATATAAGTAATTGACACACTACGTTTTATCGGCTTGTCGACAATTCTGTACAGATAATCCCAAACAATACATATTTTAATGACTGCTGTTTGGACCTTTTTACAAGTACGGTACAGTTTTTAAAAACTGTGACGATGGCTGGAATAGAAGCTTAAAGTTGTCGCACATAGTGACTGTGGCTGGATCCAGGAAGATTGATACTAAAACACACGCAGAACCATGGGCGTATAGTGGGAAAGGCCTCAGGGGGTTAGCCCCCCTCCAAATTTTGGAAGCAAACATTAAAACATGTAGTAGTTTTTTTTAAGCTAAAACACACTCATAAGGGCTTAAAGCTTATTAATGCCCTGGGGGAAGATTCCAGACCTCCCATTTTTGGAGGGCGATTTGCACTTCCTATACCACTTAACGCTTATATAAAATAATTTGAAATGCTTAAGACATTTCAGAAACTGTATCCTGAACAGGTTTCGAGATATCGAGAGCATGCAAATCCCAGGACAAGTAGATTATCAATATTTCAGCTGTCACAAAATCTACCTTCAGTATGATATTTTGCTTTGTCTTTGGCCCAAGAATAATAGCTGAAAAGATTGGTGGTGAGTTCTAGGACACTCTGTATAATAATACATGCTCAGTACACCATTAGAAGTACTTCTCCAGTTTTTATCATGAAAACACTCAATAAACTTTTTCTGGCCATCCCTATTCGAAGAACAAAAAATCTAACAATCTTTTATTCGGCGAAACAATTCCTATCTAACACATAATATCAGCAAACAAGTGTACCGCAGTTTCACCTTGCTGATTGCATTGGTAACAGAGAGGGTTACTCTTTGATATCCAGTCTATGGTGACGTTTCCTCAGAAAACCATGCATGTGATTAAGAACATTATCCAACTAGATTGTCTTGAATAAACTGATGGAGAGAAGGTTTTATATCACTCAATCAAAGGAAACGAGGAACAAGATTCATTGCCTTCAGTTGAAAATGGTTCTAAGAGGCTATACGTATGGAAATTCCACAGAAGGGTTAAGATCCTGTCGTAGACATAGGGTTGCTTAGATTTACTCAGAAATTTGAGAAAAGCAAACCATTCAGTACCAAGCAATTCTTGTATCCCTTTGTCTTTGCAATCACTTGCGTGATATAAAGAACGAGATGAATTATAAGAAGAAGCAGAAAATCATTAATCAGAATAATTAATTACATTATTCTTATGACTATACGTAAAGACCACTGACCAAGGTCTTAGACCGAAAATTCATAGATGTAGCAAAATCAACTCGATTATAAATTGAAAATTTTGAGAAAAAATAAATCCATTTTTAATTGCTATCCTCGTATTTTATTGATGCACATTAAAATGTAAACCCGAAAAAATATAAATCATGGCTTAGGTGAAAAGTGTAATATAATTTTTAGAAAAGAACAATGCCAGTTAATACATATAGAGATTGTTGATAAAACATATAGGACGTTGTGAACGCTCATAAATAAAGTTAATCTCAGATCGTTGGAGTTTTATCTAGTGGAAGTCGGTCGGGAAAGATTGGGGTAAATGGGAAAAGCTGGCGCAGAAACATACATTAAGCTAGCTACTTAATCACTCACCCTTCTGCTGCTATCAAAACTTTAGAGGAAAAAACCATTCCTTATTCAATGGCAAAATTCAGAGTACATAGAACTATTTATTTTGCCAAATCTAGAAGTGAATCTGTTTATCACCACTGAGACTCTTTAAGGGAGTGCCGGATCGATTCCACCGAAGATGAAAAGCAAAAAATGATGACAGGATTGATTACCGCTATTCATCAGTTCTAGGAAACCTGACTCACGACGATGTCCTGGATCAGGCATCAATTGACCTTTACAATATGACGTCACGTTTAAATTAGGTCCTTACACTTTTTGAGTCATTTAGAACTTACCGCACTCAAATATCTTTTTATATTAACGTTCGATGTGTTTTGTTTGTTTCTTCATTCGTTTGTTTGTTTGTTTTTGTTTAGTAATTTTACTGGTTACTGCAAAACGAAACTCGGTTTTATCAGTATGTTCATGATGACTGCAAGGCAATCAGAAACGAAAAATCCGCATTGAAAAATGTTAAACTTTGTTTTTCTAAACCAGTAAAACATATCACTTTGGTCCTTGTAATACCACTTCATTGCAAAAAAACTGTTAACAAGCCATTGTTTTATACCAATTATTTCACGAATAAAAGAATGAAACCCCCTTCAGTAGGGGTTACGCTGGGTAATTGTGGCTTTTGTATATTGAGCCATTGCATAATTTACCTTCGACATTTCCTTGTGTAACCAGACTGTTTCCCATTCCGCACACAAAACCACAACCATGAACAGGGAAGAGTATTTGATCTGGCAAGAATCTGAATCTACTAAATATATTTTTAATTTATTATTCGGTAAATAAAATGCTGGCAGGTTATTCCAACCACAGTTGTTACGTATGATGATATTTTCACACTGTTTTTCAAATTTGGAGTTCTACAAGGTTCAAATCTTGGGACGTTAATATTCTTAAGGGTTTATCTGGCTGGTTTATACCTCCCAGTCGAACATACATTGGGTACAGCAAAAACCGACGTGTCACTTAAATCTGGGCAGTCTTATGACACGACACTAACCGCAAATGTCTAGATATTGGGGTGCAAGGGTAGATCGAATGTCTAGTCTACTGCGGGGGATGACTGTTGGAGTTGGTGGGTCATTTTATGTGTTAAAGGCAGTTGCAGGCCTAGACATAAGTGCTTGCCACCCCCTGCCTGCTTGAGTTGGAGAGGCTGGTACAGAGCACCCCTTAGTTCCTAGAAGACGTGACTAAGTTTAATGCCCAACATCATTTCTGGTGAATATTGACATGAAGCGACCTCTACCTGAAATCTTACCCATACTTCTGTGCCATATCCTGTTACTTCAAAAGAGCAAAGACCCTTGTAAGGCTAAGTGCAATTCCTAAGCTAAGGAATAAAATCATAACATATATAATCAATTATTAACCGGGATATGCATATTTCGTAATGATCAGCGAAGATTTTGAATCAGAAGTTTGTCACCACACGCCTAGTATTCCCTGTTGGGACCTTAGTTAAGTAGTCGTAATGTAGTTGATTTCTTTTTTATTTTTGGTGGTAAAGTTTGACCTTGTAATTTTCATGCATCTCAATCATGCCCTATCCCTCATCACAGAACTGCGGTTCCTAAGCTAATTGGAACGTGTAATTTGTATTTTGTTAACTAACAAGACGGGGTAATATGGTTATATTTTACGGGAATTTGCCGAGAGACGTTAATAAGAATTTTTGAATCCTATTTTTAAATTTTTATTATATTTTTTTGAAGTCAGACTAGCGAGGCATTATCTGATTAGAATAAAAATTTAACGTTCTTGATGCACATAAAAGTAGCATTTAAACAAAAACCATTTGACTGAATACATTAAAATAACCTTTTGTAGTTTATGAGTTAAATGCCTAATTTGTGACTCTTTTTTTTGCATTTTTTTACATTTTTCGAAGGCCCCTCATCAAATTTGGTTGGCCTGTAACTTTCTGTGGGCCAAAAATCATAAAAACAGTAAAAATAACAAAATAAAGAAAAAACCCAAGCAATAAAGTAATCCACAAACGAATAGTGACAATAGCTGTAGTTCAATTGAAAGAAAAAGTAAATTATTTGACGACAGATAATTTGCTCTCCTGTTCAAATTTAATTTCACAAACAGCGTTTCTAATGAATAGTAACAAGCGATACTGAACTTATTTAATAAATTAAACACCGATGAATCACTAGATTAACCTCGAATAAAAGAGTGCGTTTGGAAAATTCTGAGTAATACCAGACAGTAGCGTTGGGTTTGACTCAGCAGAGAACAATGGATCTTTTGAGGCGATTGTTTACTGAAAATATCTTCTCGCAATTCCTTTGGCCTTTTCTGGATAAACTGACACTAAAAATACTATCAGACGGTCTCTTTGATGTTGTTCTACAACAAAGGTTGAAACTCTTCGAGATTTCTCGCATATTATATTGTAGTTAATCATCTCCGCTTCAAAAATAGTTCAGTAATTTAATTGTCATTTGTGAATCATTGAGTTGTATCATATTGTTGTTATTGAAGTTCTAATGGTGTTGATGCGCTCATTACGGTAGTGGTATTATGGGATTATACACTCTAAAGAAAGCAACGTCTTACTAACTTTATTTTAGACACCTCCACTTTATGCCGTAACACATGAGTAAAAAAATCTTTTAACGGAAACTTTTAAGTGTTTTTCATCATTTCATGTACGAAATTTCAAACTAAAGATCCATCTTTAGATTTAAATATACTTTGTACAGTGCTGAGTTCACGACGATGATTATCATGATAATGCTTCAAAAGGCCTAGAGTGATCCCACCTTAAAGGATTTATATTATTAGCAAATACGTTAGTTTATACAAATTTGGAGTGTTTTAAAAAGCTGATTATATTTGACCACGATGACTAATAAGTAAGAACCCTCACCCACTATTTTTCAAGTCTATTTTAGATGAGAAAGAGATAGCGATCTCTGGTTTTTACCATTCATTAAGTTTGGTTATGCTCTTCAAAATGAGGGGTCACCTGAGAGGAGTTTACATCTGAAATTTTGTGCTTGGCTACAAAATCCCGCATTTTTGGGGAACACAAAATATGTTAAAAATCTTAAAATGAAACATCCTTTCCACATTGCGCCACTACTCAAAGGATATCTCCTTATATATATATATATATATATATATATATATATATATATATATGTGTGTGTGTGTGTGTGTGTGTGTTTTTTTTTTTTAACAACTTTATAAAAAGTAAGGAGGGTCCTGACCTCATTAACACTGTGTAAATACTCAATTTTATTTCTGTGCTGTTAGTTTTCACTGTACCCTACAACTTTTAACCATCTAAAAAACTTACGACGTACGTAAAAATTTTAAAAGCAACAGATCTAAATATTCAGAGAATTTTAAGGTATTTCTCAGCTTTGCTATAGATATAACGGTTACTTCCGTAACTAAGATGAGAGACCTAGTTTTAAACATTATTTGAACTCGATCAAAGATTTAAAAAAGTTTTCCTTTTTATATACACTGTGGGATATCTGAGCAACTTTGCTCAAACGTTTGGCCTGAAAATGTTTGATATGTTCAGGCCGGCTAATTAACTTACCTTAAGGCGTCGTATGCAGGTATTATTTCCTTACTAATACTAAGTTTAGCTTTAGATAGTTTAATCAGTTATAAATTATGGCAATTGTTTCTTATCGCCATTGTGCTATTTTATAATTTTCAGAACTTTGTAAAATAGCTACATTGAAACCTTTCGACACATGAAAACGCGTAAGAACAAACTTTTTTCGTGGATGGCTAGGAATTCTAGTATCTCTCCCCTAGTATTTTCCTTTCCAAAATCTTGAACCGCTACTATCTAGAAATATTAATAGATGACGAAAAACGATTCAATGTGAAAGCTGTTTTAATCGATAAAGATTTTCCAAATAACGTTTCATGTTTGGTCTATGCTTTGTAATGTATTAAAAAACTAAACAATATACGGAATTGGACTTTTTATGATTGAGGCTAATTTATGAAATTATTTAAGTCTTGTGTTAGTTGTTATATATTACTACAAATTTGAATTTCATATTTTTTTGAATCACTTAATATTGAATAAAACAAGTAAATTACAGTCGTTAACATATTTACAGTCACGGGTTCTATTAAAACTTTAGATACAAGACATTTATTTTACTTTTACTTCATATTATATACGTCCACACACACGTCATTGCATACAGACTTTTTCAAAACTGATGTCAACAATTAGATTTTAGGGTCATAATCGATGAAAATGCAAAAAGTTCCAGAGTTTCGTCATAAAATACAATTTCTATAAAGTTAAATCTAACTAAAACTATAATTTTTTTCTGTCAAGGCCACAATATATCAAGAAGGCTGTCTTCACTAAAAACATTATTTATATATACTAAATAAAAAATTAAATCTATGTGTAGCTACTAAATATTAAAATTCTAAGCTCAGGTCGAGAGCTTAGTATTAATACTGTCTCAGAAGTTGAGGTGGCACAAAAACGCAGTGTAATAGAGATATACTGTGTAGGAGTGCCTGTACAGTACGAGGGGTGGTGGGTGGGGTGTTGTGGGGGGGAGGGGGAGGTCTCTAAGGGAGACAGTGCGGAATAATAAGTGTGCCGCAGTACAGGTTACTGTGCGTGAGTTTATGGCCTTTGTGGTCGTATATCGAGACTGTACAATTTAACACGCACATTTCCTTATGTAACTAGGCTGAGTTTCCAGTTCCAAGAATTTTTATGCTCCTCCGCCTCTGAGTTTTACTGCAAACCGAAACATTATTACATTTATGTTTTGCCATAAACTTAAGCCTATATCAAGGGTATCTTTTAAGGCCTTAGGGAAGCTGGATAAATTAAAGAGAAAATGGAAATTTCCTTCCAAGATGGAAACTAGTAGGTGCATCTATAGTATCTAATAAAATCATGTAACGGATTAGTCTACATGATTTTTATAAAGGATTGGAAATCGAGACATTTATCCTACCTCAATACACAAGATACTCGAGTGTATTTTTATCTAATCATCCATTACCATGTTACTATTCCAAACGCACATGAAAAATAATATTCATAGATAATTTTAAAATATAAAATAACCTTTGTAGTCTATAAACTTCCCGTTCCTATTAGAATTTCAGTGAAATGCTAAGTTTAGCTTCCTATTCTGTATCTCTTCAAACCAACGTGTACTCCAGATTCCAGGAGTCAAGTCTGTGACAGTATTAGATTTCAGACGCTGTACTGAGCGAAAGGTGAAAGAGTTCTCAACATTCTTAAAGATTTCTGAATAATTTTAGTTGACATTTTTTAATCGTATTTCCTCAGTATTGGGTATTTCCTCCAACGAAATTATTTATCTGAATTCTTGGTATAGCCCTTGCGACAAACTTTGCGAACGATTCCGAGCTTAACAATGATTGTGTCAAGCGAGGTAACAACGCTAGTGTCAAGCGAAGTAACAACACTAGTATCAAGCGATGTAACAACGCTAGTGTCAAGAGAAGTAACAACGCTAGTGTCAAGTGAGTTAACAATGATAGTGTCAAGTAAAATACCGATAGTGTCAAGAGAAGTATAAACGCTAGTGTCAAGTGAGTTAACAATGATAGTGTCAAGTAAAACACCGATAGTGTCAAGTGATGTAACAACGCTAGTGTCAAGACAAGTAACAACGCTAGTGTCAAGTGAGTTAGCAATGATATTGTCAAGTAAAACACCGATAGTGTCAAGCGATGTAACAACGCTAGTGGCAAGAGAAGTAAAAACGCTAGACTCAAGAGAAGTAAAAACGCTAGTCTCAAACGAGTTAAAAGTGATAATGTCAAGCAAAGTAACGCTGATAGTGTCAAGAGATGTAATAACGCTAGTGTCAAGTGAGTTAACAATGATAGTGTCAAGTAAAACACCGATAGTGTCAAGCGATGTAACAACGCTAGTGGCAAGAGAAGTAAAAACGCTAGACAAGAGAAGTAAAAACGCTAGTCTCAAACGAGTTAAAAGTGATAATGTCAAGCAAAGTAACGCTGATAGTGTCAAGAGATGTAATAACGCTAGTGTCAAGTGAGTTAACAATGATAGTGTCAAGTAAAACACCGATAGTGCCAAGAGAAGTAACAACGCTAGTGTCAAGTGAGTTAATAATGATAGTGACAAGTAAAACACCGATAGTGTCAAGCGATGTAACAACGCTAGTGTCAAGAAAAGTAAAAACGCTAGACTCAAGAGAAGTAAAAACGCTAGTCTCAAGCGAGTTAAAAGTGATAGTGTCAAGCAAAGTAACGCTGATAGTGTCAAGAGATGTAATAACGCTAGTGTCAAGTGAGTTAATAGTGATAGTGTCAAGTAAAACACCGATAGTGCCAAGAGAAGTAACAACGCTAGTGTCAAGTGAGTTAACAATGATAGTGACAAGTAAAACACCGATAGTGCCAAGAGGAGTAACAACGCTAGTGTCAGGTGAGTTAAAAATGATAGTGTCAAGCAAAGTAATGCCAATAGTGTCAAGAGAAGTAATGACGCTAGTTTAAAGACATATCTATGGAAAAATAACTATTTCTGGAGTAGAAAATCGACACAGTCGCACTAGGAAGACAATGCGAGATTCACTGGAGACAAGTACTACACTTTTTGTATTATTAATACAATGAATGTAATTATATTGTAATTGCATTAATCATAAATTAAATTAAGAATTAGCAATATTTAAGAAATAATAAGAACAAATTAAAAAATATAGATATATAAACACTAACTGGCTGATCGAAGTAAAATGTAGGGAAAACCTTCACATAAAATTAGTCTCAAGTGCAAAAGTAATAAAGTGCAGAAATGTCACTTAATATTTTTGTGAGTGATAACACAAACACGCATAAGACCAAACAACAAAATAAAACAGATAAAAAACATACACAAATAACATATTTGGTGTTAGTATTAGTGACTTAACAGAAATATCTGAAACTATGATTGAACATTTTTAGTATGGTTTTATGGGTTTCTTTACTATAAAAAACTTAATACCACAACTTTTATAATCCTACGTCATAAGTATTTGAGGCAACTGGTATTTTATTATATTTTGTTTTAATTCAGGAAGAACTATGCATTTTAATGTTTTTATAGCTATAAATTTACGATTATATTAACAGTTCAGCAGCTGAATTGGCAGCTACAAAAATAAAAATAAAACTATTAAGTAGTCTAAAAAATCATATGTATTACGTTTTAATGGTTTAAATTGCACAATTTTCCCTTATTAATATGTTGTTAGTATATCCAATTAATATATCTGAATTTAACAATTATCTTTTTCCCGATGTAATTATTAGTCCTAGAGACATTTGTGTATTTTCCACGAACAAATTTAATCATAATTTTAATCCATTAATACACTTTTAACCAAATATCTGAGTATAAGTCAGAAACATTTTGATCTGAAAGCAACATGCTGATATCAATGTTAATGGCACCATTGAAAGGAAAATTCTCTCTCTCTCTCCTTGCGATGTCCTTATTGCGTTATAGGCGTATGCGTACGCTGGTTTGATCTTATTCCCTATTTTTCATTAAGTTGTTTTATTTATCATAATGTGTTATGAATATGATCATTAATTGGCTAAATTATTCTCATACATTACATATCTCGCAAAAGGATAGTAAATGATCAATTTGTCTCAAACAATTATTCTGCTAATAGTATAATTTACAAAGATTAAGATTTCTCAGAAGTGCTTACGCAAATGAAAAGTAAAATGTCTTTATTATAGAGGCATAGTTAGGATTTAAGAGTCCTCTCTGCCTTTACTCAATCTCTATTCAGAAATATAGAAGAAATGAAAAATATTAATTGTTATATATTCTAAGTTTAACTGACATGTAAAACTAAAATTGCATGTAATAGTAGGTATATCATGCAAGTTTAAAAAAATTAAAACAAAGTACGTGTATTCGACTTAAAAAATGAGAGTAGATATGTAAGTTATTTTATCCCTACCAACTTTCATTCTCTATTCACTCACCTTACATGCAGTCCCTAAGCGGGTTCACTTCTGGCTGGTCTATAACTTCCAGTTGAACCTATACTGGGTAGAGCAAAACCGATGAATCACTTACATCTGGGTAACCCTTTAATGTCTAGGAGCGTCATATCACTAACCGCAAGTGTCGAGATATTGGGGTGCAAGGATAGATCGATAGGTCTACTGTGGGTGATGGCTGTTGGATTTGGTGGGTCCCTAAGGGTTAAGGGTTGGTACTGGACTAGGCGTACGGGCGTGCCGTCCTTGTTTACTTTGACTGGAGAGGCTGGTTAGAGTTGGCCTCCCCTTCTTTCAAGCGGAAATGACTGAGTTTAAAGCCTAAGATCCTTCTTCGTGGCCCCTGCCTCCAAATTTACCTATCCAGAATATCCCGTCACTCCGGAAGCAGGACAATGGTCGTTTTAGGACCAAGTGCAATAAGAGGTTTCTCAGACTCTTGTTCTAATAAAAACAAGAAGTTAAATAGATTTACCCAAGTGAGACCATAAGAACCACCAATCGTCACCCCCGCATGGCCAGTAGCAGAAATGCCATAAGTCGGCCCTAAAGGGATCACGCTCATCAATATTTCATACATTATCAGAGAATCACTTCCGCAAATGCATGCGGAAAAATTGGACGATTATTGCTCATGGCCGTCAGGTAACATCGGAATGAACTGATAATAATAAAAATGAACCCCAAAATGTGCAGCGAGCATTACTATCTAACATAAAGGCCAAATTAAATTAGTGAATATGTGCAGATGCCGTGTGCAAAACCTGTAGGATACAGACAGGATCACTGTGCAATAAAAAAAAAAAAAAAAAAAAAAAAAATGAGAAGAAATGTGTACAAAGGTTCTAGACGGCGAAGTGCAGCTGTCTTTACAAAGAGAATACATCTCGCTGTGACATAACACCTTCGCAGAAAGTGTGAAGAAATCCTCTCCACTCCCAGTCTTCGTGTATAAGGTTCATCGAACTTTATCCGCTGTAAAACTTATAAACTGTATATATTTTGAACTAATTTAAAACTTACTGAATGGATTAATAGTGCTAGCTGAAGTAAGCACGGGAGCAAGTGAAATAAAAATAAAAATTGTTTGTCGGTAAAATAAACTAAAAGAATCATAACATCATTTCCATTCTTCCTTTATTCACTCTCTGGTTTTTTATTTTGAGTTTAGTGTAAAACCAACTTCTGTTTAAAAATAACAGAATCCCATTGTTCATTACTTCATGTGTGTGTTAACTAAAAGGTAAATTTAGGCTTTCTCCATACTGGCCTAAAACAATTTAATTGTTTATGAAAACGTTTAACATAAAAATTGGAGAAAAATTCAAGTATTTCTCGATTCTTATAAAAAATTGTTTCACATTTCGACTTGAGAGCTCTAAAACAGTACTCTTTGAAATTAAATCTAAAGTGGATCAGGAGATACATTATCATCTAACTCAGGAATATTCAGAATGGCAATCGAAAGGAATATGCACAAAATATCCTTTTTCTCTAGGAAATTGCTTGTGAAGCCATGAACAACTGCTATTTGATCAACAAATATTATTATTTCTATTGGATTTAACTAATCTTGAAAAGTACTAATATTTTTATATTTTACAGGAAACGGAGAATACAAATTTTAAAACAGTTGGTAAATATTTGTCACTAATACATTACTGATACGGATAGCAATTAATTTTCCATGAATTTGCTATAAAATTTGCCATTATGTATTTGTAAACACCCATTCCCAAATGATTCAGGTGGAAAACATACAAAAAATATAATTAATTCCATCTATAAAAAATATAAACATAAATAACATTGAACTCGGCATGTTGAACATTTCTGAAATGAGAACGTAATGTAATACGTATTAGGGCTTTCCCTCTCAAATATGTAACAAATCGATGGTCAAAATTTGGAATATCCGGAGATGTTAATTCTGGTCGAGTATGGTACCAAAAATAAAACAAAAATATTTACTATTGGATTGTTTGGGGTTAAATTAAGTTTTAGACATTGTATTTATGTGCTTATGTGCTAAAAATTCGAGTTTGTGTTAATTTTGACCCAATAGACCTCAATTACCTAAATAATATTGAAATATTTCAAAGCACTTTATAATAATGTTGACTTAGCTCCATTTCACCTTCTGCTTAGTGCAGTGTCTGAATTCTGACACTGTCGCACTGTAACTGTGTTGTGTTCTTTTATGAGGAATATAAAATAAAAATATATTTAAATCAAAACAGATATTTCTTTTATTGTTTCTAAAATTCAAATTACGTAACAGTCACTGCCAAGATTTTATCAGTATTTAGTGGATAGAATTCAGATATAACATTAATGTTTGTAAAAAACGTGACCTTCACATATAGACAAAACAAAATATATTATTAATTTGTTTATGCTGGGTATATGAATTTAAAATACCTGATTCACTTTGTAAACATATTTTATACTACTAATTAATTTATTCCGAATTTCTATATTTTCTCAAGTAGCGATCAAGGTACCAAAAGGGTACAATGAGGCAACGAAGTGGATTGGGCTGTCGTGTGGTTTGGAAATGTATGAATAGTTTCATAATTGTTGGTTAGCTTATTGGTAAACGAGAACAACAATTATCCTGTAATTCATTGTTTCATCAAACGTTATATCTCCTGGCAAATTAACAATTTTTGAAAGTGTCTGTTCTTAGTAAATTAAATGGAGAATAAGAACATTAGGGAAATTAATATGAACCCGTATTGCGTGTTGCCACACATTTAATTAGCGAAGCTTTCTAATTTACAGTCCCCCGAGGACTATAAATATTTCACTAATTGCACCTTGTTTTCACTACAATGCGAGGACACATAGCGAAAGATACACTGCGGAACCGTCCCTGAACTGGAGTCACCCAGAACCTGAACGGGGCCAAGGAACATCACTGGGACAATTCCACAGCCTTGTTGTACTCCATCAATTGCTTTATATCTCGACTATTATTACTATCTGGTGAGGACGGCTGAATAATTGAGAAGTGTTGGAATTGGGTCAGGATTGTTGGCTTGGGGCTGGGGTTGGGCGGTTGGGGCAGGGGGGTATTGATCCTAGGAGCCTCGCCGCACACTTTCTTGTCTAAATCAATATCTTCTACACGATTTGCGTTTTCACCTTCATCAACAAACCATGGATGCCTTCCTCTGACTGCATCGGGCATTGATCTTCCAGCTTTAGAGGTACACGGCTTGTCGGGACAATTACCAGTAAGTTCTCTGCAGACTCAATTTGAGTAATATATGTGCTGACTTTGATTGATTGAGTCTTGAATTAATAAATAGTATCGCTGAGTATTAATGACGGGACTGAGTATTAATACTTTCATTTATTTTTGTGAAAGGCTACAAAGGGAAGGCTAAAAGGGAACAAAGTACTTGTTGGCTGAGCGCTAGTGAACTCTATCACTTTGAAGGCTGTAGAAATTTCTTTTCTGTCTGTCTGTCAGTCTATCTAACTATCTGTTCGGTGATTGTGCATGACACTCCGTGGGATTTCGCTGAGCGTTAGCGAATATGTTTATATTGGTCTTATGGGTCTTATTATCGCACCCAGAAAATAGCAGAATAAACACATTTGTGGAAAACTGAATACAATTATATTCATAGAGTAAAATGAAGATAATAATACAGAGGAATGTCTTTGACTTCAGAGCAATTCTTGCGATATAGTACCCCGCCTAAGGAACACTGCTATTACTAACACTGTCATCTTTCCACCTAACTTCATTAATCAAAATTAAATGTCGGCGAGACATTTCCAGCTGTTTACCATCCATCATCTCTCGACAAACTATCTTTACCACAGCGCTATTCCAAGATTGATGAGGATTGGAAATGCAGTTTCTGCAGATCTGGATTTTTTTGGGATGCCACTGTCATCATTTAGGAGGAGGGCAGCCAATATACTGCATGAGCTTCATTAGTTTATTGTTACATAGCCAGATGTCACTGTTATAAAAAATTATTCTTGTTACTTCTATTATTGTTACATTTATACATAGTCTACTTACGTTTTTCCCTTAAGAATATTATATATTTAATTGATCATTGTTGTTCTTGTTGTTTACTGTTAATTTGTTATTGTTTTAGCTGTTTTGTTGATCTGATTAATTTATAGTTATGATCTGGATGTAATTTTGTAAAACCAAATATTGTAAAAAGGTGTATTGCCGTTCATTGTAATAAATAAATAAATAAAATGTAAATATGTAGCAAGATATTTCGAGAAAGATTTAACCCACAGACTTTAAATTCTAAAACGAAGTAACCTAGACTTTTCAATAAGGATTAATTTCCATACGGGCAACACTGCGTTCTATGATGGTGCATGACCAACTGTGGCATTTGGCTGAGCAGAATTTTCGTAACAATTTCTTTTCTGTATAACCGTCTGTCTGTCTATCTGCTCACAGGACATTTCCAGAATGAAATGAGCTTTAGATTTTAAAATTTTCATGCAAATTCAGCGAAGCCAGATGCGCGACACGTGGTGTGGCGTACTCCTACCTTGTAGGCTACAGTATAGTATACGAACACCGTGCCCTCATACCATTGCCAGATCTGCCAGTACGATCCTTCAATATCGGTGTTCATAATTTATTGAACTAGTAATACATTTTGAGCTAAGAATAAAATTTTTTTTTTATTCCAACAAGTTATCAGCATAAATCTTTGTTTGTTAAGCGAGGTATATGGCAAGCTCATGACGATTGTAGTGGGATCAAACCCAATAGTGTACCCTTAAAACGGGTGAAACCATGGTGTTGTATTGGTGTCAAGAACGTTAGGATTACGTCAAACTGCATTTTGCGTCTACAGCTTTACGTCTACAGTCTTTACATTTTAAGTCTACAACTTGATCTATTATTTAGAGATAGAACGACGAACAAGCATACGGCAAAACAATTTTACATCCTATCGCAAAAATAACAGGAATGCTGTCAGCCTAATGAGTGGTAAGTTTCAACATCGCTCATCCAAATTCGTTGGTTGGACTTGCAACATCATAGAGCTCAAGAATGATGAACTCAAGAAACCTATGGTTTCTTGCAAAAGTTCGAATCTTTAGATGAAAAACGTCTCAGGATAACATCACATGATATATTTACAATTTATTTCCTTAAATTAGGTTTCATATCAGCGTTTAAATATTAAAAGTCTACTTACCAAGATATTATAAAATGATGCTGGTTGTATTAGGATAATTAGGCTACATTTTGTGTTAATATGTTACTTGTTAAAATAAGTTATGAGTGTACCGAGTTTTTTATAATAAATTTATTTATTCTGATATTTTCTCGTTGCCTATAAGATGAATGTAAAATATTCTCTAACGGTTAGCTAAGTCCCGGTTAGCGGAGTGACTTGCGCCATAATCGAACTCAATGTTCCTTTTATAGAACTGAAACTTCATGCATAAATTCAAATCTTTAGATCAGTCAAATCTGTAGATATCGTACGGAAAGACAGACATAAATGAATTGTTCAAACACCACGAGTGATAGGCTTCGCTACGCTCAGCTAATTAACTTATTGCGTGAAAATTCATACATTACAAACAGGTATAGCTTTAATTGTGTTTGAACCGGCAAAAAACAAACATAGAGTGAAAAAAGCAACCCAATAATTATTTTGGAAAAAATGTTAACATTACGTTTCGAGATCTGCAATCTGACCTCTTCTTCATAAATAACTAGTCTAACACATAAGTACAAACTAGGTTACAAATGGCACACAGGATTTCAAAAACAATAGGGAATACAGATAGACCATTAAACGTAAGGATAAACGCAAAGAAAAAATAAGAAACAGTCTAACAGAAAAATAAAAAATGCACTCCATTGTTGGTCCGAAGACCATCATATGAATTAGGATGAAGCCAATATAATACATCGGGAACCTCATTTGTTTAAAGGTAAATTAATCGAGGCTACTTACATTAAATTGGCAGACCAACCAATCAGTCAACGATCCGACGAGATTAGGCCGCTTTAGTTGCACAATTCGGAAAAATGAACAAAAATAAGTCAATAGTATCAAACAGATTAGATATTTGTAATAAACCAATGCGGAGTCACAGAATGGTTTCAAGAAGTTCATCTAGCATAAGCAATAATAAAAAATGCCCACTCCTGTTCCCTCCTTTTTTGCCGCCATCTTGATTCTCCCGTGACGACCGCAATTTACTATTGCTCTCTGGTCAGTCGTAGGTGGTTGGACGGCGAGTGCAGACATATTGTAACCTGTATTCTGTAGTTAAATTTTAGTAATTAGTGTTGTGTTTTGTTTTCATTAAGTGATGTTAGTGAAGTTGACGCACAACATGGTGGTTCTGATTACTGACGTAACGCTTGTCACAACGCTTTGGTATGGTTTATTTATGATTTACCTGAGGAAGGGATCAGATCGCAGATCTCGAAACATAGTGTGATTTTTGTATCACTGAACGAAGGCAATGTCCGGAAAATCCTTTTTCCTTCACAATCCATCCATCGCCAAAAACAAATTTCAAACAAACAATGTTAACATGTTTCTGTGTATCGAAGGTAATGAAGGCTCTTATCGTGTTGGACCCGCGTGACATTTCTGTATCACTGAACGAAGGCAATGTCCGGAAAATCCTTTTTCCTTCACAATCCATCCATCGCCAAAAACAAATTTCAAACAAACAATGTTAACATGTTTCTGTGTATCGAAGGTAATGAAGGCTTCTTATCGTGTTGGACCGCGTGACATTTTCTGTATCACTGAAAACGAAGGCAAAGTCCGGAAAATCCTTTTTCCTTCACAATCCATCCATCGCCAAAAACAAATTTCAAACAAACAATGTTAACATGTTTCTGTGTATCGTAAGGTAATGAAGGCTCTTATCGTGTTGGACCGCGTGACATTTCTGTATCTCACTGAACGAATGGCAATGTCCGGAAAATCCTTTTTCCTTCACAGATCCATCCAATCGCCAAAATAAATTTCAAACAAACAATGTTAACATGTTTCTTGTGTATCGAAGGTAATGAAGGCTCTTATCGTGTTGGACCCCGCGTGACATTTCTGTATCACTGAAACGAAGGCAATGTCCGGAAAATCCTTTTTCCTTCACAATCCATCCATCGCCAAAAACAAATTTTTCAAACAAACAATGTTAACATGTTTCTGTGTATCGAAGGTAATGAAGGCTCTTATCGTTGTTGGACCGCGTGACATTTCTGTATCCACTCTGAACGAAGGCAATGTCCGGAAAATCCTTTTTCCCCTTCACAATCCATCCATCGCCAAAATAAATTTCAAACAAAACAATGTTAACATGTTTCTGTGTATCGAAGGTAATGAAGGCTCTTATCGTGTTTTGGGCCGCGTGACATTTCTGTATCACTGAACGAAGGCAATGTCCGGAAAATCCTTTTTTCCTTCACAATCCATCCATCGCCAAAAACAAATTTCAAACAAACAATGTTAACATGTTTCTGTGTATCGAAGGTAATGAAGGGGGATGGTGGGTGGGGGGGGCTCTTATCGTGTTGGACCGCGTGACATTTCTGTATCACTGAACGAAGGCAATGTCCGGAAAATCCTTTTTTCCTTCACAATTCCATCCATCGCCAAAAAACAAATTTCAAACAAACAATGTTAACATGTTTCTGTGTATCGAAGGTAATGAAGGCTCTTATCGTGTTGGACCGCGTGACATTTCTGTATCACTGACTGAACGAAGGCAATGTCCGGAAAATCCTTTTTCCTTCACAATCCATCCATCGCCAAAATAAATTTCAAACAAACAATGTTTAACATGTTTCTGTGTACGAAGGTAATGAAGGCTCTTATCGTGTTGGACACCGCGTGACATTTCTGTATCACTGAACGAAGGTGCAATGTCCGGAAAAATCCTTTTTCCTTCACAAATCCATCCATCGCCAAAATAAATTTCAAACAAACAATGTTAACATGTTTCTGTGTATCGAAGGTAATGAAGGCTCTTATCGTGTTGGACCGCGTGACATTTCTGTATCACTGAACGAAGGCATGTCCGGAAAATCCTTTTTCCTTCACAATCCATCCATCGCCAATAATAAATTTCAAACAAACAATGTTAACATGTTTCTGTGTATCGAAGGTAATGAAGGCTCTTATCGTGGTTGGACCTTGCGTGACATTTCTGTAATCACTGAACGAAGCAATGTCCGGAAAATCCTTTTTCCTTCACAATCCATCCATCGCCAAAATAATTTCAAAACAAACAATGTTAACATGTTTCTGTGTATCGAAGGTAATGAAGGCTCTTATCGTGTGTTGGGACCGCGTGACATTTCTGTATCACTGAACGAAGGCAATGTCCGGAAAATCCTTTTTTCCCTTCACAATCCATCCATCGCCAAAAACAAATTTCAAACAAACAATGTTAACATGTTTCTGTGTATCGAAGGTAATGAAGGCTCTTATCGTGTTGGACCGCGTGACATTTCTGTATCACTGAACGAAGGCAATGTCCGGAAAATCCTTTTTCCTTCACAATCCATCCATCGCCAAAATAAATTTCAAACAAACAATTGTTAACATGTTTCTGTGTATCGAAGGTAATGAAGGCTCTTATCGTGTTGGGCCGCGTGACATTTTTGTATCACTGAACGAAGGCAATGTCCGGAAAATCCCTTTTCCTTCACAATCCATCCATCGCCAAAAACAAATTTCAAACAAACAATGTTAACATGTTTCTGTGTATCGAAGGTAATGAAGGCTCTTATCGTGTTGGGCCGCGTGACATTTTTGCTCAAGGCTCTCATGCGGTATTACCCTTGCGTGTGTATAAGGCTGCGTGCCGCGTGGATTAAAACTCTGCCATTGGTCGATTTATTACACGAGCGTTATACACCCGCCATGGCGCTGCACGTTGCGCGTTGGTCCCAATTTTACTGTACTTTTCCAACCGACAAAGAATCAGAGCTCGGGGATGTTTTACACATTTCTAGCACCTGCTTTACATAGATGACAACAGGTTTAGCTTACAATTTGTAAAAAGATTACTTATCCCACTTTGTATTATTACCATTGAATTTTATTACGTATTTTCGAAGTTTTATCATTATGTTTAAACGTTGTTATAATCAATGTTGTTTGTTTTTTTAATGTTTTAAACAATAAAATTCTATCACCGCCATAAGTCAATCAGAGCATTCAGTGACAAACATAACTGCTGGTTTATTATAGTTTCTTAAATAAAGTTTATTATATCGCATCATATTATAATACTGTGACATCAGTCAGTCAGTTCTTCATTTACTCTTTCACTGAGGCGCATAAGGAAGTCATTTACGGAAAGATTGACTTTTGAGATTTGGTATGTTATTTAATCTTTTGCTTAGACGATTTTACTACAGTGTGAGGAAATATTCTGAAGGGTTTGTGGTCTTAGTTTTCACTAACTGTTGAATTTACAGGCCAATTCTGTTTATAACTGGTTTTCCAGTTTATAACTCGAGCTGTTTTAGTAAAAGTAGTAAATATAGTTGTTAGACCAAGAGTGCAAAAATACCATAAAACTTTACTAACAAACAAGACTATATGATTTAGCCTTTTTTTAAATAAAATGTTGAAATATTGAAGACCAAAATCTGTTTAAATGCGAAAATATTTAATGATGACCAGTTACGGTCAGAAATAAATCCCTTATTTTTGTAGCGAAGTATCGTGGAATTTCAAAATCTACAATTAAAAGACTAAAAATAATTTATAGAAGCTTTTTTTGACAAAATTAAACCGATTGAGTTTCAGGAAATCTAAATAAACTTCAAATCCGTTAAATTTCAGATCATGTACCATTACATAGAAATAAAACTGATAAGCGCTTAAATTTTAATATTTTAGTCGTATTATACCTTTATCTTTTTATTTACTTTTTTAGTTACAAAATCAATTGACTTGAGTTGTTCTGTGAGACAATGTTTTACTCAGAACCCGCTGCAAATAAAGGTATTTTATTTATTTATTATTCATAGCCACGTTTATTGAAAAATAAGCTTAACATACTCAAACCAAAATGATACTAGTTATATTCATTGATTGAATAATATTTTACTTCAATTCAATTCACTTAAAATATCATTGAAAAATGTTTTATCAATTCATAACTTTAAATATCGAAAAAATTATCCAATAAATGAAGAAGTTTTTAGACCGCAAATGGCACAGTTATTGGAATGGATGCACAAAAGAGCAATCCCGTGTTTGTTGCGTCAGACCTAGCCTGCTTCACATTTAAGCTGTCAAAGATGTTTTAAGACTAAGCCCTGGGCAGTTTTGATCCAACGTTCCGGATATAATCTGTACTACTCGAACACATGCCTACTGCACCACTTAATGTTACTGTACGGTTTCAGACATCTCTGAAGGATTTTTCAACAACATTTGCCATCTTTCAGTGAAACAAAAAAATCAGTAACACTACGTTTCGAGATCTGCAATCTAATCTCTTCTTCAGGTAAATAACTAAACCTAATACATAATTACAAACTAGGTTATGTATTATGTATTAGGTTAGTTATTTACCTGAAGAAGAGATCAGATTGCAGATCTCGAAACGTAGTGTTACTGATGTTTTTGTTTCACTAAACGATGGCAAATGTCCGGAAAAATCCTGTTCCCTTCATAACCCTTCCATCGTCAAAAATAAACTTCAAACAATGAATCAGACATCTCGTTATAATCAAACATAAATATAATACGGAAAAAACTAAAGAAATAAAAACAGATGTTTATTTAATTTTAAGAATATTTTTCCCTTGTTAATAGGCACGTATACTTCAGTTTAATACACATTTTAAAGATTAATGCTCGCCTTTTGCGACTATTTTAATAAAAATCTAAACCTCTTATAGACAAGGGTGTAGTACGTAACAACTCGTGTCGTGTAGCAGGCTTTGGCGATGTTCAATGCAAAATTTCAAGTCTATAGTTCGTTTTGTTATTGTTAAATAGAACGACAGACAATCATATGGCAAAGAAAACTTTGCATACTGGGCAAACAAAAGAGTAATTGTGTCAGCCTACTGAGTGATTAGCATAAAAAACTTTCAGCCAAATTGCATGGTTTGAATTAAAATTCAGAGGACTCGCTATTGTCAACGTAGAAATGAAGCTTCATGCAAAATTTATAGTCTATAGGTCAGTTAGTGTTCGAGGCACAGCAGACAGACAAACAGTCAGACAGGAAGAATTGGAATTGTTCAGACCCACGAGTGATGAGCTTCACTACTGCTCAGCCAATAATAGATATACCCTGTTCAAACTGCACTCCAAAGAGACCTGTAATATTGGTATCGCAAATCAAGTTTAGCGGAGAGTGAATCAAACTTCTTGTTGGTTCCTAGCTAGTGAGAGAGTGAGTTGATGTGATCAGCTGTCTCACAGTACTGAGTAGATACTGCCGCCCTTTGGCCCCTACTACTAGATACGACTCTATTGGAGTCAGCCCTCAAAGATAGAACAGTGATTGATTTAAACCCAATCTGGTGTAAAAGCTCGTAGAAGGTCAATAAATAAGCAGAGAAAGATGCTTTCACTGTTCTATGCATTTTTAAAATTAATTTTATTTTTGTTACTGATACTAATATTATCATCTATTGGCTGAGCGCCAGCAAAACCTATTACTCAAGGAGGGGGCCATATGTATATATGCAACACTGAGTTCAATTATGGCACATGTCACTCCATGGGATTTGGCTTAGTGTTAGTAAATATTTTTATATATCCCTTACGGGTGACCATGGTGGTAATAAGAAATAGTACAATAAATACTCGTAAATTTGTGAATACAGCTATGAAACCTAACTTAATGGATAACACTGTGAATGTATCTTGGGGCAAAGGATAACTCGAAAAATATTTCATTTTTAGACTTGAACTTTTGCATGAAACTTTATTTCTACAAAGACCAAAATTATGTGTATGATGGTGCATGTCCCACCATATAGTCTGGCTGAGTGTTGTTGAATCCCTTAACTCAGTAGACAGACACAATTTTATACTTTTTCTGCCGGGGGAATGTAAAAATATTTTTCTTTATGATGTCTGCCTATTTATTTGTCTGCTCTCGAGAATGAAATAAGCTATAGAGCATATTGGGCCTTGTATAACAGCCAATAGTTTTGTAAAACTCTTATCTGTAGTTATCTATCTGTAGATAGTCTTCTACGATAGCAAAAACGTAGACATACAACCAGAGAATCCCGGCAGCAACTCTAGCATTTTTATCCACCGAAGGGGTTAAAATATTTGACGTTACGAACAACACGTTCACGAGTGGTTTTGGCACCCTCAGCGGCATTTATCTTTTTATAATGGTACATTATCGTCAATCCAAGCTCTTCGGAGTGTATGACAGAACATCAACACTATTAAGGATGGAAACTCGTTTTCTGCTCACAAGGTAACTAGGGAGTAAGCACAACCGAAGTGTGTCCCAATTTTAGTATCCATTGTGATTCTGCTCACTCTTATGAGTGCTTCTTCCAGGAAGACTACCAGAAGAGCTTGGCTTGGAATTATTTATTTATTTATCTCAACGGTGATCACCAATTTTATACAGGTACATACATATATACAACTGTGAACAAAAACTTGCCTAGTTAAATATATAAATTTGTGGTAGCAACAGAGTATCAAAATACAATAGCAATACAATGCTTACAATACCATAAATATATACTTTGCAACAGAATTGACAATTAGACCAAAATACAAATAAAATAAATACATAACAATACTTCAGTAATAAAAATAATATCAGCAAATCAACACCTACGTAGCAAAAAATGTATAAATTAGCAAAAGTATTACAATTTTAAAAGATGAAAACCAAAAATTGTACCAACAAAAGTAGTGCCATTAGTATAATGATATTAAACATTTAAACTAGCAACAGGCTTAACATGCAGAAAAATAACAATAATTAAGTAACATAAATAATAAGAGCAATGCAATGAGCACAACGCAACAATTCTTTTGTTATGAAGGAGGAGGAGCTCTTCTTATTGGAAATATCAATTTTCTATTATTGTACAAAAAAAACTTACAATTCTCCAATAATTTTTGTATTTGAACACAAGGCCTTTCGACATCGAAGATGCCATCATCAGGTGTGAATCAACAATTTAAAACAAATATCAGCTGAGTAAAACTTAATACAAAATTTATATGGTTAAAAGTCAAATACAATAAATATTAGTATATGTATAACAGTTTTGGTAAAAAAAATTTAGTTATATTTTAAAGGAATGGTGAATTTTGAATCGGTCCAAAATCATTGTTTAATATTTTATCTCTATGTTTTGTTATGTATAATGTTTCATATGCGTCGAGTTCTTCTTGTTTATGGACTTGTTTTAATAATGTAAAGTTTTTAAAGGTGTGGTTTGTTACAAATGCATGTTTCAAAAGGTGTTGTAAGTAATCTATTACTCATTGTGTGGAAAGCAGCTCTTTTTTGGGAGGGTGGATGGTTCGAATCGTGTGGTATGTATCTGTTGTTGCAAGTGGGTTTTCTGTAAATGTCATATTTTATGTAGCCATTATTCCTTTTCACTAATACATCTGAAAATGGCAATGATGAATTAGTTTCAATTTCACAAGTAAATTTAGTAGTCGGATAAAATGTATTTAGTTGGTTAATAAAACATAATAAAGTTGAGGAAAACAAAAAAAAATAATAGAAAATTCTTTTGTTGTTTTCCTTACTACCTTTAAGATAACTGAGGAAATCCAATGCGATTGCACTGTACCAAATGTGCCGCCCCACCCAATTATTCGTAATACAAAGTAATCTTGGAAATTTACAATTTTACCACCACGATAATTTAACTACCCAAATTATGCACCAAGATTTTTTATGGTTATCTGGAATATTTTGATGCGACAACAGACTGTTATTATCAATACAAGATAAACCCATCGAAGATTTTAGTGAAATTACCACAGTGGAATTGTTTTGCCAGTGATACAGAGAGAAGGAACGCAAATCAATTTGAAACACAGCTTTTGGTGAGCTTCGCTTCCCTCCGGCGGTGTATGTGCTGGAGCACTCTTGATTCAATTGTTTTAGTCGGGGTAGTTTTTACGAATCTGTGCAGTCTGCCAGCCATTAGAGGTTTTACAGAATTGGGATCACTATTGTCAGTGGAGTGAACTTCACAAGCGATGAGGTTTTCATTAGAGATTATGAATTGAGAGAAGTGTAACAAGGTCAGCTCAGTATTCTTGGTTGTTCTATCGCAAAAGCAATTGTATAAATAGCAGGACTGACACAGTCCGTATAGAGCATGAACTGGCCTACAAACCTTAATGGTGACCCTGTATCAATGTATCACATGATCTAATGCCAACATGATAGGAAAGCGTTATGTTCCTTTAGACTTTTGTATTAAACATGAGTCTGTACTGTTTGAACTGACGAGAAAGAAAGAACTGTTTGTCTACTCGTATGTCTCTCTCTCTCTCTCTCTCTCTCTCTCTCTCTCTCTCTCTCTCTCTCTCTCTCTCTCTCTCTCTCTCTCTCTCTCTCTCTCTCTCTCTCTCTCCCCCCCTCCCCCCTCTCGAATGTCTCTTCGACCATCTTCACTTGGATACAACCGAATAAGTATCAGATACTCGTTCGTTGACAGTAGTTGCCGTCTTGGATCGATATAGATGGTGTATATTTTTAATACTCTCCTAGCCAGTGTCACGGGAACTAAGTTCTCCCACCAATACCGGACGTGGACTCCCCGTACTCGACTCTTCTGTATGACGGTTGATTGAATCAGTCTCAAAGCAGTCAAAGTCTACTCAAGTGTAATTTGCCATTCAATTTTACACACTTATTAATGTAATTATCATTAGACGTGCATCCACTTTGTGAACGTGTCGTGTTAATTATCCCAGAGAACGTCATCTAACGCATCATTTTACTACTTGTCTCACTCTTACTTTAAACTACTAGGAGGAAAGTACGCATTGCTCTATCATAACCTTGGAGGAGGCATCTCAATTTGTAATATTAAATAATCGATCAAAGACGAAGTACTCCATATTTAAAGCCAGTAATGGAAAAATGTATAATATGGATTTTTGGCAAAATGGGATCTATAGTATTGAATTATTTCAATTCTCAAAACTTATAATGGTGGATGGATTACGCAATCCTGCAATGGTAGTCAACTTTTTCCACCTATACTATGCCTATAAGTTGATTTTGTATTTACCCAACGCCTGTATTTTATGCTGTGTCACAGAATGTATACTTATTATACACATTATATTCAGTTATTAATATTTGGTTGTTAATTTTTGGAATTTTCCCGACGTCATTTTATTATCCTCGGATATGACCCTTGAGCTGTGGGAAATAACATGTAAGATTGGATTATTTTTGTAATCGTCGATTAGTTCAATAAAACGTGTTCATCTTGGACACGTCAAATCATCATTATTATCGACATCGTTTAGTAATGATTTATATATTTATTTCCTTACAAAAACTTTTGTTGATCAAAAATCTGACGGACATGCAGGTGATGATGTATTCGCATCGAAAAATATCCTGAGGAAACACATTTCTTTTGACACGCTAGACGATATGCGAGTTATCATCATATGTAGTTTTAATAGTTAAATATATTCATCCTTCATCAAGAAAAACATGAGTACTACTTTATTTTAGATCACAAAATTCTGTTTGTAGCTTCTACATTAATCTGTCGTCGGTGATTTTCAAAACATTATCTTATATTTAATTTTACAATTATTATATTTCGATGAAACATATTATTGGCTAAACTTTAGCGAAGCTTATCACTCGTAGGCTAGAATTTTTTCATATATGTCTGTCTTTTTCTCCGCACGATTTCTAGGAAGTGAAGTGACACACAGATCTGATGTTTGCATGAACCATGATGGCAGCGAGAAAATAGCATAAACAATAAATTTGTGAAGAAATTCAATAAACACATAATAGATTTTAATATGTGATATATTAATACACGAAGCCTCACTTTTCCAACACATACATCATCATTTTATGCTGACTTGGTTTGCAGACTTTTATTAATTATTATGTAATTTATGTTATATATTTATTATATTCACTGTTATAAAACCCAATGTAATAAAAAAAATGTAAATGTGTCATGTTACAAAATATAGTGAAAAAGATTTTAATCGCAGATTTTAAATTTGGCATGAAAAGTTTTACAAGAATATTTCCAATTTTTGGAGTTAATTTCTTGTCAACTTGTTTTTCGTGTGATTTTATAAGTACCCCAGGAAATCTCGAGAATAAATTAGCTATATATTTGAAATTTTACATTCAACCTCAGGGAAGCCTGTCACGTCACGCGATGTGGCGTACCCCTACTTTGTTTGTAAAAGCCATTTTGAAAATAAGCTCTATTGTACGATCTTGAAATATTTTGAATCCAAAAGCTTCGTTTCATTTTTTATCAACTTTTATAGACCGTGAGGGGAAACTCTGTACTCCTTATAGTCCAAACGGTTCATGAAATACTCTATGAAATTCTAATTGATGAGCAAACAGTTTAAATAACTATACTTCCGATAATAACTATCGATCGAATATGCTATCGAAATACTATCGATATATACACCCATACACCTCAACTAAGCAGATACAAATGCTTGAGGAGAGGTAATATACGAGGAATCGGTTTGCATTACTATTCATTTCTACTTAACAATATCGCAAACATTTGAACACTACTGACTAAAATGAATGATGACGTCATATTGGGACACGCACTGAAAGTTTAATGGAGACCACTAATCGATGAAGAGCCTGTCTGTGCGTGGGCGAATGTCGTGCTGAAGAGTGATACATCAAAGCGCGTATTAATTAACGTGGCAGAACATTATCTCCTGTAATCAGCAAAGTTGTAATAAGTTTTTTGTGCTGAGTGAAGTTTAGGTAATAACATTATTCATACATTTTTAATTGCCCTCTGACCCAGGTATGGTGATCTCCTAGAAAAGATAAACGTTTGGGATTCACCCAAATTCTTTCCATTGGTTACACATCCGAAATAACAGAATTACAACAAATAATGTATGTGTAACTCAATAAGATTAATTCAATTGACTGAACATACAAGAATAGTGGACTTGTTTACTTTTACGAAGTATTGCTTTTGTGACGCACTTAAGAAACATAAATATTGACTAGTCTGCTATCAACACGAAACATACGTTAAAAACAGGCCTTGAATGGGCTTTTAATCAACAATCTTTCCTTGGTTTTAGCTATAATTCTACCTTTAATTTATAAATATATCGGGATAAATAATATTGTTTCTTAACAGTGTAGTCTTTTGAGTGTAAAAAACAAGTTTTATTTGAATTTTACAACCACTGTTACAAATAAACTATAATATATAGTTGTGAGTACCTATACTAATTAGCTCACTTTTTTCAAATTTAAAAAAGAAAAGTTACTATAAATACAATTTTACTTGTAATGAAAAATATTGCATATGATGTTATTTATAGTAATATGCTAAACAATTTTGCAGTTTCGTATTTCGCCAAAAATCTATTTTTACTCCTTATAAGTGTTGAATATTAACATTTTTATCAAACGTTTTATGTCGCTTTCCATTATTTACATAAAAAATAAACATAGAAAATATATATATATATATATATATATATATATATATATATATATCTTATTGATAGTTATTACTCGTAGTAGAGTCTTTCTTAAAAAAGATATACATATATAGCAAAGGGGTATCAGTAGTTTGCTCCTCTTGGCTTTTGCAAGTGTATTTTTAAAATGGTCATGCTCGCTTATGCATTGACGGATTTCGTAAAAAGGTGGTATTGTAAGAAAATTGTTCAGATATTTGGTTTCTAGCAAATTTTTAATAACTATAATAATAATATTTAAATAACTTATAACTAAAAAAAACCTATAACAGACACCATTTTGTTAATATTAAAGAAAATAACACAACTATTATTTTTAATTTTCCTATTATCTATTCAAACCTATTTGCCAATTTTTTGTTTATTTAAATTAACTAGTTTTAGAGTTAATATATTTTTATAAAGAATAAAATATAGCGGCTAAACGAGACATTTTTGTTTGAAATGATGAATACTATCACCCATACTAGTTTGTGACACCCTTTTGTGAACACTGTATATAACAATATAGTTCATTTAAGATATTTAACGTAAAGGCCTGAAAACAGTCTGAAATTGACACACACCATTTTCTTGTTCACAAAACTAGGGTGAAAAAATCAGACCTTATTTAAGACGTATTCGTATTAAAATGTTATGTACAGTCAGCGATGTTAATATGAACTGCGGAATTGTTTAAATGGAAGTACAGTTTATAGCTTATATAGCGTTTTATTACACAACGGGAAACATGTCCTGAATAAAGTGAATAGAAATTACGGGGAGCAACGTACAATGGGCACAGTGTCAGTTCCTAAAAACGGGCTTTTCATGCAGTGGCGGCGTGGTGGACTGAAATAGTAGGAATCGATAAATCATCAACAGAAAGACAGGCAGACTGGCGGGCTCGCATGTAGCGATAGAATTCTCGTGCACAATCATCGCCCCTATAGAGGGACACCCCTGGTCACTTCTAGCTTCCACCCTCGCTCACGATAAGCCACGGGGAATTCCCTTGGTATGACCATTGCAATTATTTTAAAAAAATCCAAAAGGATGGTACAACCATTCTACATAGTTCTATATGAGTATGTAACAGTTTTCCCTTTCAGGGGCGTACCGAGAATAATTTTGAGGTGCACCTTATGGTACCACAAATTAGTTATTGTGTACCATAGTTAACACAGTAACTAAAGTTACCGTAATTTTAAACTACGTTGGTTGGTTGACCTACTTAAAGATGTTATGGAAAATTCACAACCCACCACGGTTTGGGTAATTTTTGCCAATGGCGTAAAATAGCGGGTACAACGGTTATCGTATGATAACCGTATAAAACAACGCCGAGCGTGGCTGCTGCTTGGATAGGTGGCCTCGGAGCGATCCTGTCCTTGCAAGCAGCCCGCCTGCCCGGCCATTGGCGGTGGTTCGGAAGTCACCTTTAGCACTTGGTCCCCCAGGTTAAGTGTAGAGAGAGCTTCTTAACACTAACTTTGCCTGATCAAATAAGACATCTTTATTTGACCCCAAAATTGTAATATAGCGTCCATAAGTGTTTATGTAGCATTTGTATGATAATCACTTTGTAAATAATTAATAACATAAACCCTCAGAATCAAGAAATTAATCATTAGTTTAGTTTTTTAATTACCTCAGCGTAGAGGAACTAATATAATTAACAAAACTATTCAATTATGTGTGATGCGAAAAACAGATTGAGAACAAACTAAATGAAAAAATAACAATGAACCAGGAGCTACTGTAAATCCAACTATACAATATAGATTACAACAAGTACAGATTAATTAAATGAGCGATTTGATAGAAATACTTTGTGGCGTATCAATTAGGAAAATTGTTATAATTGGATTTCTAATTGCGACGGAATAGACTGAAATAGGTAATAATTTACCACTTATTTAGATGAAGCGCGTAGCCCATCCATTTGAGAAGGCAATAATTTGAGGTTGACGATGAAGTAGATGTTCTACGTTGGCACCACTGTTAGTATAATTAATCTAATAACTGAGTGGTTAGTCCCTGGCCGGTAGTTGAAGGTACTTCCGGTTTACAGGTAATTAGGATACTGTCCCCTCTAAGAGAAAAGTAATTACCTTCTATGTTGTTACGAGTTAGAGAATTCACAGTTACTATGCACACCATCCTTGCCGTATTTGCTCATGACATGAATTTTAATATTTCAAGTTTTATTCGTAAAAAATTACAAATAGAGTTTTTAATGTGAGCCCTACAGTTGTTAAGAGTGAATTAAATATGCCAAGGCAATTTTTTAGGTTAATAACAAACCGAAAATTTCTGCTAATTTATTAACGTAATGCAGGACAGGTTATAATGATGATGTATTTACAACTGTATTTAATTTGTAAATTATATTGTTTTTTCGCACGCGAATGCACAATATCGTTCTACAACATGCTTTATTCTGAGTTATAAGTTTCGAAATCGTGGTGATATTCTTTTTTTTAGAATTGTAAAATCATTTGTTACATCTTAGGAAATGAATTTATGGAAGAGAAAAAAAAGAAATTCTTCAATAAATAACTAAAAAGTCTGGTTATACAACAACCCACACTGTGTTGTAGCTTGTCTATGGCGTTTTTCATCTATGATATTTGTTGCTTCACCTTTCGGTTTATTACGAATATTACAATGTTTATAATTCCATAAATGATGTAGGAACTAGAAACTTTAGTTTATATCCTAATCATATTTTACAACGTTGGATTAAGAAAATATACAGAACGATCGATGTAATTGCAGTCGTCCACCAGTCTACGCTAGGAACAGCCATACTCCAGTATGCTATGGTTCCAATCTCGTACGGATACACTGTATGTTCACAACTTAGTCTCCATACCATCCTATTTGGCGCAACTTCTACCTTTTATTGTTTACTGGATAGTAGCGGTACTGCGGAGGAGGCGACGCGACAGGACGATCGATGTAAAATTGCAATCGTCCACCAGTCCACGCTAGGAACAGTCATGCTCCATCATGCTAAGGTTCCAATCTCGTAAGGGTACTCTGTATCTTCACTACTTAGTTTCCATGCCATCCTATTTGGCGCAACCTCTACCTTTTATTGTTTACTGGATAGTAGCGGTACTGCGGAGGAGGCGACGCGACAGGACGATCGATGTAAAATTGCAATCGTCCACCAGTCCACGCTAGGAACAGTCATGCTCCATCATGCTAAAGTTCCAATCTCGTAAGGGTACTCTGTATCTTCACTACTTAGTTTCCATGCCATCCTATTTGGCGCAACCTCTACCTTTTATTGTTTACTGGATAGTAGCGGTACGGCGGAGGAGGTGACTCGACAGGACGATCGATGTAATTAATAATAATAATATTTTATTCGCTCAAATTACAATACAATTGAACACATCAAAGGAAGAACAAATATATAACAAAGAAAATACAGTTTACGTCTTGTATAAAGTCCTTCTTATAAAAGCCTTTTGCTACAAAATACTCTCTTAAAAGTCTTTTAAAAGTGTAAGCACCTGTCTCTTTGTATGTTTGGTGGCAGCCTGTTATATACTGCAGTACATATATACTGTGGCCCTTTTTGAAAAAATGTAGTCGAATGTTACCGCACTTTCAGTCGCTGCGCGCCCCTCGTTGAATACGAGTGGCAAGCCGCGCCAGCAGTAAACAGAGTGGGATTATTTCTAACAAAAATGCATCATCCATACCCCACTAGACCAGCCAACGCCATTATGTTTAATTCCTTAAACACCAACTGATAAGATTCCCTTCTGGTTATTTTCAACATTGCTCTTATGCACCATTTTTGAATTTTGAAAAACTCTTTGAAAATTTTTGTTACTTGGCATACCCCAAAAAATAATTTCCATACCTTAAAATTGATTCAACATAGGAGAAGTATACAGCGAGAAGGACTCGGATGCTGCATACCTGAGCAAGGCGGCCGAGAGCATAGCAGACTGGGCGGAGCCTTTTGCAGATGACATCCACATGAGATTCCCAGTTGAGATGGGCGTCCAAATGCAGCCCAGGACATTTTGTGACAGAAAAATTTTGCAATGAGTTTGTTGTTGTAGGTGAGTCCACTGCCTGGGAATATGTGACTGTTAGGTGCTTTAAATTATTGTGAAACGTATAAAGCCTGTCTTGATTGGATTGAGAACAAGCCCATTTTTTGCGAAACCATTCAGAAGCTTGAGCGAGGCTATTGTTGGCAGCATCAACTGCTGCTGACGCAGTAGACTCTGATGTTTGTAAAGTGCAGTCGTCGGCGTACATGATAATCTTCACTATGGTTTATATTTTTGGAAGATCATTTACATAGATGACAAACAGTATTGGTCCCAAAATAGAGCCCTGTGGTACGCCGCACTTAATGACTCCCTCTCATTTGAATGGTGAATACCTGTATTTGTGGATATTTTCTACGACTTGTTTTCTGTCTTTTAAATAAGAGGGAAATAATTGAAGCGCAACACCTCGAATACCATATGCCTCATGTTTACTCAGCAGAACGTCATGCCTGACACAGTCAAACGCCCCTGCTGAGGATCGCAGAAGATGCTCTCTCGAGTACAGTTTTGTGGTCCAGAGTAGTTATAATGGAATTAATGAAATTAAAAATTGCAGAAGACATAGATTTACCTTTGAGGAAACCGTGATGGTGCGGACTAAACATATTTTGTTGCTGGAAGAATTGGATAAGTTTTATTACACATATAGTTTTAGTTCAATGATTTTTTTAAAATGCCGATAGGATACTGATTGGTCTGTAATTTTCTATTTGATGTTTAGAGCCTGATTTAAATATCGGTATGAGTTTGCTTATTTTATATACAGATGGAAAAATGGCATGGGTTAAGCTGGAGTTTACTAAATGAGTGAAAACAATAGAAAATGAATGGAAAACACCTTTTTATAATACCAACACGGATAGCGTCCATCCCAGTTGAACGCGTGCTCCTCAGCCGCCTCACAACATCCCACACCTCCAGAGACTGATACCTCGCTGATGAACATGCTGCCAACTGGGCTTGGGGCTACAAGCACCGCAGGCTCGGATGGGTGTGGAATGCTGGTCACCATGTCCTCGTTTACTACCGAAAAAATAACTATTAAAAGTGCTCGCTAACAAGCTGCCATCAGTTGTTTTCAATCCATTTTACAAAAAGTTCATATTTAAATTTATTTTTTTGTTTTACATCTCATAGGTACTGTGTCATTAACAACATTCCACATAGCTTTAGACTTGTTGTCTGAGGTCATAATTTGTTCATCGTAGAACTTAGCTTTTGTATTCTTTACAAGATACTTATATACTTACTCCTAGCATCTTCAACAACATTCTCAGGTACTAAATTCCTAGGAAGTGACTTAAGATAGTTAAGATTAAGATTAGCCTCTCTTAGTTCTCTAGTTATCCAGTTTCAAGCTAGTTTTTTTCCTAATATTAACCTTTTTACTAACCACTGGAAAGGCTAAGTTATAGAAATAATTAAATGTATTAGTAAACATTTCAAATTTTTCGTTCCTTAAATTACAGTTATATATACATCATTCCAAGTTTCTGAGTTTAATAGTGTTTCAAAAATTTTTTCCAGTTGTTGTCAGAAAAGTATCGCATAATTGCAGTTGTCCACCAGTCTACGCTAGGAACAGCCATACTCCAGTATGCTAAGGTTCCAATCTCGTACGGATACACTGTATATTCACTACTTATTCTCCATGCCATCCTATTTGGCGCAACCTCTACCTTTTATTGTTTACTTGGTAGTAGTGGTACTGCGGAGGAGGCGACGCGACAGGACGATCGATGTAAAATTGCAATCGTTCACCAGTCCACGCTAGGAACAGTCATGCTCCATCATGCTAAGGTTCCAATCTCGTAAGGGTACTCTGTATCTTCACTACTTAGTTTCCATGCCATCCTATTTGGGCGCAACCTCTACCTTTTATTGTTTACTGGATAGTAGCGGTACGGCGGAGGAGGTGACTCGACAGACGATCGATGTAATTAATAATAATAATATTTTATTCGCTCAAATTACAATACAATTGAACACATCAAAGGAAGAACAAATATATAACAAAGAAAATACAGTTTACGTCTTGTATAAAAGTCCTTCTTATAAAAGCCTTTTGCTACAAAAATACTCTCTTAAAAGTCTTTTAAAAGTGTAAGCACCTGTCTCTTTGTATGTTTGGTGGCAGCCTGTTATATACTGCAGTACATATATACTGTGGCCCTTTTTGAAAAAATGTAGTCGAATGTTACCGCACTTTCAGTCGCTGCGCGCCCCTCGTTGAATACGAGTGGCAAGCCGCGCCAGCAGTAAACAGAGTGGGATTATTTCTAACAAAAATGCATCATCCATACCCCACTAGACCAGCCAACGCCATTATGTTTAATTCCTTAAACACCAACTGATAAGATTCCCTTCTGGTTATTTTCAACATTGCTCTTATGCACCATTTTTGAATTTTTGAAAACTCTTTGAAAATTTTTGTTACTTGGCAAACCCCAAAAAATAATTCCATACCTTAAAATTGATTCAACATAGGAGAAGTATACAGCGAGAAGGACTCGGATGCTGCATACCTGAGCAAGGCGGCCGAGAGCATAGCAGACTGGGCGGAGCCTTTTGCAGATGACATCCACATGAGATTCCCAGTTGAGATGGGCGTCCAAATGCAGCCCAGGACATTTTGTGACAGAAAAATTTTGCAATGAGTTGTTGTTGTAGGTGAGTCCACTGCCTGGGAATATGTGACTGTTAGGTGCTTTAAATATTGTGAAACGTATAAAGCCTGTCTTGATTGGATTGAGAACAAGCCCATTTTTTGCGAAACCATTCAGAAGCTTGAGCGAGGCTATTGTTGGCAGCATCAACTGCTGCTGACGCAGTAGACTCTGATGTTTTGTAAAGTGCAGTCGTCGGCGTACATGATAATCTTACTATGGTTTTTATATTTTTGGGAAGATCATTTACATAGATGACAAACAGTATTGGTCCCAAAATAGAGCCCTGTGGTACGCCGCACTTAATGACTCCCTCATTTGAATGGTGAATACCTGTATTTGTGGATATTTCTACGACTTGTTTTCTGTCTTTTAAATAAGAGGGAAATAATTGAAGCGCAACACCTCGAATACCATATGCCTCATGTTTACTCAGCAGAACGTCATGCCTGACACAGTCAAACGCCCTGCTGAGATCGCAGAAGATGCCTCTCGAGTACAGTTTTTGTGTCCAGAGTAGTTATAATGGAATTAATGAAATTAAAAATTGCAGAAGACAATAGATTTACCTTTGAGGAAACCGTGATGGTGCGGACTAAACATATTTTGTTGCTGGAAGAATTGGATAAGTTTATATTACACATATAGTTTCAATGATTTTTTAAAATGCCGATAGGATACTGATTGGTCTGTAATTTTTCTATTTGATGTTTAGAGCCTGATTTAAATATCGGTATGAGTTTGCTTATTTTATATACAGATGGAAAAATGGCATGGGTTAAGCTGGAGTTTACTAAATGAGTGAAAACAATAGAAATGAATGTAAAACACCTTTTTTATAATACCAACACGGATAGCGTCCATCCCAGTTGAACGCGTGCTCCTCAGCCGCCTCACAACATCCCACACCTCAGAGACTGATACCTCGCTGATGAACATGCTGCCAAACTGGGCTTGGGGCTACAAGCACCGCAGGCTCGGATGGGTGTGGAATGCTGGTCACCATGTCCTCGGTTACTACCGAAAAAATAACTATTAAAAGTGCTCGCTAACAAGCTGCCATCAGTTGTTTTCAATCCATTTACAAAAAGTTTCATATTTAAATTTATTTTTTTGTTTTACATCTCATAGGTACTGTGTCATTAACAACATTCCACATAGCTTTAGACTTGTTGTCTGAGGTCATAATTTGTTCATCGTAGAAACTTAGCTTTTGTATTCTTTACAAGATACTTATATACTTACTCCTAGCATCTTCAACAACATTCTCAGGTACTAAATTCCTAGGAAGTGACTTAAGATAGTTAAGATTAAGATTAGCCTCTCTTAGTTCTCTAGTTATCCAGTTCAAGCTAGTTTTTTTTCCTAATATTAACCTTTTTACTAACCACTGGAAAGGCTAAGTTTATAGAAATAATTAAATGTATTAGTAAACATTTCAAATTTTTCGTTCCTTAAATTACAGTTATATACATCATTCCAAGTTTCTGAGTTTAATAGTGTTTCAAAATTTTTCCAGTTGTTGTCAGAAAAGTATCGCATAATTGCAGTTGTCCACCAGTCTACGCTAGGAACAGCCATACTCCAGTATGCTAAGGTTCCAATCTCGTACGGATACACTGTATATTCACTACTTATTCTCCATGCCATCCTATTTGGCGCAACCTCTACCTTTTATTGTTTACTGGGTAGTAGTGGTACTGCGGAGGAGCGACGCGACAGGACGATCGATGTAATTGCAGTCGTCCACCAGTCTACGCTAGGAACAGCCATGCTCCAGCATATAAGGTTCCAATCTCGTACGGATACACTGTATTATACACTACTCAGTCTCCATGGCATCCTCCGCAACCCAAAACCTCAATTTTACTTAACTTTAAAAATAGGTGTATAGTTTCTTAAACATGAAATTTTCCTTATATAAAAATGTAAAATTTTCTGTCAGTGATGATAACAGCGACCTAAAACTTTATGTAGGTATATAGGGCTGGTTCTGCCTATGCATGAATTAGTTAAATATTGTATATATATTACAAGAAACTTTGGACACAAGTTCTTCTTATCCGCTCGCTAAGAAACTGATTTAAAAATATCGTTGCCTAACCGCGGAAATTCACGAAAAACTGTGATACAATTGGTGACTACTTTTATATCATTGATAGCTGTTGAAACATTATAATGGTCTTTAGGTTGGTGAATATGTTCTAAAGTCACTCACAAATATATTTTGAAAATACCTAATTGTGGAAATTCCCGAAAAATCGAAATACAGTTAATCAAAATTGCAACATATATATTGTTGTTATATGCAACATTGGAAAGAAGTTCACCTTACCACCCCCCCCCTCCCACTCAACGGGTGATAGCTATGAAATGTTTTTGACAACTTCGCAGCCTAAACGCGTAAATATGTTGTTATTTTCAGTGAAATATATATGTACAAAGCCAAATCGACTGACTGACTCATTAAGAAGTTTCGAAAAACATAGAACGGATTTATATGGAACTTGTACTCAAAGTTATCCTATTTCTTAGATTCCCGCTAGTAAATTGTTTTATATATTTTAGCCTGGCGGGGGAGAACTAAAACTATTGTCACACACATAGTTCGTGCGCTGTTCTACGGTAGCGAAGCAAGGGTATTTTAGATAGAATCATATAATTCTGAACTCTTTCCAACAAAACATCTTATGCTGCCCAAATGCACAGGATGAGCGACTTATAATAGAATGGTGCCTATAGGTTACAACACTTATTTAAATTTATCTGATTATTTCAGTACCAACTACTTTTTTGCAATTATATTTGCGTAACATTCTTTTCTGTGTTTAATGTTTATTATTGACTGTGGAAAATTTTAAGGGGTAAAAGGTTTTTCGTTATTGTCATCGTTAATGTTACAGCATACGTGCAAATTAAAACTAACCTGTATGTGGTGATGAACTAGACAAAGTCATTGTTAAAAACGGAACAATTTGTTAAAAAACAAAACAACTTAACTGCGTCTGGACTCTGACGCTGTTACAGACCTAATTCCTGAAATCTGGAGTCATGTTCGTCTAAAGAGATCCAAAGAAAAGCGCGACGACGAAGCTCTAAATGAACTCGTTATATAGTTTCGACTTCAGAGACAACTAGACCACAATATATAGTGTAATGATGGTGAAGATGTATTCTCATTGTCTCATAAGGTGCAAAATTGTTTGTACAAGCGTCTGATCCCAGAGTATAAAAGCATTTTGACAGAGTATAAAAGGCCGGTCCGGGCTAGGCTGGGCCGGGCCGAGCTGGGCTGGGCCGGACCGGTCGCAGTGGGCGCCGTGCTTTAGTGTATACTTGAGAGTCCAGAATGATTCGAACAAGTACCAGTATTGATTATGCCACCGCATAGAACATCATATCCACACGTAACACTGTTAACATATATTGTTTATTTAACCGTTATGCCTTAAGATTTTTTGTCACCTGAAGAAGAGATCGTATTCCAATCCTTGAAACTTAGTCTCCTATTTTTTAACATTAGCGACGGGAAACGTCATAAATCCAGTTATTTTGTACAAAGTAATTGTAATTTAATACGAAATAGCTTGCGACGTAAAAATAAAAACCTCTAATTCCTTCAAATTTCGTGCCAATCCAAAATCCAAAATGTGATTTAAAAATATGGAGTAAGTGTTAACTTTAGCACTGTATGGGTTTCAAATTGACTGATAAATTGACATTGACATTATCAAAACTTTTATTATGAATTTAAATCATCTCTCAACCCATGCCCTTGCATAATTAAGAGACCAAATAAAATAATAAATTTTCTAATAATATATAAATTTAAATGTACATCCAATTAAATTACTAAGAATCACTAGCACTATTGCATCCGTCTCAGTAAATTATTAAAATAGGTAATAAATCGTTTATCAATTACTGAAATTCGATAGAGCAATTAAAAGTTTAAAGAGGGAACTACCTAAAGAAAGTAATTAGGAGTCAACTTTCATTTCAGTTATAAAAATGAAAGTCTGCTTTAAAGTAGAACGTTGTCTAGACATGAAGAATCGGTAAGGTCGATTATTGGAATACGTGTGGTTAATTAAATACAAACTCTAAGCGCTTAAATGTAAACAAAAATTTTGAGATAAAGAGCAGAATTCTTTGATCAACCTTCAGTAAATGCACTTCCCATTTACTATGGGATTTTATTTTAAGAAAATTGAATTAATTTGAAACTGCAATAAATCAGCAAATCATCCTCGAAAGCTTAACGATTTACAAAAAAAGGATGTACACTTCTAAGTCCTTCAATAAATTTTAAAATTGTACAAAATTATATTGTAAAACTTCAACTGTATTCTTCAACATTACTTCAAACATTTTTTATGAGTCAAATTAGAAGATACATGAGGTTATGGTTTTTCTTTTAAGATATTCGCGAAAAATTTTATCTTTGAACTCTCCTTGCTCTTATAGATAACCCTCCCCCCCCCCCACCACTAACGACTTTCAGTATGTTTATTCTATACTAAAGTCCACAGGGGACCCTTTAAGACACATATGACCAATTTTCAAAATTATTAAAATGTTTTTCCTTACCGTTTTCATAGCTAATTTGGCTGATAAAAATAATTTCTTTAAGGTAAAATGTATATCGAAATTCCACTGAACAAGTTTTAAAAGCCCTTTGGACAGCAAATCGAAAATAAATTATTTACGTAAAGGATATAAATAAATTATTTATAGAAGGATTTTGATTTGGTAAGAGAAAAGAGACTTCAGCTGAAGAAGACTACCGAGCATACTAGAAATAATAAACTCCTGCACATCCTTAAGAACAATGGCATTGACCTAGAGACTCGACCTCAACTCTCCGCTCCATGTTGCAGTCAGAAGAGGAGGCCGACTCGACTAATTTGTGACCGCTCTGCCGCGAGACACTTTTTTATATAGGCCTACTCATATACTCGCATACCTACATACTCATAAGTTTCATTTCCCTCACTGTATATGCACTTCGTGTGGCTTCGCATGCAATTTCGTGGGTTTTGCACGTGTGATTAGAGTGAATTATATTTCCGACGTCAATGTTGAGTATGCTTTTTTGCCACGATCAAGAAAATATGCCAAAAAGTGGCATTGTAATCCGTTCCTATCTTAGTATTTTTGTGCCACAGTTGATTTAGTCTTATTTCCCCCACCAAGGAAATATTTATGAAAGCACATTTCTGAGAATTCTACTTCTGTTAAAGATGGTTTTTATAACAATCTTTAAATTAATATGTATGTTATGAAGTAACTTTGACTTTAGTATCTGCATCACAGGACTGACCAATATATTTTGGTAATATTTACCAAAATGTACAGTTAAAAGTATACATTGTATGAAAATACTAAAAAATCTTTTTTTACTGTTTACAGTAAGAGATTGAAAACAATTAAAAGATATTATAATCTACTAGATGTTTCCCGCGGCTTCGCACGCTTTTCGTAAGCTTTGCTCGTGTATGAGCACTCTGGTTCAAGTGAATTATATTTTCAACGCCGATGTAGAGTTTGCCTGGTTTCCAAAATCAAGAAAATCCGTCAATAATGTTTGTTTATAGCAATTGTACATGTAAATGTAATTTATTATAAAGTGGTCTAACACTCAAGGTTTAAGTTCAACCTAAAATGTATTTTAAAGACAAATATACATAATAAATTAGCGCCTTCAAATAGTGTTTGGCTAATTAATATACGTAACTGTCTCGTAATTGCAGTTTATAATGTGCAGGCGCTTTGAAAACTTTTATCTTTTGCAGCGCCGCCTGTTAGCAAGTTACATTAATGTGAATAGCATATAAACCTTCCCCGTGGAAAAATACATATACATACCAATTTTCATAATAATCGGTCAAAAAGTTTCTGAGTCTATCAATGACATATATACAAACATTATCTTATATAGAAATATATATATATTTTGTAATTCAATGCTTATTGAATATATGTGTGTGTGTGTGTGTGTGTGTGTGTGTGTGTGTGTGTGTGTGTGTGTGTGTGTGTGTGTGTGTGTGTGTGTGTGTTCAATAAACATTGAATCACAAAAAGTACTTGCTCCGCCGGGACTCGAACCCGGAACTCTCACTTTCCGGGTGAATGTGCTACCATTACACCACAGAGCCCTTACTTTTTACGATTCAGTTATATTGTATTTGGCCGTATCTCTCACATATGCGTTTTTAAATAGCTAAACTAACATATGATCGGAGGACCAAATACCTGTCAAACGACTTTTGTTTACATTAATCAAATTTGTATAAATGGTAATAAGGTTATTGCCATTTATACAAATATGATTAATAATAATAATAATAAGGCTATTGCCATTTTTTCAAATTTGGTTAATGATAAGGCTATTGCCATTTATACTAATTTGATTAATATATATATATTTATATATATATATATATATATATATATATATATATATATATATATATATATATATATATAAGATGGATGAGGCACGATACTGAGAATACATCTATTTTTAACTTTATTAAGTTTAAACATATAAATAGACAAACACTTCTGTGTGTCTGGCGATTTGCCTGGTCAGTACAAACTATATAGACTCAAGTTGAATGAATGTCAAAAGGAACTACACTACTTCATTCGCCTTTCCTTTCATGTTGCTATGACATCATATGATACATTGATACAGGGTCACCATCAAGGTTTGTAGGCCAGTTCATGATCTATACGGACTGTGTCATTGCTGCTATTTATACAATTGCTTTCGCGATAGAACCAAGAATACTGAGCTGACCTTGTTACACTTCTCTCAATTCATAATCTCTAATGAAAACCTCATCGCTTGTGAAGTTCACTCCACTGACAATAGTGATCCCAATTCTGTAAAACCTCTAATGGCTCGCAGACTGCACAGATTCGTAAAAACTACCCTGAATAAAACAATTGAATCAAGAGTGCTCCAGCACATACACCGCCGGAGGGAAGCGAAGCTCACCAAAAGCTGTGTTTCAAATTGATTTGCGTTTCTCCTCTTTGTATCACTGGCACAACAATTCCACTGTGGTAATTTCACTAAAATCTTCTATGGGTTTATCTTGTATTGCGGTTGATAATAACAGTCTGTTGTCGCATCAAAATATTCCAGATAACCATAAAAAATAATTTGGAATATAATTTAGGTAAATTGAAGTATCGTGGAGGTAAATTTTTTAATTGCCAAGATTAATTTATACTACAAATAATTGGGTGGGGCGGCATATTCAGTACAGTGAAATCGCATTGGATTTCCTCAATTATCTCAAAGGTAGTGAGGAAAGCATCTAAAGAATTGTTCTTTGTTTAAAGTTTGTTATTGATGATGAAAGATTTGAAAGGATAATAGGATTTTTACGTTTTTTTATCGTAATATGTTACTTTGTAAAACACTACGCTTCAATCCTCGAAACGTGGTGTTTTACATTTTTAAATTTGCAACCCTCTTGTGTCAGGTGTAAGAAATTTAAAGCATAAAAAGTATTTATGAAGCTGTTGTCGGGTATTATAATTGTTTTATGTTTAGTGGTATTCCATTGCCGTACGTTGTAGGTACTGTTTTGTGCATTAAGTTTCTTACGCCTGACGAAGAGGGTGAATTTCAATCCTCGAAACGTAGTGTTTTACATTTTAAAATATATAACGATAGAAAATGTTAGAAATTCTATTATCGTTTCAAAATAATTATGATGTTTTGATACTTTTTAAATAGTTGGCCAAGGCACTGCATTAAAATGGTTAGGATGACATTTGTTTGAAACAAATGTTACAAAACCTTTGAATATTGTTATTTTAATTTATTTTTTAGGAATTAGCTAACGACCTAAAATTGTTCCAAGGAGTTATTGTTAAAATATCCTCATATTTAAGACAGTCCTTGCTGTGGAGAAGTGATATCCCAAAACAGTCTGATGTAGAAGGGTTAAAAATAAGTTTTAATAATACAAAGTGTAATGTAGTATATTTCAAACGTTTTAATCCTAAAATTTAAATTTGACCAGGGAAATTGCATTCTTATTCTGATGTATTTAAAAGTAAATGAAATTCAGCCAGTGGTATTGTAGCTGTTGGCGGCTAGGGTGTCTGCCACTATATCGATCGACGTCCTTCTCTGCAATGCTGCCTCGTCCTCGTAAACAGGGATAGTTACATTGGAACATTTATCTCTTCGCGAGAACATGGACACAACAAACACACCCAAGTGCACCAGTTCATTAATCATACGTAAGTACCGCTGTGTACTCACTGTCGCTTACAATTAATTTGTCATTTCCCACACACACTTCACTTCCTCCCTAAGAAGGAATTTTTTTCGTGGAATTAATTTTATTGCATTTTTTGCCAAATTTTCGATTTTTTTACTCACAAACCCACAGGATCTCACGGTACACTGTTTATTAGCACTGGTGACAATTCATTAGACAGTGTTAAAACACGAATAATTTTCTAACTGAAATTCACATAGTGCTTTGATGAACATGTGTCTATTTCCTAAAACATACATGTAAAATTTTACACGAATTTGAACGATTTTCGACCGCTGGAATTTGGATTTAAACAAAATCATTTTCATACTTTATTGTCTACTGCAGCTATATTTTGGAAATTATAATTATATATGTTCATCGTTTCTTTCTGTAACATAGTACAATTCTAGCAGAGTCGTGCAAAGTATCTGTTGTAGTTATAGAAACATTTAAATTCGGTGGTCCCCTAGAGTGTAAAACTGTTTTTGTCTAAATTTGTCTTTACACAATAACTATTGGAATAAGCATGTTTATATTAGTCCTATTTGTATATTTAGTTTGCTGAAAACAAAATACCCGTATCATTTATCACCATCGTAAATTCCACCAAACTCCACTATGAGGCGTGAGAACATCTCGAGGAGTAACAACAGTACAGACAGAGATTGGGATCTAGAAAACGACTCTGTAATGTAAATAAATCTTATTGTGCTGTTATGTGGATTTAGTAATGATTTGTTGTATGTTATAACTATTTTAACTGTTACGAGTAAAGAAACTGAATTTTCCGAACATTTGCCATTGTTCAATGATACAAGAAATAAGTAACAAACACTACGTTTCGAGATGTGAATCTGATCTCTTCCTCAGGTAATATGAACTATTCACCTGAGAAAGAGATCAGATTGCAGATTTCAAAACGTATTGTCGCTGATTTGTCGTATCACTGAACAATGGCTACTGTCCGGAAAAATCTGTTTTACTTCACTTCACAATCCTTTAATCCTCATAAACAAACTTGTTACGAGTAGTTTGAGCACATTCTTACTATATGGAAATCTGCTCCAATCACAACAGCGCTGTTGTGTTCTGTTCTCATTTAAAGACCTGGAAATTAAGCGTTTATTGGGAAAATTCAAATTAAATTGTGATAGAATCAAGAATGACGTAACATAATATCAAACAATACAACATTCTGTGTATTCCTGTTTTTATCAGAGTACAAGCAGTATTGCAGATGTAGGCGAGCGGTAATCGATATAATTGCAGTCGCGGCACGAGCATAGCAGAGTCCATAGCACGCTATTCGCTAAACCGTCATGACCTGTGAGTGCTTCTGTAACCCTTAAAATATGGTTTGATACATTACTTTGAATTTATTTAGTATGAAATAAACTTTATATACGATTAATTATTTCTGAAGCCTTTACACAGCATGCATCACCCTGACTGTGAAACTTTTTTAGTGGTGTGACACACTCATTATATACAGCCGATTAAAAAGTAAATAGGGCATTAATATCAAATTAACTGGTTAAACAAAAACACGTGAGGGCAATGGTTGTTGTCATAGTAACAGTTACTTTTTCATACAGTTATTTTAGACAGGCGCTTATAACAGTGCTACGAATAGAACGGTTATTGTTCGCACTACAATCTCCCGATGTACAGCAATAACTAATACCTTATCTTTATTCTGAGACGACATATAAGGTTGTTGTATAGTAAACATAGCGAATTTCAGTAAAATTAACGTGTTTTACGTTTAATCTGTCTCAATTATACAACAGAAAACGTTGCAGTCTTTGAAGCACGCTTTAAGCAATGAAATATAAATTGATCTTAGACGACAGAAAACGTTATAGTAACGTTATAGAATTTTGGTCTTTTCAATATTAAGAGTGAATTATGCAGGATCTCCTAAAAAGAATGCCGAGATTTTGAACAGCCGTTACTTAAAACCTATTTCTTATAACTAAACTATTTAAATGTCGAATTGAAGTTGAAATAACTAAGTTTTTGTTTTCCGTGTACCATGGGAGGGACCATTGACCTTGGCATGCGCAGAACAGCTGCGCGGTGACAATCCTCTATTCCGAGTACGATGTTTACGGAGCAACAGAAGGCACAGTGTGTTCTGTAGTACGCAGTATTGAAATCGATTGTTGGTGTACAGCTTCGGTTTGGAGTTACGTATCGAGGTCAAAATTTGCCACAAAATAAAGCAATTCATCACTGGTTTAATCAGTTTAGTGACACAGGAATTGTTTTGAAGGACATTTAAGTGGCCGGCCATAAAAAAATGATTACAAAATCAAAGATATTTCGCACCAGAAGCCCGAAAAAATCGTACAATCGATTTTTTAATATTCAGTGAAACATACCCAAATCGATAGTCCACGGTGTCATTCGTAATGGCCATTCGATCTATACATCCCTTTGCTCTGAGATGACAAAACTCTTTCGGTATCTCAAGCACGAGTCTGATATTATTATAAATAAACTCTAATTTGATTACTTTGAGACGACATAAATGTTGAAGTCTCCAAACCAAATATTTCTCAGAATTTGAAATGAATTCTACATTGATATCGTGATACAATGATACCATTGATCTGTGAGACTATAGAAAACATTTCAGCATTGCACACTCTCTTATTGTTCATTATGAGTAATGCATTCAATAGTTACCCCTTGACGAACAAAGGATATTGTGTTTATTCAAACAACTTTTTATAAGAGGAGTGTATTCTTATCACACTTTCTCAAGTATATTTCGTACAAACTAACAAAACACACCAGTTTATGAATAGCATTGGACACTTGTAAATTACCTGAGTATTTATAGCATTTTTTGCACAGTCACGTCAGTTTATAAAAAAAAAACTCATTGAATAGCAAACCTTGTTTTTCATAATTTTTCAATTCTTTTCCGGTCGTTTGAATACTGCATGCACGAAGTAAAAATTCACTGATGAACTTCTTCCTTTTGAAGCCTTAAGTTGAATGTCCAAAAAAGTGATTGGTAATATGATATAGTAGAAATATTACTGTATATTGTAAGCAATGATCAGGGGTACGTATACGGAAATAATACAATATTCATACTTATATGTTAAAAAATCAGTTATTTAATTAATATTTAACCTAGGTTCTTCCTTTCTACTATCGAAGGAACATATTATTTGTTCTTTTTACATGGCTACAAAAAATAAGTATTTAAAAATATATTAAACAGATGAAAGGATAATAGGATTTTGTCCTTTTGCCACCCCTATATGTTATGCTACGTTTCGAGGTTTATTTCTACCCTCTTCGTCAGGTATAAGCAATGTATAATGCTTAAAAAGTACTTAAAACAGCTACAGCTACACAACGGATTGCCAATAAAAATTAAAAATTATCGTACCTGACAAGAATATGAAATTCAGACAAGAGAAAATAAACTCAGGCGTTGTCACTGCACAAGATGTGAGTCCCGAGAGCACAAGAATTCTAGAGCACAATCACACGTCACGCTAGCACAGGCGAGACTGTGATACTGTTATATTATTCATCGAAACGCAGTGTTATACATTTTGTAACATATAACGATGAAAAATGTCTGAGATCCAATTATCCTTCCAAACATTCCATCCTCAATAACAAACTTTTAACAAAAAGAGAGGACTCAGTTATTTAAGGACTTTTGTGCTTCATCTTGGGATGCTCCACTGTGCACAAACAAAGCAGCGACACATTTTCATAAGTATAATAGGGTTTAATGACATTTCGAAATTCAATACCTCTAAGGATTTGATTTTAAATTCAAATGGAGCATTAAAAAGAAGTTGAAAATAGACTTAATTTCGTACAATCATATAAAATGATATTCTGGCTATGGTTATTACAGTTTATTCATTATTGACTTGGATCAGAGCATTGAATAGTAGGACTAACAAGACTGCACCACCACCTGCAGTTAGTAGTAGAAAGGGGAGGAGGAGATCCATATACGGGTATCGTCTCATAATCGGGTCTCATATTATACAAGATTTATCAGCATAGATTAAATGTTCTGATAGAGACACGCAATCCTTGCAATATACTATAGTTTTATCTTGAATAACTAACTGGCACGATTTCGTACGTCACCATAAGGCTCTGGGTATTTATATTTCTCTAAATGTTAGAATTAATTTCTTAGTAGATTCAGATAATATTTACATAGCAACGTAAATTGTGATCATTTCAAACATGGACGAGGGGCAGCAATATAATATCTAATGTACGCTGATTTAAAATGTAAGAGGTAAAGAATGTCTTATTTCACCAAGCGAAGTTAAAGCTAAGACGCCTTTTCTCACACTTAACCTGGGGACCAACGGCTTAAAGGTGACTTCAGAATCACCACCAAAGGTCGGACAGGCCGACTACTTGCAAGGACAGGATCGCTCAGCGGTCACCCATCCAAGCACGTTGCTTGAATCGATTTTCTTCCATCGTACCTACACTGCGCAATTGGCAAAATGTAATCGTACATCAAACGACAAGTGCTAACAAAGGATAAGAAATAACCAGTTCTTATGTAGCGCATATCGCTATAGAAATTATTAGTGTTTGATGTTGAATATTTAAATACTTACAACTTAGGTATTTTAGAATTTCATAATGTAAGATGATACATTCATATGGCCCATTTTATATTGCGTTGCAATATATCTGGTTACTTCAATCCTCTTAAAAAAATGAGTTTGTACTGCGAAGTATTTCAGATACTATTTCAGATGTATTTCAGATTGCTCTTATTCTGACGGTATAAGAATATTTTGTAAGTAATTAACAAAAGAAGTAAAGTTTTACTGTTACAAACCTTCTCTATTTTCATCAAACCAGGAGAAGAGACGTGGCTGATCATGTTAAAACTGGTTGCAAGTGGTGTATCGAGTATTGTAGGCATTGGGTGTACTTTCCTCATCAACAACTTTTGGTTTGCAGAATTAATTGCACAAATTTGTTACAGAATAAACATTTTATCTTATAAAAGTCAAAAACATATTTAGTTCCTTTCTCCGGACTCATTTACGGTATAAATTTTCTTCTCACTGGCAGGTATTTAATATTGAATAATTACTATTTCGAAACTTTATTCTCAAGTTTGTGATTTTGTAACTTCAGTGTTGAAAGCGTTGAACTCTACAATAATGCCTACTAATTAAAAATTTCAAATGACTGAAAAACATTGGAATTTCAAATTTTTATTAACATTGGGTATTTTTTTTTTTTCAAAACTCCACCCAAATTTCGGTCACATTTGGAACATTAAAATACAAACTTACCATATATCATCTTTACCTACAACCTCTATTAATAATTACGTGGTGCTTCAGAAACGTAAGAACAATGCTTTGTTTTAAGTTAATTATTAGTGGTGTATAATTTTAAAAGATATCGGATATAAACATTTGCTATAGTAATATGTTACAACAAAAACGCGACCTTTCTACACATAACGTAGCTAAGGTCGAAAGGGTTCAATTAATATAAATGTTGAGTTAACTGAATTTCATCTCTCGCTTAGTACACGTCTGAAATCAGTTTTGCACTGGAACAGCACTGGAACAGATTTGACTACTGGAATCTGGAGTAAATATTCGTCTGAAGAGATCCAGAAAGGTGTCAGATTTCAGACGCTGCATAAGCGGAAGGTGAAATGGAGCTAAACCCAACAATCGCGTGAACACGACGTTTTAAGAACTGATATATGTACTATTCGTAAAATCTTAAATCATAAAGTGGAGTATGCTAAAAGGTAAACAGTAAAAACAACTTGGCGATGAATATTCCTAAGTTAGAGTTGACAGTAAAAACACTGTTCATCTTCAGCACAAGTGAACCAACACTAAAACTAAGAGTAGCACCAGAAACGATACGCATCAATAACACAAGTTAAAATCAAAGTTGACAGCAAAAACGATGTTCACCAACAACACAAATGGACCAATACCAAAGTCAAAGTCGACAGCAAAAACCATGTTCACCAACAACACAAATGAACCAATACCAAAGTCAAAGTTGACAGTAAAAACCATGTTCACCAACAACACAAATGAACCAATACCAAAGTCAAAGTTGATGGCAAAAACGATGTTCATGAACAAGACAAGTGAATCACATCAACGTTATAGTTGACATCAGGATCAGTGCTCATTAACAACACAAGTGAACCAACACGAAACTAAGAGTTGTGCAAGAAACGATACGCATAAATAACACAAGTTAAAACCAAAGTTGACAACAAAAACTATGCTCATCCATAACACAGATGAACCAACACCAAAGTCACAGTTGATAGCAAAAACGATGTTCATGAACAAGACAAGTGAATCACATCAACGTTATAGTTGGTTTTAGTTGACGCCAGGATCAGTGCTCATGAACAACACAAGTGAACCAACACCAATGTCAGAGAAGAAGCACAAACGAAAATCCACGTCACAATATGCCGATGTATTTGCACTTTATATGCATAATGCTCAAGATACAATGACCCTGAACAGGAAATTTCTCATCGTGTGACGGTGGTACTGCGTTGTAGCCTCTACTTGGAAATCAACAGACCCAACAAGGAGGGATTTTAGTAAGGAAAGGAATGGACAGAGATTTTCAGTCACTGACTTAACTACTGGAATCTGGAGTCAACGTCCGTTAAAAAATCCAAAAAATTCGGTGACTAGAAGCTCAAAACGAACTCTTTGCGACACCAGAGACACTTAATCTAGATAACCAAAAAGTTATCTAGATGTTTAAGACGGTAGCGTAACCGAGATTTCTACATACGACTTAGGTGGGAAGGGTTGATTCAATACGAATATTGAGTTCAGTTCCATTTCACATTCCGCATAGTGCATCGTCTTAAATCTGACGCTGTCACAGACCTACCCTGATTTAACATCTGTTGACTGAAAATGGTTCTACACAGCAAAGTTTGAAATATTCCAAAACAGTTATTTGTGTAAGCAATGTTTCAACATTGTGGGATCAAAAAAATTAAATAAGAGTTAATGATAAGAATGTTGTTGCCAACTGTGTTAAGCTAAAATGGAACGCAACTTTTGACTTTCCATAATTTAAAAGTCGACTTACATGTACCCTATCAATTCTATAGTCGGCACAAATATGGGAGGAGCTACTCGGAGGTAACGTCTTTAACAAATTGAATCAATAAATACCGCGTACTGTCACGAGAGTAAAATATCGGAATCCGAATTTAATATTCAGTTGTGACATGTTAGACAAGGGTTATCGATGTAGGGCGAGAGCGCGAGCGGCAAGAGAATGGCGGTGGGAGGTTGAGGGGTAGAGAAATTCTATCCCGCCTACCCCTCATGAATCTTGGCTTGGTGATCTCGGAACGCTGACAACTTCAAGACACCGATACTCTCTCACTTCACGGCCGACACGATCAGTTCCGTTCTTTAGGGGGAGTGAGCGACTCACACGTAGCACAATTTATTACGGTGCTTCACACTGGGCTCACGCGATCTTCTTTATCATAGAGATCGTTGCCAAGGGTGGGTTCAAACCTGAGACGTATTGTTTGATAAATTGGTACGATAAAACCCCTCCCATTTTTATTCGTAACGTGTAAAACTGTGCAGTCCTCGACTGAATATCCATATAGAAACTCGCGTCACACTTGATCGTGTACAAAGAAGACTTCCTTAATAACCATAAAACATAATATGAACAAAAGTAGATGGGGCTATTCCAATGTTCATCACTTACCCCCACTAATTCTAAGGAAGAATTACAATTTTTTATTTGTTACCGAGACCACCATTTCCAGTATTCAATCGTGGATCAATTAAATGATACAGATCGTAGAAATGGGGCTTTTGCCAATGTTCATCATTTACCCAATAATTATGAGGAAGAATTAAGTCTTTTTCGATTTGTTACTGAAGACCTCCATTCGGAGGCCAAGTGTATTCCATTGTGGAGCAAGTAAATGATACAGAGCGTAGAGATCGGGCTTTTGCCAATGTTCATCACTTACCCCACTAATTCTAAGGATGAATTACAACTTTTTGATTTCTTACTGAAGACCTCCATTCGGAGACCCGGTATATTCCATCGTGGAGCAAGTAAATGATACAGAGCGTAGAGATGGGACTTTTGCCAATGTTCATCACTTACCCGACTAATTCTAAAGATGAATTACAACTTTTTGATTTCTTACTGAAGACCTCCATTCGGAGACCCAGTATATTCTATCGTTGGAGCAAGTAAATGATACAGAGCGTAGAGATGGGACTTTTGCTAATGTTCATCGCTTACCCCGCTAATTCTAAAGGATGAATTACAATTTTTTGATTTGTTACTGAAGACCTCCATTCAGAGACCATCGTGGAGCAAGTAAATGATACAGAGCGTAGAGATTGGGTTTTTTTCAATGTTCATCCAAGTCCAAGTCCAAGTCGCTGTGACTGTGGGGGGGGGGGGCGAATCCCCCCACTTCTGTCTATGTCCCTGCCGTTAGGCTCTTAAATAGTGAAAGCTAAGGGTCTGAGCCCTAGCAGCTATTGCTGCCTGTCAGTTCTGTAGAGTAGAGTGTAGTCGTCCATCGGAAGACGCAGTTGGGGGACTTTCTGAAAACACAAATGTCATGGGCAAGTATGACAAGGATGGTGTGCATAGGAACTGTGAATTCTCTGTTTCATAATAACATAGAAGGTAATTACTTTTCTCTTAGAGAGGACAGTATCCTAATTACCTGAAAACCGGAAGTACCTTCAACTACCGGCCAGGAACTAACCACTCAGTTATTAGATTAATTATACCAACAGTGGTGCCAACGTAGAACATCTACTTCATCGTCAAACTCAAATTATTGCCTTCTCAAACAGATGGGCTACGCGCTGCATCTAAATAAGTGGTAAATTGCTCCTAGTTCTAAGACTATATAATGTTGTATTTTATAACATTTAAAACTCTCTAGATATATTAGGTTGTACGAACTGTATAAGCAAGATAAATATAAAGGATATATATTGAATGAAAGAAACATTAACAAGTAAAAGAAGAAGATTAATAGAAGAAATGATTGAAAGGGTGATGAAAAATAATGTGACTGCTTAATAGGAACAAGTAAAACAGAGCTAAAACGTGGTGCATGTAAATAAACGGTGGTGAAGTTAGAAAGAAAGATGGGTGATATACGCAATATGTGGAGGAGATGAAGGAAACAAAGAGAAACTTTAAAAATAAATACAGGAAGATAGAAGAGAGTGTAAGATAAGGAAAAGATTGAAAGTAAATTAAAGAGAATGGGAGATATGTTTGGTCGAAGCCGTTGCTACCAACTTCATTCATTCCCGCACGAGTCAGAGACTTATTCGCCAGATTTCTTTCCATCTTTTATTATTTCCTTCATCCTATATCTCTTAACTTTGCATTTTTGTGCACAATCCTAAATCAAAAATCTACCTTCATCACTAGCCCTAAGGATAATCGTTTCTTTAGCCTCCGCCTGTATTTCTTTCTTTCTTATTTATTATTATAACTTCATTCCTCTTACCTCAACATCGTAATCGTTCCGTTTTTCCTCTGTACGGGTCTTTCGTATTCCTTCTTCTAGTATTGGGGCGGTAATCTGTACGACCTTCCCTCTTGCAGTTAACGCAGCCTACCTTTATTATTCTTGACTTTACAATATTTAAAGTAATGTTCTTCATAATAAAAGCAATCCAGTCTTTGACATATTGCACCGAATTACCAAGCGCTCGAGATGAATATTATTAATATAATATTATAAATATTATTAAGTTTTCTTCTTCTTTTAAATTCCTAAGTTAACGTTCTGCTTTATGCTAAATTCCTGTTTAAATCTTCTTTCGTTTAAAACTTATTTCGTTTCTTTCAATTTTTCTATTAAATAATAATTCTTTTATAGTATCATAATATATCAAATCATAATACATTCTGGTTTGATAGTTCCGAACTCGCATTGTACACCATTGTAACCTGTCTCTTCCATCACCGGCTTTGGTCCTGCAACTTATAGTAGTTCGCTTTTCAGCAGCTTCTCTGCACCCTCTTCTTCCTCCACCTCGATTTGTGGCACTATTAATCGTTATTACTTTCAGTTCGAGATTTATGGTGAATGGTGAAATTGTTTTTAAAAGGGGTGTGATAAACGGAAAACAAAAGAAATAAGAAGTTACAAAGTTCAAAAATTAAGAGAGGAAAGAATGTTCGAGGTTGTATGTAAGAGAGAAAGTACAAACAAAATTGCGTAGGAGTAAAATTATTAGAAGACAGGGAGAAAATAGAAGAGAAGAAAAAGGAAGAAGAGAGGAAGACAAAATAATGCCTTATTGGTAGCCATGAGCGGGCGTACTTGCACTGTGGTGTTTTGTTATTTTATTTAGTGTTTGTTTCCATGGTGATTGTTGTGCACTTGACATACAACTTGTTTGCTGTCATTCCTGCCTCTGACGTTGCAGATCGCTCTGGCACTATTTGTTTACTCAATCTAGTCTGCCTCTTGCGTGTTTATTTATGGTGGCACTGTTTTGTGCTGAGGAGAAGACCTTGAAATGTTGTGCTTCTCTAACAAAATTTGTTACAGACATTTTTCAAACTTTCTTGCAACCTTTTCACCTTGAAAAGATAGAATTGGTTTACCAAGATGGAAAGGTTGCAAGAGAGATAAATCAAGGAGAAATGGTAGAGAAGGAATTTTTTGTGTGAGGTTGAAGCGAAAGCTTATTCTTCCCGGCCTTATGGGCCACTATCCTGTGTGAGGATCATCAAACATAATAAGGGGAACAGTAGATATGGTACGAGGTCGATTGTACTGATAAAAAGTGCTATGTTACATAGATGATTAAAACCTGCTCTATCTCTAGCTCATATCAAAGTACTAAGACGTTGGGCATAAATATGAGGTAAACCTCATTATCGTTAGTCCGTTTTGTTTAGTGTCCCCCCTTAGAAAATGGTATAGCTCACTTTGATTTTGTATACCATAAATTCGTAAATATAACTATACTTACAAGATTTTATGTATAATCTTTTGAAAAAGTCATTTAGACATTACACTGCCCTAAAACTATTACTAATAGAGTTTCCACCCTCCAAGATTTCAATTATCAGAAGCATTATCGGCCGTCCATATGCGTGATGACTTTAACATCTTTGAGTCAGTGAGGATTGTTGTGAAAATGCATCTTTAAACATTACTCATTGTTTAAAGTTTGTTGTTCACACTCATAAGTGAGAGAACATAGAGAGAGGATGAAAAGAGAAAAAGGAAGGTTAGAAGAGGTTAGAAGAAAGATACAATATTAAGATATTAATTAAGTACAAAACTTTTGCATGGTAAGTGTGAGTAAGATAGTGAGTAGGAATTAGGAATACCGAAAAATTAGAAATAAAACAGTTTCTATTGTAAGGATAAGGACGAGGCAGAAAAGCGGCCTCGAGGAATGTAAGCCAACAAGGATGGCTAAGGAGAGAGAGTTTGTCCAGTGAATTGGGCCTTACTCTTAAAAGTTATTACTGGATAATGTTCTCTAAAACACAAAAATTATTAGAATTGAAACGGATGAGTAGAATACACTAACTTCCTTCAAAAAGTGCAGTAACACATATACATTAGCAGGTAAATCAAATAATGAAATATATTTTTAAGTTTTCTATTAACATGTAGTATTTAAGTGTATCCGGTATTGGATTCAGTAACAGATGGTACATTCAATCATTTGTGCTGGTTGAACGCTATGTTATTAATTTTTTACCTGTAATGCTCGCTTTTACCTGAAGAAGAGAGCAGATACTATTCTGGAAACGTTTCGGTATAAAAGACATGTGTTAGATAGGGAGAAAAAAAGAAGAGAGTATAAAAGGAGATAAAGAAAAATTTAAAAGAGAGAAAATTGATGAAAATTCTAAAAAAAAAAACACAAACATATAGAGTTCACAAATGAAGACAGAGATTAAGAACCCTGAAAGAATAATGTACTGAGAAAAACAAATAGGATTCCTATTGTAGGGATTAGGAATTGAGAAAGATGGAAGGAACATATGCCAATGAGCAAGAGGAGGAGGATTGAGAGTGTGTGATCGAGGCAGCGTAACCCTGTTATCGCATTTCTAACTCAATACATGTCACGTGACCCTATTATACGCAACAATGCTTTGCTTCAAACGTATTAACTGAAGTTGGTCGGAGCAGTGACAGATTTACACTCATTATTTTCACGCCTCGGAACGAGTTACATTGAATCTGGCTTATTAAAACAATTATAATTGGAATTTTCGCGTCAAAACAAAATCTGAAATATTGTGGTACAAATTACATTTTAGTAAATTATAGAAACGCTAAATGTTTCATTAATTCAGCTGCTGTTTTAATTTCGGTGGTGTGACATTTATAAATTCACAAAAAACAGCTTACTATTGGTGGCTAAATCAGCTGCTAACTCATTTTCAAAATATTTCTTTTTTAAGTCAGGAGTATTATAGGTCGATAATTAAACATGATAGTTTAATTGTTATTGGTCAACCTTCACGACATTTTTGACAATAATGGCACGTAGACTTGTCCGCTCGTACTCTCTGACCTTTATAACTTATTCAACGAGCGTTCTGTGAACTATTCTCGGCTGAAGGACGGAAAATTGATTTAAACACGGAATGCCACTCATTGTCCTCAGACCTTTTGATTTTAAGATTTCACAAAAGACAACTACAACGGTCCTCTCAAGCACTCTGACCTGAATGTTGTTAATAACTTCAAAAATTGATGTAATTTTTACCTCTAGTCAGTGATAAAACATACTGTTATTCGTGACTTCACACACCTTGAATTAGAATTTGTAAAAAATTAATATAAAAAAGTGAACTTCACTGAAAAGCATCTATCAGGTCTACAATTTCATACGGTAATACTGAAGATTAATATATATTCGTTTATAAAACAAATTTCCGCAAACCTCTTAAAAACGTTGGATAATTTATAGTGCGTAAAAAGTATTATTACACATTTTTTATTTCACTAGCAGTTTATCCGTAGCATTGCACGCCATTTTAATTGGAATTAAGTTTAAAGAACAATTTTTAGGGACCCTGAATGAAACACTTTTTATGAATAACAATGAGATATACAAATTTCTCTGCAACGTTCCATAATATTTGAATGAATAGCTCTAACAATTTCAGAAACATTTAAACTATTTTAGACCAAAGTATAGGAATACTTAGTACGTATTAATCTTATGATCTAATATGATAGAGCCTTATGATCATTTTGAATCGGAAATGAAATTAAATGAAATAAACATGTATTGGGTACATATTGTATTGTAGTCTTCACTGTTAATAGGATCAAAAGTTAAACTCAAATTTCCACTGACTTCTTTTTTAAGATTAAAAGCACATCTAGATAGAATGAATTATATTTCACCCGACATAATAGAGGCAGCCTTTTTGCCACAATCAAAACTTATATACATACTCCGTGTGAGAAACCTACTTCGGTCACAAAGTGCTTTCTTTTGGCATTCGTAATCTTAACGTTCTTTATTTCCGGTTCCGTAGTAGTTTTTGTGTTGTGTTAACTCGATCGAGAAATATACTTATGTACAACAGTTTTTGCGCCACCCCAATAATAAACAATTATGATTGTGAAGGACGTGTTATTGTCTAATACACTAACCAAAAAGCATCCTCTAAAAGAAGTTAATCTATTTTTTATTACAAAGTTCTTCCTAATCATATAACCTGTAATGGCGGCAAATGTCTGTAATCATTTTATATAATTCTCTTACGATTTACTACTTTTTTATTTATTTAATAAAATCACGATACTTTGACCACACATTTCACTCATAGTAGAATATGTATAAGTAGCACAAATATCTCTTTTCAAAACAGTCTATTTTAAAAATACAAATAGGGTGAACGCTTGCGGATCTTCTAACGATACCAGAGAACAGGCCAACCAGATCAGAATATAGCATCAGCTGCTTTGTTACACCATGAAGCCTTACATACAAGCTCCACGTATTCTCACCCTCAGTTTGTAACAGTCGTCAAATGCGTATCCTTACACGTATATAAATAAATGTTTGTCTTGTTACAATTGGTTTGTGCATGTTCTTTGGCACAATGGTTCTTAAACATGGCGAGCTTCAAGGAGTAAAGTCGTTTTACTTTTAGATCAACAAAGATGTTGTGAAAAGATCGACACCTCGATTGGCTGACCCAGTAGCCGTCAACATTCGAGACTTTACTAACTTGATAAAATCAAATAGTTTATTACTCATATAAAATACACTGCGTTGAGTGTTATCAATATAAATTAAACTAATCTGTCCATATAAAAAGCAGTATAGCATTATCTTTAAAGACAAAACTATATAGTACTAAAAGTGCGAATTCAGAAGCATAAACTTAATGGAAATTCTGGTTTATTATCGAGCTCTATAGATGGAAACATGCTCTAGGGATTACTTTGGGCAGCCATGACCAACGACGTACCGAAGCAGGAACACTCTTAAATTACATCTTTAAGGAACTGAGAGATGTCAATTTCCCCATTGAATTTTTTAAACATATACAACATTTTGATGAAGATAGGCTTTGTGATGAGGAGAGCAAGATATTCAAGAGCTTATTACTAAGGCTTTTATGCCTTTTAGTATTCGATAGCTATTTTACATCACTTGAAGACAAGACTGGATAGTCAGGTACAGATCGAACCATGTGGCATGAATCGCAGTCGGCGCATGCGCACGAGCCGCCCTTCCCTCTCCAGGCCGCACGAAAACAGTGGTACAGTCCAACCAAAAGGTAGTTCTTTCACTGGCGGGTGGCTTGCATTGTCAGTGGCGCGTGATTTTTGGTACGGACTGTACTCGTAAGAGCTGCGGAGGGGTAGGCTATTTGTAGGAATAGAAGACGTTACAGTTATACCCACGCTAAATGGTTCGGTCTGTAATGTATGTAAATACCCTTCGTTATTCCTATCTGGGCAATGTCGAAAAACAACTGTTGTCTTAATTTGATAGCGTTGAAATTCCAAATGTAGCTTTATTCCTAAATCAATACTGATATGGAAAGTAGACAAACATAGAATAAGTTTTAGAGTTGAAAATGTATTCTTTAAACAAATTTGGCCAAAATCTGAATGATCTATGAGAGGAATGGTTCCGGTGTCTGTGTACAAATAGACTGCATGCAGCTACTTAATCTCTCGGAGATTTGGCTGGGATATTTTCAGCCCTGGCTTTGAGGAGCAGTGATACGAACGAGGTCACATCAGATACTTGATCATCGTCTACGATAGTTAATCTTCTGCTCGGGGCAACGATTATCGTTATTGATACAGTGTTTATGAGCTGTGATTGGACCATATAAGTACACTATTTATAATTTATCCTTTCATGTATTAGTAGGTGAACGTACGCTGAGTCATCCGCTTATCAGGTGTAAATTTATTTGACAATTGGTGTGTTTCGTTTTAGTGATCAAGAAGGCCGAAGAACCTAACAATCACGTCGATTCCAAACCATTTTATTAATGTATGAAAGAAAGTTTGATTTTCTACGAAGTTTCGTGAAAATGAACATGAACATGAACGTGAAAATGGAATCTTCAACATTGTTGAAGATCTGCATTACATTAATAACAACATTTAGTCATCTGCAGTGTTTTTTTTAAGTTGGCAAATGATGCCTGAAAAAAAATACCAATTTGATGCTGGATAAAAAAGTTGTTAAAATATTCAAATGCAAACCTATGGCTTGTGTAGTAAAGTCATACTGTAGGTATAAAAAGGAATTTACATTCCACTATCATACCGAATCTAGTAAGGACATGTTATCGTCTAGTAGATTAAACACACGATTATAAAACTAAAACCCTTGGAGAGCGAAAGATATTCGGAATTTTAAATAATTATTTAGACAATACTTAATAGAGCAGAAGTCTTTGGCAGTGGAAAATCAGGGTGTTTTGTTGGAAAACTTATCTAGCTCCTGGAATTATATAAATAAATCGCTAACTTACGGTAAATTTTACAGTATAATGACAATTAATATTAGTAATATTATTTATTATCACCCATTATAAAGAATTTTATCACACCTAAAATTTTTATGTATGACGTTATGGTTGTTGCTATGGTCTTCAATTAAAGAAACTACATATGATCAATAAGTATTGTGTATTATTAAATACACAAGTAACTTAAAAGTTATGATGATTAAGAATGTTACTAAAATAAAGTCTGCTGTTCACATGTTTATGTTATTAAAAATTTATTTTCGTACCAATTGACGCGTTTAATCCAAAACACCGTGGAAAAAGAAAAAGCTCCAAATTCACCAAATACAGGGAATTTATAGCCTCTCTAATTATAGCTGGATAGGATAACAGGATATGAAATTCAAACAAATTATTTATAGCTCTTTATTATTTTTCCTCTTTATAATTGGTTTGAAAATAGCAAATTATTTATTTAGGTGGACTGCGGAAAGGCCGAAACTGAACTCCTCTGAGAATTCTAAAAAAGTAGTTATAAAAATTATAAAAGATTTTGATATTTAATACATTTTGGGTTATATTCAGTTGAAAAAGTAGTACAAACGGAACAACAGGCATGTTTTGTTCCAATAAATTTCAGAATGTTTATCTCCAACATTATAAATATTGTTTGTTTAACATAGTTTTATCTTTTCGTCTTAAATTTATAATTTTAAAGATAGAGTAAAACAGACTTTTAGTTTGAAACCAGATAAATTGTCTGTAATGCCATAAATCACAGCTTATACAGGAATATAAATTTTTACATAGATGTAATCTGTATTTCGTCTAAAAATTAAACTGAAACTATGGGTATTTAAATGACTGAATAGTAGTGTTTAGAAAGAATAGCAAATTAAACGTAAACCTTTTCAATTACTTGTGGAATAATAAGGGTGTTAGCTGCTCCGATGCTTCTATTCAATATTTATCTTTAAACCTCTGTAGAATAAGATTTTTCATTATAATTTTGAGGAATTTGAAACGTATGGATAACTAGCAGGTACTCTTGGCTCCACACGCAAATTTCTGAGGGTTTGTACCTGTATGAGCAGTTCTTGTTGGAATGAATTATATTTTTGACGCTGTAAAAACAATGTTTACATAGAATAGTTGATTACATTTGTCAAGCTTTTTCAATTAATATTTAGAGATACAATTAATACTTTAGAGACCAAGATGGGGCTTTTTCTAACTAAAGTACCAGTGGGGTATAGCCCGGGGATTGCAGAAAAAATAGGCATAAATCCTACCAGGGACCGCAAGAAAGTCCATGTAAAATTTCAGTACAAACGAGTGAATAGTTTACACGTGAAAGCAAAACAAACCAACCGAAGCACTTTCGCATTTATAATATGATTAGAATATACAGTACATTCAGATTGGTTTTTGGGTTTCCTGATTATTTAAGTGATAAAAATTTTTATTTTATTAAAAATCAACCCAAGATTCATAAGTACTGTTGAAGACGGAGCATATACTGGTTTTTCTTAATTCAATCACTACATTGAAAAATCACATTAACCAATGTTGTGAAACGTTTTATTTTGTAGAGCCTTTCGAGAGCTACGCTATCTTCTTCAGACAACTCTCAGCCTTGCTATCAAAAGGCCTCATAGAATAAAAAGTTTTACATTGGTTACTGTGATTTCTTAATGTAGTTATTCAACCATACATACAGTCAACTCATAAACGGATGTGTATATTTTATAATACGTAAATTTTACGACATTTCCCCTTATATTGAAGCAATAAATAGTGTTCCTTCATTTCATAGATTCAAGTTCAAGAAAAGGAATCTTATTAACTAAAACTAAATAATCACCACGCTTGTGCATAATATTAATACTAAAAAAAATGTTTAAAAAATCAAACGAAATGAAAATCTTTTTTCGAATTAAAACTGTTTTCTTGAAAATGTGCGTCTAAAATAATATGATTAAATATACTGTCAATTATTGAGAATATGTGAAAAAAATAAAAGAATATTTAAATAAAAATTCAATAGAGTTTAAAAAAATAAATATATTTATTTGCGCTGAATTTATGTAGTATAAATTAGTAAAATAATAAATAATTTAGCTACTAAGTACGTTACTATGGACGTCAGCATCAATAAGCTGTATCTGGTTTACGGCCAACACTTCATACTGAAGATTATCGTTGACGATAATCACGCCTCCAACGTGCCCTCGTTTCCTCTGATGCAACTCTGCAAACGTTGAAGACAAAACATAACGTTGTCTACTTAACGTCATCGTCAGCTGTGCACTTTTACAGTGACTACAATGCTGCTTACAACATTTCCAGCTGTCTGGATATTCAAGTCACAGTCATATTCTAGTGTGACATTTGTTTACGGTATTTTATTTTAACATGCCGATTTCGAAACATTCTTTATAATAACTAAAAAAAATAGAATAAAATAGAAATTATGGCTTATGCAAAATTTGCCTTTTTGTCAGTTGACGACTTACTTTAACACTCTTTAACGTGATGAATCTTTAAAATTGTGAACATGTGAATTGTTAGTAAGAAATATATCAATAGTTTATTTTAATTGAACTTTGTGACTGCGCCAGAATCATCTTATAGTCCAAAAAGGACAAAATGAGATAATGGACACTGGACTTCAGCAGGTTATTTGTAAATTTAACTTTATGACGATGACAAAGCCATCTTTAAGTTGGAAACGGGTGAAATTTGGCATATAAACCTGAAAGATGTTGCCCAGATATGTAAAAATGTACGACACGCGTTTTCTTGTAGAATGTATGTAAATTTTTTTTATTCGGATAATATCTTTCAAAATTAAATTAAATATTAATGTTAACAAGTTCGGGGACATTCGAGGAAAATCATGCGTCCATTTTCGGATGTAAAATATGTTTTTACAAGCCAAACATCACCTTTTCAGGTGGTTTCTCCTCATTTTATATTTTTTGATTACCAGTTACAAAAACGAAAAGGAAGATGAGAATTGGTAAAACTGAGAAAGAAAAGGTAGGTACCTGGTACTCACGACATTTATACTCGTTTAATTCACAGTCTCCCATACTTGGAAAGGTGACAGATTATCTGATCTAGTACAGCCTCTGCACTTTTGTTTGTCATGTATTTCTCATACCGAAGTCATATGACTACTTCGGGGAACTCTAATCGTGAATTTTCCAAGCGCAAACCCAGCGAGAAATTTACATTCTATCTACCAAAATACATAGTAAATGCCCCAAAATGACTAGAAGACCATATTATTGGACTATACATTGGACTTTGGAGAAAATAGCTAGACTCAGTGACTGGTTGTATCTATCTTAGTCACTGTATTTCAGCATCAAACCTTTATCACCTGTATTAAACCTTTTACAGACTTTCAGGTTCAATATATTCTTCTTTAATGTCGAAAGAATCCTCTTCCAGTAGCATTAAAATCACGTAAAATTGTAATATCTCGGTACTGAACATCTAAAACAAAACCTTCGTGTCTTAATAGTCATTAGATTCGAATGTGAATGATCTGATATAATCCTAAAAACTTCCAAGGGAAGTATTGCAGTTAAGTCAATGGTATTTGGACATTTAAAACCCAAAATTTCAATGTCATACACGTCATCGTCTGTTTTAAGTCGAGTATAAGACGTCCTTCTTCAGTATCGAAAGATCGCTCCTTCAGTATCAACTCTAAATCGCGTCAGCATCCTCAAAGAATTGTCAAAGGCTAAACACTAGACATCCAAATCCCGCTTTCATGTTGTTGGTAGGCATCTAATTCGATCGTGAGCAAACTGTAAATAATCCTAAGATGTCCGCGCAGTTTATGCGCATGCATTGGGACTTTCCGCCACTCACTTCAAAATCATCCGCTGAACTGTGAAATTCTCAAGCCTACCAAGTACTTTGTAAATAGGGTTTCTCCACTGTCTCAAGTAAGAGCATTTCTTGGGTTGACAAGTTATCCAATATTTCCAAACTTTGAACCATGTACAATCATACTAAATAATGAAATAAACCCATGGTACCTTAAACGAAATCCGTAGGAATATTACTTGACAGTATCTTTCATTGCCGAACGAAAACACGTAGAGAGCGCGACCAAACAATCTCAACCTCCCAAGATCTCCTTACCAAATACCAAACTGTGATTAAACGGACTTTGGAAATGAATGAGCAGTGTTATAAGCATTGGTGAGGTTATGAAGCATTGATTTACCTATTGCTTGTGTTCTTACGAAAACAGTCGAGGTTATTTTGTTTAAATTTTCAATGCTGGGTCACATTTCCTGTCTACAGGACTTTACCCCCCTGAAGGATTACCAACCCTCGCCGACCCACACACTCTCACATTTACCCCACATCCTTAATGTTTGGGCTTCACTCTTAATCATCAACTCTTTTTTATGCATTGACCACATTTTGTCATTCTTATTTTTTTAATCTTCAAAAGTAAATAAAGCTTGTTGAGTTTAGCCCTAATCTTCGTCTTAAGAGATACAATACGTCGACGACGAAAAGGTTTAAAACAAATTCTTTGCATTGTTTTGACATTTTGACATCAGATACACCTAGACTATAAATGGGGTATATCTGGTGTTCCAGCCATTTAGTGTATTCCAAATGAAGAGGCGTTTTCACATTCGAAAAATAATTAAGTGAAGGTCACATTTAAACGTATCAAAATCATTCTGCTTAGAAATTTGTGCAGTATTTAGGTAAAGTTTCTTTGTTTTTATAGATCTGTAATTCATACTGAATGAATAAAAATAAGAAAGAAATAAAAAATAAAAATATAATATTTCTAGGCACATGATAGGGTTGTTGAGGGGTAGGGCTGTAGGGGCGTAGGTCCTTAAACAATCCTTTAGAGATCATAGCTCCCTGGATAGACTACAATGTATTTTAAAAGTAAAGTCATTTATCAGACGAAGTTGGGGCTAAGGAGCCCTCTCTAACAAGTAACAAACGGTTTAAAGGTGACTTCCGAACCATCACCAACGCCCGGGCAGGCAGGTTGCTTGCAAGGACAGGATTGCTCAACGGTCACCCATCCAAGCAGCAACCACGCTCGATGTTGCTTGATCCAGTTATCTAGCGATAACCGCCGTACTCGCTACATTGCGCCATTGACCTCCAATGACCTTGAGATTACGCCGTAAGACCAATGTTTAAACACTTTACAGCCCATACTTTTCGTTGTAGAATAATGAAAGATGTCTCATTTTAAAGGTATGATGAATAAGCATCCCAGCGATTTTATTTTTTCTCACAAAGTGTATTATAATTGTTCAGTATTTAAATGATGAATCCCAAAAAGTTGCATTGGAATATTTTTTCTAAATAATCAACAAAGATATTGAAGAAACGAAAAAGCGTTCGGATGCGTATTAAACTATCACATCTTCCCATCATAATTCTTTGACTAAAAATAATATCATAAATTGAAGTTTAACACTGTTTGTATAGGGCAATATTCAAGATGGCCGCTATAGTATAGCCACATCTAAGAAATAGTAATTTAGCAGTCACGTATACCATGATGCAACTACTACGCAAACCACAGTAAGATCAAAAATTGAGATTTATTATGAAATGCAAGTGAAGACATTTTATTTAAAAAGAAATAAAATTATTGAATTGCGATCGCAGTTCTTCGTTTATTTAGTTTTATAAACAATAAAAAGTGCTGAGTTTCCTCATATTGATAGATTTTTCGTACTTGATAGTATATTGAAATTAATAACGGTTCGATGCACGGAACCTTTTTAGCTTGAACAAAGATAAAATTCCAATAAAATACCGCACGTGCTCAATGAAATCAAACCTTCGAGCAAAAAAACTCACCACCGTTCACCCGTATACGCGAATATAGTCCATAAAACATATTAATATCCAGAAATACCGTATACTAACCACCAGTTCCGTAAAGATCATCCAGCTTTAACCTTATTTGAATTTCCGCATCTCATTCAAGAAAAAAATTAAACCGCATTTCATCTTGAGCATGATAAAAGTAAACTTTTGGAGCTTTTGTTATAGTGAATTTCTCTAGCCCACCGATTCTTTTTCGCAGGCATTTTGCAACAAACACAGCTATCGAAACAGCACCGTTTAACAGACCTTATCTAAATGGGTAGCCATTCAGATAAGGTCTGGTTGGAATTTTAGAAGATCCTGCTCTTTAGAGCTACACGTTCTTTTAAATCTATTGACCGATTGGAGAGCCAATGGTCAACCCATAGCTCAGTTAGGTTCAAATGCCATTTTTTATCAGTACCATCGACCTTGTACTGTATTGACTCTCCTCTATTCTTTTTGATAAGATTCTCGAAAAGGTCAGTGGACCACGAATACAGGCAAAATAAAGTTTAAATGATATCCTCTTTATAAAAATATACGTTCATTATCGGGATAAGATCTCACCCAATTGCTACAGAATTGCGTGAGACTTACAACACCAAGCCAGATGCTGCTGCCCAACTAAGATGATTTTGAGAGTTTTCTACACGTAACGTAGCTATGGTGGAAAAGGTTGATCCAATCCTCTATTTCTGCACTAAGGGGAAGGTCAAATTGAGCTGAACTCAGCATTCGTATTGGACCAATCCTTCCTACGTTATGTGTGAAACACTCGGTTGCTCCACCGTGCTTTGAGGTCGAGTCTAAAGCAGCGTAGTGCATTTAGTCGTTAGACAATGAGAACACCTCTTCATCTAGATTACACTCGAGTTTGTAGTCTAAGGTGTCTCTGATGTCAAAACTACGCAAGGAGTTCACTTTGAGTTTCTTCACCTTCGACCTTTTCGGATCTACTTAGACGGACGTTGACTCCAAATTCCAGAAGTCAAGTCTGTGACAGCGTCAGATTCCAAAAACTTGCACTCAGCAGAAGGTGAAATGACATAACTCCGAGATGGGAAGAGCTAAAATAACTCAACAGTCAGAAATTAAAAACCCTGAGCTGGAAGAAGTAGAGGACCAATGATCAATAAGAGATCCTATTACAAACATACACATTTATTTTTTCGATCATCATTACTTGAAACCGGTCTAGTAAAGTACGTAGCGGTTGTGGAAGGAACAATTACGGTATTTGTACATGCACACAGTTATTATGTAAAACGCAACATCCCAACGCGGGTGAAACAAACGGATGACGATCCATAAAACATGGGTTAGAACCGCTATCGGCCGGCTTAATGGATCAGGGCCGCTTCAGCCTGCTTCAGGCCGCACTCTCCAAACTTTGACGTCAAAAGGGTCAAACTGAGCGAAATTGGTATTTCTGCGTGTGCTCTGTATCTGTAACAATCTCTTTCCAGGACAAACTCAGAGTGAAGGTTTTCCATCATATGGGTTTTACCAAGCTTTAAATTTTAATAATTTTATAGTCGAGAAAAATATTTTAATAGACATAATAATGTGTATTTGAAATTGAAGTAATGGCATTACTGTGGAACTCGTATAGTAATAGTTATATTTATTAATAGTTTTTATCTATATTTAGTTTAAATACAGCATTTCCAAATAGCAAAATGGGAGTACCTCTTTTTTCAAACTGGGAGTATTTGTAATTTCACTTTATTTACGGGTTGCGTAACTTTCTATCATATAAAATAATTTTCCGGTACCTCTTAAAGTTTGAATTGGCTGCCATACAAATTGTTTAGAAGTATATGACAACATAAATGATCACCACAATAATTTCTAATTAATTGCAACTACATCTGACACATTTGTAATTTAATATACCCTGCTTGCATTTAATATGTAAAACATTGTTTGGTCAAATTTAGTTTTAAATTTGTCTCAACACAATTTAAGTTTGTTTGCTCAATAAAATTATCAAAACTGGTGAACTTCTTAAATTCATATAATATGTTTTACAGGGTTTTCAAAATCACAATTAAGGGTTTCAAATAATTCTACATCTTCAGAAACTTCTCATGTGCTCATAACAGTACAAAATATCT